>NC_090922.1:285243878-285554787 GCF_040938575.1 Ambystoma mexicanum
TGGTCAACATTGTAAAGAGGCTGTCAGCTAGGGACCCGAAAGTAGCCAGGCTAATGAGAGAATTTGTGCTGAGGTGTCTGAAGTGGAATGGGGTGTTTAGAGCAACTCGCGTGCCAGGGGAGGATAATTGCATCACTGATGCATGATCTCATTTTCAGTGGCAGAGATTCCGTGGGTTGAGACCGGAAGCAGAGGCGAAGGGGCACCGGATCCTGGAGGAGCTGTGGCAGCAGGTGGTGGACAGCACTCCGTTTCGTAGAGGGTTCACTAGTCCCAGCATTGTGAGCCGTATACAGGAGAGCATGGTTGGACTTTTTGAAAGGAGGGGCACCTAGCTGGAATGGTAGGGAGAATGTGGAGGAGAAAAGAAGAGAGGATGTGATTGAATTTATGTTGAGGTTTGTGGATAAGGGAAGTTGGCAGACATTGCTTTTCAAGAGAAGTGGATCTGGGGCTTTCAGCCTACCAGGGTTGAAATTGCAGGTAGGATGTTGGAAGGATGGGCAAGGGAAAAAGTAAAGTGTAGGACAGCAGGAAACTGTTTCAGCAGCCTTGTTATTGAAGTTGTCCAAGGTTATCTAAGGGGTGTGCTGGTCATCTTGGGAAAGTGACATGTTTGTGACATGATTTATATGGGGGGTTTTTGCAGGCATTTCGGGTGTCAGAGCTGGTAGCGGGGAGAATGGGTAAAGTGGGACTGCTGTGGAGAGATGTATAGCTGTCAGAAAACAATGAGGGTATAACAATTTGCAGATGAAACGGATCAGAAGGGCAAAGGTATTTGGGGGCATCGGGATAGAGGTAGTAGAGATTTGTGTCTAGTGAGGGACGGAGCATTGTGGCAGGAGAGATGTAAAGGAGGAGCAGATTCGGATTTCCAGCATTAAAATGGGTTTCAGGTGACAGCTTCTCAGGTTCTGGCGGTGATGAGGAGAGCCCTGCTGGTGTTGGGCGAGAAAGCTGAGGATTTTCAAATGCTTTCTTTTAGGATGGGGGCGGCATTTCAAGGAAGTAGTATGGGTCTGTCCGAAGAAAATGTTAACAGTTTGGGGTGCTGGAAATCGCCAAAGTACAAGGGATACATCAGGGATCTTGGAAATGGAGAATGTTAAGAACAAATGCATTTGGTTCGGAGTGTAGGGTAGTTGATGGGGAGAAGGCTCACAAAATCATTTCTTTTGCAGATGTGGCACAGAGAAGTGTTGAGTTGCCACAGATATGGATATGCGGACACTCCATAGGGAAATCAAAGATGCAGCAAAAAGGGGTTTCGGGACACAGTTGGGTTGCAGTTATAACGTAGCGTTGTTGAGATGGTCTGGGGTGGGGGCTCAGGTGGGACCAACTGTTTGCTATGCTGGTGGGGATTAGGGAGGTTCAAGAGTTCCAGCGGCTCTAATTTTACATGCCGGGGAGAACTACTTAGTTAGGGGTATGGGTCTGGCACTGATAAAAAACGATGACGTAGGAATTTAGATGGCCCTTTGTGTGGTTGGTGTGGACCAAGTTTATGCCAAGAAGGGTACAGAAGGGGGCAGTGAAAGAAGGGGGTGTGGAGCGAATGTGGAAAAAGATCAATAGGGAAGTGGTGACATTGTGCGGGTCATGTGGGGTGCAAACGCTGGCGCACCAGAAGATCATTTATGAGGCCTTTGGTTTGTTTCGGGAGCATGCAGCACACTTGTCACTCATGGGAAACAAGTATTATCTGTTTGATGTTAGGATGGCAGTGGAGGATATTATATAGAGTTGAAGGTAGATGAGAGGTTGGGGGAGGGGGCATAAAGAGCACCTCAAGGGAGGATTTTTCTGGTGCTGGAGACATGGCCTTTTGGGGCAGGGTTTGGGGGAAGCAAAAAGGGGTACTAGCGCGGTAAAGGAGGGGGTGCTGCTGTTTGCACCAACAGGCTTCCCCAGGGATACAAAGCAGGGGAAGAGGTATTGAAGAAGGAGGGGCTTGGCCTCGGGGAGAAGATTTGAGAAAGCTAGAATGAAGGATGAGAGGAATTGAGGCAGAGGGGAGGAAGTAAGGGACAGGAAGTGAGGAATTATAAACTGTTTAATTATGTGTTTGTTTTGGCGATTGTTAATTGATATGTTAGTCTGTAAGGCCAGATAGCCAGGTTAGAGTTTTTTTTGTAAGCTGCGGCCTGTCATATTAAAGCAACCTTTTCAACTTTAAGCAAGTCTGCTATTTTGTGCAATAAGCCCAAATGGAACCAAGCACATTGGCCCACATTAGGACCCTGGCGTTAAGGGGTTAACGGCGCCGTAAAAGGTGTCGGCGCCGTTAAACCCTTAATGCCTGATTACGAGGTCCCTTTGCAGGACCCAACCTTAACGGCTTAACAGTTAAAGTAGTGGCCTGCAACGGGACTCTCAAGGTAAGTACGGTACCACAATTTGTGGTACCGTACTTACCGCCTTCCCCATTCCCATTATGCCCTATGGGGCAAAAATGGGAATGGGGAAGGGCCACAGTGGCATGGGGAATTACTGCCTCGCCAACCTTGGAATGGGGTGGTAATTCCCCATTCCGCCATGGCGGACTCCGGCATCGACCATGGTGCTAATAGCACCATGGTTTTCCGCCGGAGTCCTAATGAGGGCCATTGAGTCAAGTCACTATATGCGCAATCTTATAATGTTTGCAGCTTTTTAATGTAGTTTCATTATTTCACTTTTGCTGCCCATTTCTCTTACATGGGGCAGTATTGTTGGCATATCTTACTATTTTTGTTAATGGCAGTTATTGTTGCTTAACAGCACCAGGATATTTATATGGCTCAAGAGATGACTGTGTTTTAGACCTTCAAAACGCTGCCCTTCACACACGTCCTTCCATTCCACCCGACTCTCCAGCACACCACACTCCATGCCTCTGATCCATTCCATCCGATGCTCATTACTGTTTAAGGTTGCAAAATCCTTGTCAGCCTTCCGAGCACTTTCATCACATTTCCAGAGAATAACCTGCATTCATCTTCCAATGATGGACCTGTAGACCTGCTCAGTGGTGCTCAGTTCTGCTTGCTCAGGTAATGAATGTTGTGCTGTCTCCATCTCTAGTCTCACAATGTCTTGGATGCACAGGCTACTATGGCTCTGTACAAATATTTTCCATGTCTTGCCACGTGTAGTGAGGACTGAGCAGATAACACTCTCTCAAATCGTCTGCACCTCTGTACGCTGCTGCGGATATAATCATTAAAATACAGTTTTTGTTTGACCTAATGCCAATTTCATTTGGTCATTTCAACAAAAGGACCTCCAGCATCATTAAAACTTTGGATGGATCATTACAGTACAACAAGATTATATTTCTATTAACATTTTACAACTGCACAGAATCCCTGTTTCTCTCCACGCTTCTTTCGCATTCCTGTGAATGCTATCTAGCTCCTTTTGCAGATGATATATATTCATAACTTTCCTGATGGACCAAGAAAAAGCCTAGCCTAATTTTATCTCGGTATTAATGACCTTTCGAAATGGTTATATCCATATAGATTGCTCTTCCCAGGCTATAACCACGGTGCCCAATATATTACTTCCTGGTTTGTATCCCTATTAAGGGCAGCATTTCGGTATTAACAGAGCAAAATTAAATGTCAAATTCAAATACTAAGCTCCTTTCTCGCGCTTTAGGAACACAAGACAAAGGTAATTAGGGAGTAGAGGGCTAAGTGATTGGTTTGTGTGGGATTATTCATCCTTCAAATTCTAACTTCCGAGAGATCATTTGCAAGGTTATTTTTGCTAGATACACTGCCCATGCTAGCCTCACAGGACTGTCACATTTTTCTCGCTGCTTAATCACTCTTTCCCCTGAGGCACCACGTCATTAATGAGATATGGCGCTCCATCAGTTCCTCTTCATTCTAGTCAACGTCCGAAATTAGACACTGTTCTCTGTGTCCGTTGGCCTTCAGGAGTGCTATGGGCGCCACTGAAAAGTAAAACTAAAAAAAGGACACTGCTAAAAGAGCAGGCAGACTCCATGATGCTGTTGCGTTCATTCTGCTTGAAAGGTTATACTGGAAACTAATGTATTTCGGCTGCTGCCAGTTCGCTCTATTCATAGATTACCTTGTAACCTCAAGCGCAGCAATGATGAAGGTTAATTTTTATCATTTGCAGAAAAGATCAACTGGCGGCCATTACGCGGCATGAGCGTGATGTTTAGGTCTAATATCAGAAGTTAAACCTTGCCTCGAGCGAATGCATAAACGACCATGGCATATAAATAGGTGACCAGGGGCATCCACCTGTACAGTGCAGCGTTTACTATTTCTAAATACAATTGGCTTCAATGCTTTCTTTCTTTTTCCTTCCTTCTTTTTCATCTTTTCCCCCCCCCCGATACACCTCTATTCTTTCTCTTCTATTTGTTATTCAGAATTAGTTTATGATGAATTACTTAATATGTTCTGACTTTGGTTGATTGTGTGCATATTTAATAAATTAACACTATATTATGTTCTTATTTGTTATTATGAAAAATAAAACATTTTAAATCATAAATACAATTACAGCTTAAAATTGGCGCAGCATGGGCATCAGCAAATCCTTATTTCTGGCCAAGAAAGTGAGTCAGAAAATCTGCCAATCAGTGAGTGGCTTAGAGGTTTTAAAATAGGTGTTCTGATGGTGCTTCTCTTGTTATGACCACAGATAAATGTTAAACAATGAAACCAAGGCGGGTTGCCTTTAAAGTGGTGCTCCTCACAAGCACCAACGCCATTTCGAAGAGGAGAGTGGGAGTACTCTGTGATCAAAGACAAAAGCAATTTCACAGAATGGCATGTATTAAAGTAAGTAAAGGCCCCAATTGAGACCAGCAATCACAATACCCTTTGCATCTCTATTGGCAAGTAAAAGGTTTTGCATGTGGGCCCCCCCAAATCTATGATATCAGAGACAGTTTATCTGGATGTAAAGACTGCAAAACTTAAAGATTTAAAGTGGCATAAAAGCATTGTATTACAATTCCACTAATCATATCAGCATACATTTGGCCATGGGACCGTGTGTCTAGCACATGTTGAGTTGTTGTTAGGTATCTAGTCATAGCATTGAATGCCAAAGCATCAAATGCCTTACCATAAAAAATGAAATCGCTGAAAAAAAACATCTAATGCATTTTATTAAGGTAAAGGTTTTATTCTAATTGTATTGGGTTTTTAAACATTAAAAAAGTGGTGATGGGGGAGGCCGTACCATAAACAAAAATGCAATTGATGTTTTCTTTCGACACTTTTTTTTAGATGGTAAGGCATTCAATGCTTTGGCATTCAATGCTATGATTATAAACCTGAGTGTTATACATGCTTTAAGTGTGCACCTGTATTTTATGTTTCCACATCTATCTACTTATCTGTCTGTCAATATATGAGTCTGCTCCATCATTTATTTCTGTTGGACTGCATGCACACAGGCCTTCGAAGTGTCTTTCTCGCTGTTGATTGTAATGTCCTTTTATTTCTGTCTTTTCATGTTGGCCAGTGCTATCTACAGCTCAACATTTTGTAAACTGTTATTCTCTGTGCCGGGCCTTCCGGACTAAACACATAAATTCAGCTGCTGGTCAGATGGAAACGACGTGTCCATAACACCTTCCATTTGATGTCTTTGCATACACAGCACTGAGGATTGCATGAGTGCAAACGCTCAAAGAATGGGACATAAAGCAAACAAAATGAACAGAAAAGCGTGAGCCAAAACAATAAAAGCTACAGTTGAGAGACATTGGGCCTCATTACGACCCCGGCGATAGTCGCGTTTTTACCGGCGCCTGGCTTTGGGGAATAACCGGGGCATTACACCCTCAGCTGTCCCAGTAATTCCCCAAAGCCAGGCGCTGGTAAAAATGACTCCCCATTTCTATTTGAGTCCCAAAGGACTCAATGGGAATGGGGAGGACGGAAGCACCAGCACATTTGATAATGTTGCCAGTGCTTCCGTCAAAGTCTGCAAGTAGGTGCCGTTCCACCCGCCAGGTCAGACCTGGCGGGAGGGACGGCACCCGCCCGCAGAACTCGGAGTATGCTGGTCCGGTAACCACAGTGCCGGTAGCTTACCGGCAACGTTGTCACTGGACCGGCATACTCTTAATGAGGCCCATTGTCTTGTCAGACGGCCACATTTCTTTATACATAAATGGTGTAAGAAATCTCCACCTTAAAAAATCTCTTTTTTGTTGCAAATTCCAAATGTAGCAATATATTAGGATACCACCCTTAATATGGGTGGTTCCTCCCCCCAATTAAGGTGCCGCACAACATATCTGTTATATTTAATTCAAGTTAGCCCTGTCTATGACCAATATGGACCCACATGAATCCATCCCACTGTGCCACCTATGAGCCAAGAAACAGGCTTGGGTACAGAAAGAATTGCACGGCTCACGGTAGCGGGCGTGTAGTTATGGTTAAGTTGCAAAATCCATAGGAATAACTCTTTTCGGGAGGCTTATAACTTTGCTCCCCCTGGACAAATCCTCACCAAACTTTGCAAAAAAACTATATGGCCCGCTTTTTTTAAAAAGGTTGGTGAGGTTTAGGGGGGGGGGGAGTTATAATGGGGATTCCAGATTTTTTTTCATAGACTGAACGGAGAAAAAGTTTGCTCATGCCTGCAGCCCAAACCGCTGGATGGATTTTCACCATATTTGTGACAGTAGTGGCTGTTTATCCCCGAAAGCGCGATTTTGTAAATTTGGTGGAAATCCATCACTAGTTTCTTTTTAAACGACCAATGGCAGGTAAAAAAAAATAGTAATATCTGGGTTCAGTCCACGGACAAATTTTCCTGTTCGCGGACATTGGACGTGCCCACTGACTGGATGTTGAAAAGCGTGAAGTGCATCAGATTTTTGGAAACGCCCACCATCTTGGATTCACGGACAGAGGCTGGTGTCCGCGGACATCACAGTAAAAACATATTAAAAAACAAAACATTGCACTTGTCAAACTTATCAAATAATCTCTTGGGAGATGACGGGTGATGAAGATGGGATGGGATATGGCTGCAAGAAGCAAAAAAACAGGTGTTTTTCACTGTAAAAGTCAGTGAACAGTCATGTGAAGTTCACAGACACCTCTGCATTACGGGGTTGGTGAAAAGCAGTTCTTGGATGGCTTATAACTATGGCACCACTTAATGAAACTGCATGAAGGTTTGCAATTATATTCTTGACCCAATTCCAACTGAGTTTGCATAGTTTGGTGGGATTTTGTCAAGAGGGTGCACAATTAGAAGGGGGTCCCAAAATAATGTAAAGGTTTATAAATGAGGTGGCATTTGACGAATCTACACTTAAGTTGGCAAACTGATAATAGATCTAGATATAGATGTTTTTGCAAAGTTTGGTGGGATTTTGTCAATGGGGGTAAAATTAGAGGGGGGTCCCAAAATATTGTAAAGACTTATAAATGTGGTGCCATTTGACAAATCCACACAAAGGTTTGCAAAAAGATTATGGGGGTAATTCATAGAATTCAGCGCACAAGTGGCGCACGCTGCTGGCGCACAGTGTGCGCGTGCGAATCCCTGCGCCAGCCGCGTGCACCAAAACCCATTTCCGCGCACAGCGTATTCATGGATTCCAGCCACCAAAACCAGCCGTGGCGCATAGTGGCGCAGCGACCTTGCAGCAGCGCCAGTTACGCCCCCAAGAACGCCTTCCGCGCAGGGAAAAGCCATCAAAATCCCCAATCCAGCGCAAAGGGCTGCGCTAACCCTGTACCAGCACGGCAAGCGGGCTACGTGTATTTCAGTGGTTCACGTGAAGTCACTCACGCGATCGGGCCTGGGGGAGCGTGCTACGTGTATTTCAGGGGTTCGCGTGAACTTTTTCACGCGATCGGGCCTGGGGGAGCGGGCTATGTGTATTTCAGGGGTTCGCGTGAACTTTTTCACGCGATCGGGCCTGGGGGAGCGTGCTACGTGTATTTCAGGGGTTCGCGTGAACTTTTTCACGCGATCGGGCCTGGGGGAGCGTGCTACGTGTATTTCAGGGGTTCGCGTGAACTTTTTCACGCGATCGGGCCTGGGGGAGCGGGCTACGTGTATTTCAGGGGTTCGCATGAACTTATTCACGCGATCGGGCCTGGGGGAGCGTGCTACGTGTATTTCAGGGGTTCGCGTGAACTTTTTCACGCGATCGGGCCTGGGGGAGCGGGCTACGTGTATTTCAGGGGTTCGCGTGAACTTATTCACGCGATCGGGCCTGGGGGAGCGGGCTACGTGTATTTCAGGGGTTCGCGTGAACTTTTTCACGCGATCGGGCCTGGGGGAGCGTGCTACGTGTATTTCAGGGGTTCGCGTGAACTTTTTCACGCGATCGGGCCTGGGGGAGCGTGCTACGTGTATTTCAGGGGTTCGCGTGAACTTTTTCACGCGATCGGGCCTGGGGGAGCGGGCTACGTGTATTTCAGGGGTTCGCGTGAAGTTCCACACGCGAATAGCCTGGGCGCGTGTATTTCAGGGGTGCGCGGGAAGTTTTACACGCGATTTCAGCAGGGTACGTGTATTTCAGGGGTGCGCGAGAAATTCTACACGCGATTGGCCTGGGTACGTGGATTTCAGGGGTGCGCGAGAAATTCTACACGCATTCTACACGCGATTGGGCCTGTGCGAGTGGGGCAGTGTATTACGTGGGTGTGCGGGAAGTTGAAGAGGTGAATTGCCAGTGTGGGTCCTCCCAGGTCTCCCCTCTACCCCCTCCACGACCTCTGCAGGCAGCCCACACCACAGGGGACTACCCTGCACCCCTGGTCATGTCCCGCAGGCAGCCCATCCACCATGGGCATGCCCCCCAGCCAAGCCACATGTCCCCTTGCACCCCCACCCCCCAGCACCGTGGGGCACCTGCCAGCAGGCCCCCAACCATGTCCCACTCATGTCCCCTTGCACCCCCACCCCCCCAGCACCGTGGGGCACCTGCCAGCAGGCCCCCAACCATGTCCCACTCATGTCCCCTTGCACCCCCACCCCCCCAGCACCGTGGGGCACCTGCCAGCAGGCCCCCAACCATGTCCCACTCATGTCCCCTTGCACCCCCACCCCCCCAGCACCGTGGGGCACCTGCCAGCAGGCCCCCAACCATGTCCCACTCATGTCCCCTTGCACCCCCACCCCCCCAGCACCGTGGGGCACCTGCCAGCAGGCCCCCAACCATGTCCCCTTGCACCCCCACCCCCCAGCAGGCCCCCACTCATGTCCCCTTGCACCCCCACCCCCCAGCACTGTGGGGCACCTGCCAGCAGGCCCCCAACCATGTCCCACTCATGTCCCCTTGCACCCCCACCCCCCCAGCACCGTGGGGCACCTGCCAGCAGGCCCCCAACCATGTCCCACTCATGTCCCCTTGCACCCCCACCCCCCCAGCACCGTGGGGCACCTGCCAGCAGGCCCCCAACCATGTCCCACTCATGTCCCCTTGCACCCCCACCCCCCCAGCACCGTGGGGCACCTGCCAGCAGGCCCCCAACCATGTCCCACTCATTTCCCCTTGCACCCCCACCCCCCAGCACTGTGGGGCACCTGCCAGCAGGCCCCCAACCATGTCCCCTTGCACCCCCACCCCCCAGCAGGCCCCCACTCATGTCCCCTTGCACCCCCACCCCCCCAGCACTGTGGGGCACCTGCCAGCAGGCCCCCAAACATGTCCCACTCATGTCCCCTTGCACCCCCACCCCCCAGCAGGCCCCCACTCATGTCCCCCTGCACCCCTACCCCCCAGCACTGTGGGGCACCTGCCAGCAGGCCCCCAACCATGTCCCACTCATGTCCCCTTGCACCCCCACCCCCCAGCAGGCCCCCACTCATGTCCCCCTGCCCCCAGGTCCTGACGAAACGCAATCATGGCAGTAATGGGCAGCATACCCAGCACAAACACCCAGCCAAGGATTGCATCCACCCACATAGTAGATGCAATTACATGATACAACCCCAATGGCAAGTATGTAAATGAACACATGTCCGTCACACACACATACACAATGGGTGCAAGTGAATGTCAAAACCCATATCATGACATGCATGAAACCAATGAGAAAATACCACAAATGTAAGTAATAAATATATGTATTAAAGATGAAAATGAAGTAAAGAAATAAAACACACAACAATGGGGATGACAAAACAAATGGTCCATGTCCGAGAACTAATAGAAAAAATCAAAAAACAAAGGAATCCAAAAACTAATGTAGTCCAAAGAAAAAAAATGGGGGGAAAAATAAGGAAAAACCATTGCCTCATGGTGAACACAAATATAAAACCAACAAATGTTTTCCAAACATCAAACTATGTACAAGAATATCCCAGGGTCCATGAGCCCAACACCATAAATGAAACCTACTACTACTAACTAATAAAAAAAATATATACAGAAAAGTGGCCATTGTCCGAGCGGTCCAAAAAAAACTTAAAAAATAAAGGAAACCTAACACTAACTAACTAAAGAACTATATACAATGGCAGCGGGCAAGTCCTGCGGCTCACTCTGTGATGTTGCCGGCCAGGGCATCATCGAACTCCATGTCGATGTCCGGGAGGCGGGACTCTGTCCTGGCCCCGAGGTCTCGCAGGGACAACCCCGTGTCCACCTCAAACTCCCTGCGAGCTTCCTCGAGGCACTCAGCCCGCCTCAACGCCCGACGCATGGAGAACTCCGCCCTGACCATGGTGAGCCGCTCCTCTTCCGCCCGCTGCCGCTCCACACCTATCCGCTGGACCAACTGCTCCCACACGGAAGACACTGCCATCCCAGGGTTCTCCTGCCCTCCGGCCGATGCCTGCCCTTCTGATCTTGATGGCCCCGAGCCATGATGCCTCCCACGTCGAGCCTGCTGCTGCCTCCGACGCCACTGCCTCTGCCAGCACGACGGCATCCAGGCTGATGGAATCCACCGATGCCGTCGTGCACGTGCCCTGCCAGATGATGCCGGCACATCCTCCATCTGCAGGGGGACAGTTGCTGGTGTGTCCACCCCTGATGGACCTTCGACTCCCGACTGTGGCAGGGATGGGGTCCCCACTGAGCTGGCTGCGTTGGTCGGGGCAGGTCCACAGGGGGCCCTGGTGGCATCTGGGCCGGAAGACGGCATAGAGCACGACTGGCGCATAGCCTCCACAGAGGAGGAGAGGGTCGCCAGAAGGCCACACACATGTAGGAAACCCCCGACCATGGCGGCTCCCAAATGGTTCACGTACGCACGGTGCTCTTCGTGATGATGTGCATGCTCCTCCCGGGAAGCATGCACCTCATCACGAATGCCAGCCGTGCGCAACGCGACACCAATCAGGACCCTCTCCACACGGCCAGGGGTCCCCTCGTCCGCAGGTAGAGGAGTGTCAGATGACATGGACATCTCCCCTACCTGCGGACGGGCCTGGGATGGGGCATCCCTGCTGGTGCATGGTGGTGCAGTCACAGTGTCAGGGACAGTGACATGCACAGGCACCTCCACGGCGACCTGTGCTGCCTCCTGCCCCTGGCCCTGGACTGCACCACTTGCACCAGCGGGGATGCCCCCACCAGGCCCCATGTGTGGCTCAGTAGCGGCCTCCTCCCCCTCTGTGGAAACCACCAACCTGGATGTCTCCACGCCGTCTTCCGCCGGTGCAAGCCCCTGTGGGGGCTCACCCACCCCTTCCGCTGCAGCCGTGGCGGCATCCCCGCCGCTCTGCTCCACAGTGCCTTCTCCGCCCTCTTCTTCACTTGCCACTGTGTAGAGGGAGACATAGAACACAAGCATCAGGGTACTGTACAATGGTCCCCTAGACAGGAAGCAACAGCAGATGAGTGGCACTGTCATACATCACTTCCATCATGTCCCTCCACAACACATGGGTCAGTGCAGGCAAAACACATACAGTAACAGCCATGGCGCATGCCATGGACATTGGCATACATGACCAAGGGACTCATGATTCATACAATGTTGGTTTTAAACTCACATGCATCATGGGTCTTGCCATCACATGCACACACCTCACCGTAGTTCCATCCATCTGGCCTCGTACACCACAGACGCAGTGGATACAAGGATGACTAGGCTGCATCAGTGAATCTGAACATTGTCACAGACATGTGTCATGCATCCATGGCAGTTACAAGTCACAGACACGCAGGTCAGACACACACACATGGACACCATACGTGTACATGGGACCAGCACCCATCCCTCACCCCCACCCATGTCCAGGAACAGAGACTGCCATGCTTCCATGTGTCCATTCCGCACAGAGCCCCCCATGTTGCATTAGAACACATGCACCAACCATGTGGTTCACACATCACTGTACTCACATGCCTGACCATGATGTCCCTGCACACACACATACGTACATGGCCTATGTCACACATACAGGCAGGTATCAGACAACCAGCACACTGCAACATGCCCTGTCTCACACAGTAATGCTTGGCCACTTACCGGCCAACTCCAGATGGGTCTGCCTCCGAAGGATCTGGACCCTCATCTGGATGTCACTCAGGCGTGCCCGGCCCCCCTCTGCGAGGCGCCGGGCATTATTGAGGGTCCTGGACCTCAAGTCCTCCCAGCGCTTCTTGATGTGCTTGATGTCGCGGGTTGCCACCCCCTCCGCGTTGATGGCAACCACTACATCGTCCCAGATCCTCTCCCGTCCTTCCTTGTTGGCGCGTGGTCTTCCGAAGAGGGCATCATAATGCCCCAGGACATGCTCCACCAGGACACCAACTTCCTTCTCACTGAAGCTGGTGGCCCTCTGCCTCTCTGGCTGGGGGTCGCCACTGGTCTCAGATGGTGCTTGCCCCGACATGGCGACCCCCGAGGCAGGCGTGGGTGGGCAACTGGGTCCTGGGGCTGGGCTGTGGAGCGATGGTATCCCAGTCGGGAGTCTACTGTTCCAGCAGGGGTGGACACAGCAACTGGACCCCTGCAGATGGCTGATGTGCAGGCACCAAATGGCAGGGCACGGTGGCAGCAGGCAGGCAGGCAGGCAGCAGCAGATGGCACGTGGGAGGCTGCTCGGGGCACTGGGGGGCAGTAATTCGGCCTTCTGGGCAGGAGCGTGGTCTTCCGTGTGTTTTCGCGTGGCCAGCTTGATACGGAGTGATTTGGCACGTGAAAAATCTGCACGTCAGCGTGTAATTCGAGGAAAGGCCCTTAGCGCGTAAGCGCGTCAGCACGCGTACGCGATTTCATTGGACCAAAGGCCCTTACAGCGTAAGCGCGTCTGTGACGTTTTGCGCACGGGCGTTGCCCTGGCAGGGCTTGGAGATCCCGCGTGCCTTTATGTTCTGTACGTGCTTTTCGTGCGGTGCGTGTGTTTTCCATCCGTTGGGGTTCACACGCCATTACTTCACAGCGGGTGTTGGCTACGCGTTCTACTACACGCAAGGCAGACGGTGAGTGGTATCCCGCTCCCCCAGGCCCGATCGCGTGAGAAAATTCCCGCGCACCCCTGAAATACATGCGCCCAGGCTATTCGCGTGTAAAACTTCCCGCGCACCCCTGAAATACACGTACCCTGCTGAAATCGCGTGAGAAAATTCCCGCGCACCCCTGAAATACACGCGCCCAGGCTATTCGCGTGTTAAACTTCCCGCGCACCCCTGAAATACACGTACCCTGCTGAAATCGCGTGAGAAAATTCCCGCGCACCCCTGAAATACACGCGCCCAGGCTATTCGCGTGTTAAACTTCCCGCGCACCCCTGAAATACACGTACCCTGCTGAAATCGTGTGAGAAAATTCCCGCACACCCCTGAAATACACGCGCCCAGGCTATTCGCGTGTTAAACTTCCCGCGCACCCCTGAAATACACGTACCCTGCTGAAATCGCGTGAGAAAATTCCCGCGCACCCCTGAAATACACGCGCCCAGGCTATTCGCGTGTTAAACTTCCCGCGCACCCCTGAAATACACGTACCCTGCTGAAATCGCGTGAGAAAATTCCCGCGCACCCCTGAAATACACGCGCCCAGGCTATTCGCGTGTTAAACTTCCCGCGCACCCCTGAAATACACGTACCCTGCTGAAATCGCGTGAAAAAGTTCACGCGAACCCCTGTAATACACGTAGCCCGCTCCCCCAGGCCCGATCGCGTGAAAAAGTTCACGCGAACCCCTGTAATACACGTAGCCCGCTCCCCCAGGCCAGGTCGCGTGTGTGACTTCCCGCGAACCCCCGGAATACACGTACCCCGCTCAATCGCGTGTGTGACTTCCCGCGCAACCCCGAAATACACGTGCCCCGCTCGCACAATTGCTGTATGTTGCCACTTTTGTAATGCGCAGGGACGCTACCGCCTGCCTTCGTGTGGCGGACGTGTATCGGCTTGTGCATGTCTTTCGCTGTGCGTGGCTTTGCCCTATTCGGTTCCATGAATACGTGTGGTTCGGGTGCGTGTGGGCGTTCCCTCTGCTTCCCTGCAGTACATCCCCAGTTACGCCCTTGTTTTCACAAGTTGTTCCCCATTCCGCGCGTTACGCCCCGTGTTCCGCCCACTTTCTAGTGTATGCGCAGAGGTTGTGCGCTTTCACTGTGCGCGTCGCGCACGTCTTTCGGGATGTTGCAGTGACGTGTGCGCCATGCACGGGTTTGGCGCACATCCCGAGGAAGACACGCGCAGGGACTTCCATGAATCGCACGAGTGCGCGTGCGCCTCTTTTTTTCCGCTTGCGCCTGCTTGCGCCTGCTTGCGCCTGCTTGCGCGTAGATTTTCGGCGCACGTTTGTTCCATGAATCGGCCCCTATAGATCTAGATATAAATGTTTTTGCACAGTTTGGTGGGATTTTGTCAAGAGGGGGCACAATTAGAGGGGGGTCCCAAAATATTGTAAAGGCTTATACATGTGGTGCCATTTGACAAATCTACATAAAGGTATGCAAACACATTATAGATCTAGATATAAATGTTTTTGCAAAGTTTGGTGAGATTCTGTCAAGAGGGGGCAAAATTAGAGGGGGATCCCAAAATATTGTAAAGGCTTATACATGTGGTGCAACTTGACCAATCTACACAAAAGTTTGCAAACATTTTTAGATCCAGATGTAAAAGATTTTGTTTTAAGTCTGAATGGATTTTGTCAAGTGGGGGCTAAGCTTTATAACTATTGTATGTTGTGGGATATGTTGACCCATTCCAATGTGCCCCACTGCATCATTTTACAAATGGTGAAAGAAACAGCCCAAAATGGATGTGCCTACTCCAGTGCACCCCAGAATCTGCAAAAGTGAATTTGGGTCACAACCACAAAAAGCTGCACACCCTGCCACACACAGTCAGGGGTGGTGAAAAACAGAGTTCTCACTGCAGGAGCATGCCAGTGGGTTCTGCCACATTCAACATAGAGCAAAGCAGCAGAATTGTGCTGAAAATTGAAAATGCCTTTTAAATGTTACCTTTGCAACCTTCAACAGCGCTGTTTTTTGGTGCTAGATCCATTTATTTCCATTGAATCACTGAGAGTAAAAGGGTACTGAAATGTCAGGATCCTCCAGTGGGACTCAGAGGAACCGGGCCTCATTGACTGACAGCAGTTATGAAAAGTCTCTAAGAAAAAGGCAGCCCAAGAACATTTGTTTTCAGTTCCACAGGAAAAACACGGCTAAAATTGCAACATGTAACAGAATCAGCTGTGCAGACAGAAACTTTAAACAAAGGCTGGATACATGTATCCAGACTGCAAACAATCCCAGCACTCAAGGGAAGAAAGAATGTTGAATCAAATGTGCATGTGCTACATTGGAAAATAGGATTTAAAAGAACTCAGTTTAATATGTTTTTCCATGAAGAAAGTGCAAATTCGCCTGTTTTGAAAGCATGTTTTTGTTGAAAGGCCTAATTCTTTAGGAAATGTCAAAGGATTGCTAATGTAAAAATCCACCTATAAACTGTGTTCATTAAATATGTTTTAATGAAAGATGTAGGTGAAAACTTAAAGTAACCCAGTTTAGAGTTAATTAACTATTACATTTTTTTTTTAATAAAAACAGTTCTGCCTTGACAATCCTCAGCCTGGGAAAGGTTGACACTTCACTGCTGGCAGGAAAGATCTAATTGCTGCTGGGAGGCCTCGCACACTCATGACAAAGGACTCATTAGACATCCGTCTGTGGCCCAGGCAAAATAAATACAAGGCTTGGACACTTATCCTTCCAGAGGAGGGGCAGCATGCTGGGAGAGGATGGCCATTTCTTTACACTTGGAAAGTGAGAAAAAAAACTGAGCTGTGATTTTGGGTTTAAATTGCTTATTTTGCTACAGAACTTCATAACATGTAACTTGGCAGCAAAAATAAGTAAAGGAATGAAAAGTACATAGATAGAAATCTGAATTTATGATAGACATATGCAGACTTGGTAGGATTTCTTACTGCATAATGAACTCAAGTTATGAAAACAGACTAATTGAGCATAGACTATTAATGCTGCCAGTCTAATATTGTGTACTCATGTACTAGGGGTGATTTCACATATATTTACCGAATTAGGAATTGTTAGGCCAAACCTTTATGATTAAAATTGCTAAGATTGCACAGAAAGACAAAGCCAAGTCCCACCAACTTGGGAGTTGGATATAAATGTAACCCACAAAATATGTAAGGTATGTGTCCGATTTTATTAGAGGGCATAATTATATAAATATGTATTTGTGGGAAAGTTAAATTTTGGTCCAAATAACTGTGGGCAGTTCCTAAGTCACATCATAAAATATGACAACCCTTTCTGTCATCCAACCAGCAAAAAGCCAGGCGGGAACTGTGCCTTTGACCAATCACAGCATTATGGGTGTGGGTTGTAAGTCTGCCCCTACCATAAACTTAGTGATGTCATTTGGTAGGATAAATAAGGGAACCTCACAAAACACAAGGATACACTGATTCCTGACTCCATGCTGATTTCCGCGTGGCACCCTGATCCTGAATCCTCCATCTTTGTTCCTGATCCAGATTTCTTTGCAAACCCAAGGCCCCAGCATTGCTGAACTCTTTTTCAGCAAGGCCCAAATCTTGAACCCATCCCAAACTTAAGGGAAACAATTTTGATCCAGTCTGGCTTGCTACCATTCATGCATGCCTGCTGAAACTCGCCATCCCACTGATCTACAGTGTCCAGCAACCAGAAGGGCCAATCCAATCCAATCCAGTCTGAGGTGTCCGTCCAGTTGACCAGAACCACCCAGCTGACCTATCCCTCCAGAAGTGCCCTGCTGTCTGTAGACCCGATCTGTGATGTCCAGAGCCCTTGACGGTCCAATCTTAAATTAAAGTGGACTGTAAGTATCTATAGGAATCATAGTGAATCATAGCATATATTGCCTTGTCCTATCCCAACCTATAACCTATCCCATCTTTAACTTAAGAACATATAACATTATCAGAACCATTCATGCAACTCTGTCTATGATTCTTAGTGTTAGCACCGATTTTCTCTCATTTTGTTTTTCTTGAACATAAGTCATTAGTGATTTGGAGTAACTAAAGTAATTCCCATAAAGAACGGGGTATCCACCATGTGAAGGGTTACAAGCGGCCATGCGTAACTGTGGAGATTCACGAGTGGCATTCTCTTTTTCTTCGCCATTAATCTAGTTTAAGTATAATCAACCTGTCATTTTAAAACCGATTTTCTGTTTTTCTCTGTTCTATTTTTCTAAAAACACCTCTCATTCAAACTTGTATAAC
The DNA here is from genome assembly GCF_040938575.1 of Ambystoma mexicanum. Taxonomy (NCBI): domain Eukaryota; kingdom Metazoa; phylum Chordata; class Amphibia; order Caudata; family Ambystomatidae; genus Ambystoma; species Ambystoma mexicanum. The sequence continues at coordinate 285,261,563 of NC_090922.1, forward strand.
TTCCTCAAATTAATAGCTAGAGAATTAATTTCAACTCTGACTTAAACCTAAGACCTTTAGCTATATCCCTACCCAAAAAACCACATCCAAACACAGTGTATTTGACCCATTTATCGTCAAAATCGCATAGTGAAATTTAGGCAGGAATTCAAAATTTTGCAAAAGTTTTACACTTGTGTTTCCCCATTCAGAGTATTTCCAAACTTCCCTTCTGATTCAAAATGTGTACTGTTGCTCATATTATAGCTTATGTTTGTTAGGATATTTTCAGTGTTGCTCCCACAGGGATGTATATCAATTTAAGGACTTTTTGCACACTTTTCATTGTTTTGAGACTTCCAAATGTTCTTCTGTCTTTTTTGAGGAGGGAAGATTGCATTCAAACCCTATACCCCTATACACTGTTCTTTATTGCTGAATACCTGCTGCTTACTTACATCTGTGTAGAATTGCTTCTTTGTGAGTTGAGAAATTTGCAGGGGGAAATCTTAACTTAAGCGCTATCTTTCAAACCAGCCACATTTATTTTGAGAAGGGGTGTGATATGAGTGGTATATCACTCAGAATATTGAACATAATAAATATTTCATGTTTGCATTGCATGCTAGGCTGAGACCCGGGTGTATTGCCTGATTGAAATCCTTGACAATGTGCATATATTTGACACTTTTGAAAAAATAAAACATGGGTGGATTTCCAGGAAACTTGTGTAAGGAACAATGGCAAGGACTTTAAAGCATGGTTTTGCAAATGTGCCCATGCTTTATTTTTTGACAAGTGTCATAATGTAGGTACAAAAAATAGTGACATACCTTTTGTGACTGAGGTGTAGCCTGTGGCCATGGGCAGTGGCCACATTGTCTGGGTCATGGAATAAGGTCATGATCCAGACAATCTGGCTACTGGCCATGACGAGGGACAACACATGGTGTTAAAATGACCATGTCCACCTGGGACCGACTTTGTAGTAAAGTTATTAGAAAGTGCGAGAGCTTTGAAAGGGAAGAAAAATGTGCTTGTGGTTATGGTCATAGGGTTCTCTCTTCGTCTTCTGCAGTCTGCCATGTAATGTGAAGAGGGGCCCTGTATAGAACCTTGCCTTTCCTTCCCTTTTCATGGTAGCCATCTTGGCAAAGGAAAAATCCTTTTTTTTTAGCACCCCGGGTTCCCGTTTTGGGAACATGGGGTGCTAATGGTATTCATCCCCAATTGCAGTGGCTGGAATGGGGGCTAATTGTCCGAAGACCTTGTTATCCACCCTTGCTTCACTTGGGATGATAACTGGGGCTGCGTGGCTGGTATCCACTGTTCCAGGGAATGGGGGATGTACGCCACAATATTCCCATTAGCATAACACAACATGCTAATGGAAATGTTGGAAAATCTTATTGAGTCTATGTACTTTACTGAGAAATGTAATGTAGATGGAGTCTATTTTTTTTAGTTCTATTTTTTAACTGTGAAAGGTGGTTCCTGAAGCAACATTTCCTTTGTTGTTTTTGATGTATTTATTTTTCTGACAGGAGAGCTTAGAACGAAAGGTTGGGAGGGAAAAGAGGGAAGAGGCACCAATCACTAATATGGAGGGACAGGTGGACAGGGGAGATGTTGTACATGTTTTACTTCTAAGGTAGGGGGTAGTGTTTTTCGTGCTCCATGATTACCGCTTCAAAAGCACTTAAAAATTGTTTCCCTTTGCAGAATTATGTGTTGTAGTATATACAGAGGACAGTTGTCTTAAATATTGATCAACAGCATCTGTTATTGCTTGCAAGGTAGCTGGTGGGATTTTGTGTCCCACAGAAGTAGGCTTTGTGGTTACAGTATTGGTTGAGGAACATGAGGTGGAGGAAGATAGCCTCCTACTTTATAAGAAAGGAACAGCCTTTCTGAGAGCATTGCGGTCATTGATTTTGGCGTGGCAGCATATGGAGGTGGTCATGTATGAGCACTGTCTGGGGAGTCTGTAACTGAGTACAAAGTTGCACTCAGTGCATTTCATTTTGGCAGCTTTAGCCTTTGGTACATTCCCAACAGTAGTAAAGAACTGCCACACCCATGATTCTCTCTGGGTGCTAGAGGTAGACACTTCCCCTACCTCATCTTCTTGGTCCTCTTCATTGTCTTTAGAAGTACTGCCCTTTTTTTTGTTGTGAAGGTACACCGGCTTGTGATGGTGGTGGCTCTTGGGGAGGAGGGATGGCAATAGGTGATGCCATTTTTAAGATAAATTACAGTTTTGCTACAATTCTTCCAAGTATGTACTGTGTACTAGATTTTTAATGGATAATGAGTAAGAATAGGTGTAGGAGCTGCGCAAGGGGAATTTTGAAGTTGAAAGTTCCTAGATGAGTAGAAAATGCATTTCTGAACTGTCCGCGAAGCACGGATCTGATCGCAAAGTGCAGACGCGTTCTCAGACACGTCATCATGTCGCGCGCCAGAGTATGATCACGTAGCACTGTACGGAATGCCCACGATCAAGTCAGTTGTTCGTGGACGTCTACAGACGCAAAATCAGTTGAAAAAGTTGCAAAAAGGGTATATAAATGTTAAAATGATTCTAGAACGTGGGAAATTGCAGAGTTTTAAAGTGAAACTTTGTAAATTGCACACAAATGTTGCTATGTTCGGTAAGTATGATATTAGAAAGTTGTAGGAAAATAGCATGCAATGACAAAAACCCATGAAATTCACTTAACAATCTTTGTTAAAGGAACATTATGGTTAAGTTGCACTAATAAAAACCTATTAAATTCACAGAAAATACTTTGTTAAAGTGACATTATGGTTAAGTTGCACTAACAAAAACCTATGAAATTCATTGAAAAAACGTTGTTAAAGGGACGTTATGGCTACAAGTAAAACCGAAAAACCTCAGAAATCTGCCATTTATGGTAAGCTAAGCAGCCATAACTCACGCCACCACTCTGCACTGCTAAGACTAACACCCAGGACATCAAAGATGACATCACACATGTCATTGATGACATCACCGATGACATCACATGTGAAATTAATTTTGATGAAAAGTCCCTAAAATGGGTTGTGTTTATAATGTTAGTAACAAGATGGCAGGGGTGATCGGGAGACCTTTAATAAAGTTTTTTCAATGAATTTCACAGGTTTATATTGGTGCAATTTAACCATAATGTCCTTTTAACAAAGTTGTTTCATTGAATATATGTATATATATATATATATATATATATATATTTTTTTTTTTTTAAAATGATAGGTTCAATGAGTATTAACTATATATGAGTACACACACCACCTTCTCTGCAGCAGAAAACAAAGCTTCAAAGCAGAACTCACTTTTCCCCTTGTCTTTCACTTTAAGGGTCTCATGTACATGGAACACAGCCAAAAAAAAACATTCAAACCTCTTGTCGCCCCTCCCGAACTCCTTTATGTCAAAATTAAACAATACCTTGGAACAATACCAGATCATGAGTATTTGCATGCCTTGATAAGGTTCAGATTTAAATCAAATGTTATGTTTTTCAAAGCAATCTCACACATGCAGCAATTTGTATGTTTCATTTGTCTGCAGTTTTGAAATCACAACAGACTCTTGATACTAATTTGGATTGATAGAACCCTTCTTCCTTCTTCATCCCAAAGCGATACAAAATATTTATTTTTTCAGGGTCACATTCTCCCTCTCAGGAAGCAGTCTGCATTTTTCAATTAGGAATTACACGTGGTTTCACTAAACAAGGCACTTCTCTACCTTCTAACAAAAACCCTGACTACATTTACATTCAGAACCCCTCTGCTTAAAGGCCAGGTCTGAGAAGTGGTGACAGTTAGGAATTTATTTTTTGGACAAGGACACCCACTCACTTTAGGGAATTCTAGGGTTGACAAGAAAAATAGGTATACCGAATTACTTTAAATTAATATAACTTGAATTAGTGCTAGTAAAGACAGTGGAGGTTTCAAGCTCCCCCGAGAGCCCCTGCATAAGCCTATATGTGAGTTAGATAAATTATTATTCAGTAAAATATGCTACAGGTCTACTCAGGTTGTCCCCGAACCCACGATTAAGGGGAAGATATTAACTCAAACAGATTCCCAACAGGCTTAGTTCTGTTTGACAAACTACTGGCATTGGAAAACTCTGTTTTTGGTGTTCAGGCACATCAGCAGGGCTCCTTTTATAGGGACAGAACTGGGACATACGAATCCACCATCAGACAGGGATATTCCCCAGGATCCTCATTTGCTCTATTCAGCCTGTGTCTCCTCTCCGGGTGTGGGTCCCAGTCAGCTTCAGTATTTCCCAATTGCTGTCTCCCAGGAAAAGATAATCCTGCAGCAATATCTGGTCCTTCCATCCAGATGATTTTTATGTATTTCATTTTTTATTTATTTGATTTAGCTGAAAAAAATCAGCCTTTCAAAAAATCAACAAATTCAACAGTTCATAAAATACATATTTTATGATATTGAGGCAGTTGTCTCAGTGTTCACCAGATGTTTTTTTTTTTTTTTTTAGGCAAGTCTCCCCCTTTTTATTGTGTGAGGCCTTTTTACCCTGTAAGTCACCCACCCCAAAATATTAAAATTAGAGGGTGCTAGTTTATTGGTTCTGACTTTTCTTTGGAGATGTATTCTCTTCTCCTCCCCCAAAGTCCAACGTTGCATGTCTGACTAGCAGTTTTTCACACTTGACTCACAATTAATAAAAGTTGTCATCACCAAACTTTACAGACAGTTACCTGATTCACAAAGTGACCGCCGCCCCAACTTTCAGTCGTGTGACATTTTCTGAGGAGATAAAAATGCATTTTAGATTATGTCAGGGTTTCCAAAAGTCATGTTGTTATGGAGGTGGTGGCATCGAAACAGTCTTGGGATAATCTTTAAAATGACATGTGATTCCATTTCTGTAAGTATTATGGTTCAAACGTTAATGGGCAAAAAGTAATTCTTGATATAAACTTATGGACACATATTTACATATATATTATTCTGACTATCAACAGCATATCGCCAACTCCCAAACTCTTACCATACACCTACTATATAGACCACCAGGCCCCATAGGTTCATTTGATGATGATATATCAACTATCCTTTCAGACAACTTAAAAAACTCCACACAAGTCCTACTACTCGGGGGCCTCAACCTAGGCTTTAATGACCCCAGCGATGTGCAAGCCACTTCTGTGGCTCACACCCTTACAAATCTTGGCTTCACCCAGAGAGTAGACTCATATAACCATAATAAAGGGAGAATACTCAACGGGGTGCAGACCATAATTGTAACGCCATGATCATGACCAATACCCCCCAAATCTGGACAGATCACCACCTCCTCCCCTTCGCCTTAGCAACCAAAAGGCCCACTACCACAATAACGCCACTGGCACCTCCTACACTAACCAGAACAAAAATTAACATCACCGTTGACGAACTCCTACGTCTCATCCTACCCACCCTCAACTCTCTACAGGACAACTTAGAGCCCAACCAGCTCATTGATGAATATAATAAAATCATGACCACTAGCCTCAACACCATAGCACTGCTAAAACTCAGACCAACCAAACCCAGGAATCAGCTCAATTCCTGGTTTATGCCACACCTAAAAATCCTACATCCATCCGAAGAAAATAAAATGAATCTAACTAACATATCCTCCCAACATAAAAAAGACATACTCCCAGCAAAACAAGAAACCTATAACAATAGGATATCAAAAGCGAATTCTAGTATGAAAGAACTATTCGTAATTCTAAAAGAGCTAGATTCCCCCATCCCAGTACAAGACAACTGCATTAAAGATAAAACATGGTGCTCTAATATCCAGGGTGCACTATCTAACAAAGTTGCCACCCTTCAAGACATGATTGCACACAAAAAAGCCTCACTAACCACTACAAACCTGGTACAAACTGACAATGTCATGCCCCCACCAGACCAGCTCACCGTTTTAACTTCTCCAAAACCTCAACCACTGAGATCGAGAAAGTTATACTGTCCATCAGACCTTCTAACTGCTAAGTTGATCAATGCCGGCCCAACTCATCAAAGATGCAGCACGTGACCTAGCCCCTTTCATCACCAAGCTTATCAATGTCTCTTTCTCTTCTGGCAACATCCCTAGCAACCTCAAGGAGTCCTGGATATGGTGCCTCATTAAAACACAGACCCTAGACCCATCTATATCAACCAACTACAGGCCAATCACCACAGTGCTATTCCTCCTTAGAATTCTAGATAAGGTGGCTTACAAAACTATCTGGAAGTCAACCACCTATTATGGACCCGTCAATCAGGCTTCTGGCCTCAACATGGCACGGAAACGACACTCATCGATCTCAAGCCCGAATTGATGAGCTCAGGAACAATGGCAAAGCAGCTTTACTCCTCCTCCTCGACCTCTCAGCTGCCTTTGACCTGGTGTACCACAAGGTCCTATGCAACCGTCTGGACTCAGCAGCACACTTCTCCACAGAAGCCATTTTATGGATAAAATTCTTCCTCAGTGAGAGGACGATGAGAGTCTTCTCTACGTCAGCCGCTGCTGATCCCATCCCCAACACCTGTGTAGTGCCCCAGGGCTCATGTGTCTCCCCAACACTTTATAACATATTCACCAGGCCCCTCTTCAACAATCAGGATCATCTTGGTATCACCTACACTAATTATGCTGATGATACTCAGATTCTCCTACCTCTTTCATGTGATCATAACAAGGACTCGGACTTGGTGAATAGAGTCTACATGATCATTCGGGCATGAATGGCCACCCATGGCTTATGCCTGTATAACGATAAAACTGAACTTATCATTCTGGGCACCACATCCAGCCTCAAAAAACTCAGCCCCGACTATACGTCCTTCAACATTAACGGCAACAACATTAAAGTTGCTAAGGAGGTGAAAAGCTTAGGTTTCTATCTCGACTCCTCGCTTACATTCACCAAACAAGTACATTCCACGGCCTCCTCCACTGCATATACATGCAAACTCATCAGAGCAGGCAAACCCTGCCTCTCTATAAACAGCCTTATCACCTTAGCCAGAGCTCTAATCCTATCCAAACTGGATTACTGTAACTCCCTCTACATTGGTGCCAACAAATACATTATTAAAAAAATACAAACCCTCCAAAATAATGCCCTTAGAGCCACCCTAATGATTCCCAAAAATGAACACATTTCAGCAGTTAGAAGACAACATAACTGTCTGTCTACCAGTGAGAAAATATAGTTGAAAACAACCTCACTCACTCACAAATACCTAAACAATGCAGCGCCACAATACCTCACTGAGAGAATCAATAAAAAATACCTCCAGGCCCACCAGAACACTGAACACCAATTGCCTCTATGTGCCCAGATTCAAACTATCCAAAGTAGGGGTCAGCAGCTTATCACTCAAAGTAGTACTGCTCTGGAACTCCCCTACCCCATCCACTTCGAGCAGACCAATCATACATGAAATTTAGGCAAAACTTCACTAAGTGGCTTGAAGACTCCGACTAGCAACCATCACTGGAATAGAAGACCGCAACCAAATAAGCACCCCACCTCCAACCTCTTTTTTTAATATAATGGTTTTGTAGCCATCCATGTATATATAACTGGACATACTCTGGACACTCTTGTCCTACACTTTATTTGATTATTTATATTCTTCCCATACATACCTGCTCTTTACCTATCGTAGAGAATGAAGAATCTGCTCACTTATGTTTGTACCTATGTCTGTAAACTTTATGCACTCGACTTTGTAACCCTGTATGCAACTAAGCTGTAAGACTTCCTTTACCACAGCGCCCTGATACTCTCGGGTCTGGCGCACATTACAAATAAACAAACAAAACATTTCCCCTCAGAACACATGCTCTGGGCATCTGCTTCTTCATTATGGACGTAAGCCTGGTGTCAATATGATCAATCATTCTTGTGAAGTTGAAGGCTGGGCTAATGGCTGCTGAAGAGATCATATCTCTCTGGGCAGATTGGTCTATGGCATCAGGCAGCAATCTTGAGTGCAGGCCACCTCCAGGCAGCCCCGTTATGGTCCAAAACATTTCATGAATTTAGTGGATTTTATATAGTCCAGCCCACTCATTGGTAGTCTCTCCATTGATCCAGCACACCAATCAATGGTGCTGTCAAACCTGAATGCAAATATCCTTCTAGGCCCTTCAGCTTGAAAGCAATTGCCTTTCAGCTGGAGAGCCTGTACAGAGCATGTGATTGGGGGAGGTCACTTTAACTTTCAGGGGAAGAGTTTTAACACTGACACAAGCTTACTGTGCTTTGAATAACAGAAATACTCACTTTCCATGTAAACCATTATTTATTATTTCTTGGCTTGATCAATCACATTCAAGGCCCTTTTGAATAAGTGCATGTCTCTTGATTTGAACACCACATTTTTTCATTTGGCAGCTGAATGAAATCTTGCCTTTTCAGTCTGGCATTCACAATGTGTCTTTATAATTCCCTTCAGCAGCCTGGTTTTATTGTTCACATGCTACTTGCTTCCACTGGAGAAGTACATATAATTTGAATTCACTAGACACGTTAGCAGTGTATAATATGGCATTTCTGTTCAGTTGATCCTGGGGCTGCCATTCAACCACACATATCACCCTCCACGCTCTTTTATCGTAATGCCACTCCTGGAAAAGAGCAGGGAAGAGTGGGGTTTGGATTTGCCTTCATCAGAGTCATGGATTATCTTGATCTTTTGAGGTTCTGGGTTATGGAAGAGGTCTCCTTCCTTCCTTTCTCACCTCTTGCCCCTTTCCGTCTGATTTTTACTGGGCACCACTTCAGTCAATCCCTAGGCTGGAATAGAAGAAGATTAATCTTTCTACAGAGAGGAGTAAAAAAGAAGGGTAAGTATTTTTGCACTAAACTTATTTCCCCAGCGAACATTACACAGAATCTGACAAACACCATTGCATAGAAATTGAGACAACATTGCATATAAGAGACATTTATCAAATTTCACTTTACTTATTAACATTTCCGATGAATATTAATCTACTCACCTGTTAAATATATTTTAATTTCCATCCAGGGTTTTCATTCTTACCTTTCATTCCTCAGATGATTCCTTGGCTCTAAATTCATTGGGCTCCTCAGTCAGTCGTAAAGCTTGTCTGGGATGACAGTTTTTCAACTGATTGATATGGACCAATTTTTCTTCTGTCTGTTCTAATTTTGGGACGCGGTTCGTATAGGTCACAGGTGAAATCTTGTTGACATTTTCAAAGCTACGATGCCAAGACTGAAGAAATGTCCATTTCTTGGTCTGATTTCTCTGAAAATTGTACAGATAAACCATGTCACCTATCTCGTACTCCCTCTTTGTGTTCTTTAGATCACAGTACATTTTCATTGCTTCAGCCCACATCTTTAAATTCAGCTGAGCATAAACAAAAGCATGCTAGAGGTGCCTGCTTAGATTTTCAATGCACTCATAAGTGGGGGACACATAAATCAGTGCCTGCTCCTGAGTTCTTTAGAGCAGATGTTGAGGTAACATCCTTTTTCATCCGGTCTTAATCTCAAATAGAGGCATTTTAGTGGCAGAAGATGGTGTAGACCTAATAGCCATAAGTACAAGTGGTATTCCAATATCCCAAATGGGTCCAGAGTCCACCACAAAATTCTTCAGGATGCTCACAATCATCTTGCTTGTTGTATCATTCAACTTGTCCGCTCGAAGGCAGCAATTGGTATTGTGGATTTTTCTTTTTACCTCTAGAATCTCAACATCTTAGGCATCGCATCACTAGTAAAATGACATCCTCTGTCTTACTCAATCCTTTGCTGGAGGCCAAAACAAGAGAAGATGTGGTTTAACATTGGTGTGGCAGCTTTCTCCACCTTACAATTCAGGGCAGGAAGACATTCTACCCACTTTGTAAACAAGAATATTACAGGCAACATGTACTTGTTTCCTCAAGAGGAGCGAATCACTGGCCCGATAAAATCGACTTGAAAATCTGCCCAAGGCAGTGTCAGCCCCATTTCTCTGAATAGGGGCTCCGTGTGTGAGAGTATTGGGTTGAAATTGTGCACACAACCGATACCTCTTTATATAAATGTTGAGGTCCTGGCCCATGGGTGACCAGTGCGCAACCTCACTCAAGAATTCCAATGTTGTATGAAACCTGATATGACTGGGAGTGGCTGTGTCATGGACATAATTTAACATCAGTTTCCAGTATGAGGTAGCTACCACCCACTGGTCATATCCAGATAGTGAGATCCATAACAGCAAACCACCTGGGACTCAGAATATTTGGAAAACCTCATCAACACTGTGAAATCCACTTTACTGGTATAATCCAATTCTGTTAGAGGAAAACTCGCCAAAATGTTCCTGTAATACGGAATTTCATTGCAGGGATCAAACCTGCATTCGGGCTATCTTTACTCCACTGGGCAGTTGAGAGTTTACTGTTGGCACGAATTTGTGATCTGTGGACAGCAGTGACTTGGATTACACCCAGCATGGATTCCGTTTCTATGAAATCCTCTTGCAGAGCTCTGGTTTTAGCCAGCTGGTTAGCCAAGTAATTCCCAGTTTTATCTGCCCCCCTATTTTGGGATTACCTTTTATTTTCTTCCAAAAGATCTCATTCCGGGTCACCAGATCATCAATTGACTGGATCAGTTTTCCATGCTTTAACGGTTCATTGTTAGCACAAAGCATGCCTCAATTCTTTCAGTTAATCAGGTGTTCCACAAACCCATTTCTGACATAATCAGAGTCAGTGATTATGATCAGTTCTTTGCATTGGTGGTGTACTACATTGATGATTGCTTGATGTACGGCCATCAAAACTGCCGCCTGACTACTTCGGGGTCACATTTTGTAACGAGCAGAGGGCTCCAGGGTTTCATTCACAAAGGCATTCCCAATGTCATCTACAAGTGCTTATTCCACTTTTTTCCCAACATGGCAAGAGCACCCATCCACATAAACTGTGGGTAGCCCCTGACATATGTCTTCTTCATAGACCTTGTGCTTGGATGTTAAGAACACCTCCATATTTTTTGTAGTGATTAAACATTTGTCCTTGAGACAGTTTTCTTGAGCACAATCATGCAAGATGCCAATTTTTGTGCTAAATGTCTCTTCTTGTTTTGGCCATATCTGATCTAAATGGGCAAGCCTTGCAAGGACAGAATCTAGAAATTCTGGAATTACTTGCATCCCCACCTGGATTATGTCACGTTGTAAGTATTGCAAGTCTTGAGGAGGATATTCTACGATAATGTGCTCCCTTGGATGAATGGGAGGTCATTTTTCAATGCAGACACCATTACCAGGAGTGCATTTTCGCATTCATTGAATTTTCCTGTCACAGAGGACAATGTTTTGCTCACCTTTGAGAGAATTTTGTTGACCTTATTGTGCATTTGGTACAATACCGCTGTTAGGCAATTATCTGCAAACACTGTATAAAATAACTCCATATTCTTGATAGGGCAATCCAAACATGGAGCTTGGCAAAGGCTTCTTTTCAGTTGTTTAACTGCTTTAGATTGTTCCGGAACCCCCTCCCACTTGAATCCAGACTTTAATAAACCATAGTTTGAGTGACCTCTGTGTACTCTTCAATTAAATTTCAACTATAATTAGTGAGTCCAAGAAGACTTCTAAATTCTCACTTTTACAGGAAAATGTCATCAACAGCTAGACATCCTTGTTACTGGTAAAATCAGATTCTGATTGAGGAAAACTCGCTAAAACCTTCCAGTAATCGGGTCATCATTCTGTGCTGTGATCAAATCTCCATCCAGAGTACCTTTCCTCCACTGGGCAGTTGAGAGTTTACTGTTGGCATGAGTTTGTGACCTGGTGACAGTGACAACTTGAATTTCACCAGCAGGGATTCTGTATCTATGAAATATTCCTGTAGAGCTCCAGATTTCGCCAGTTGGTCAGCCAGGTAAGTCCAGTCTTACCTGGCCCTTCAGTTTTGGAATTACCTTTTATCTTCTTCCAAGATATGGTCATCTCATTCAGGGTCACCAGATCCTCAATGGACTGGATCAGTTTACCAAGCTTTAAGGGTTTATTGTTATCACAAAGCATGCCTCGATTCTTCCACTTAATCAGTTATTCCACAAACACATTCCTGACATAGTCAGTGATTATCACCAGTTCTTTGAGTTGGTGGTGTACTGCAGTGAGGATGGCTTGATGTACGGCCATCAACTGTGCCACCTGACTGCTTTGGGGTCAAATTTTGTAACTAGCATAGGCCTCTGGGGTATTATTCACCAAGGCATTCCCAATGTCAAGCACCAGTTCTTTTTCCCTGTTTTTCCCAACATGTCGGGAGCACCCATCCATATAAATTGTGTGTATCCCCTGACACCTGTCTTCTTCATAGACCTTGGGCTAGGATGTTAATTACGCCTCCTTATTGTTTGTAGTGATTAAACATTCTCGAGGCAGTTTTCTTAAGCACAATCATGCAAATCTGACAATTCTTGTGCTAGAGGACTTTCTTGTTTTGGCCATATCTGACTTCAATGGGAAAGCCTTATATGGACAGAATCCAGGAAGATATTCTCGAAGTACTTAAATTCCTCACCCAGATTATGTCACTTTGTAACTATTGCAAGTGTTGGTGAGGAGTCTCTAAAATGATATGCTACCCCTGGATGAATGGGAGGTTTTCAATGTCCACAACATTGCCAGGAAAACATTTTCGCATTCATTGATTTTTTCTGACAAAGAGGACAGAGTTTTGCTGACGTATGAGATGACTTTGTTGACCTTGTCATGCTTTAAGTAGGATATCGCTGTTAGGCAAGTATCTGAAAACCCTTTCTAAAAGAAGAACTCCTTATTCTTGATGGGGCAAGCCAAACACGGAGCTTGGATATGGCTTCTATTCAGTTGTTTAACTGCTTCAGATTGTTCTGGACCCCCCCTCCCACTTCACTCAGGTCATTAATAAATGGACCAGGGGTTGAGTGACCTCTACGTACTCTTCAGTGAACTTTCAACTATAATTAATGGGTCCACGAAGTCTTCTTAATTTACACAGTCGTAGGGTCCATTAATTCCAATGAGGCTTTCACCTTCTTTGTCTGGGGATTGAGACCCTCAGGGGTAATTTCATGCCCTAAGAGGTTTGCCTGGGTTTTGCACCACTGTGCTTTCTGAAAGGACAGTTTTGCTCCAGCTTTCTGCACCTGTGTCAGAATATAGCGGCTCTCTGCTATATGTTCCTCCTCAGTTGGGATCTTAATCAAAATATCATCTACATGAAAGGTTTCCCATTTCGCACAAATCAGGCATGGCCTTACGCAGAAAGATGTTGAACTCATTGCCGGAGTTTATGTTTCCAAGGTGGGTTCAGGTCCATGTATATTTCTGCCCCCAAAGGTAAAGGCAAGCTTGTATTGGTCTTCCTTCTTCATGGGTAATGTCAATTAGCCATTGGTCATAGCAATGGCATTGTACACTTTGGACCCTTGGATCTGTGCCATCCCTTGATCGATGTAGGGTAGTAACCATCTTGACACGTGGACACATTCGTTCAACACCCTCATGTCTGCAAACAGTCTCCATTGTCCATTTGGTTTTAGTATCCTAAGTACCAGGTTGTTAAAGGTACTGTGGATCGTACAAATTATGACATGGGATTCTAAGTTCTTAATAATCTCTGTGAGTGATTCCATGGACATGAGAGGCAACTGGTATTGTTTGACAAATACTGGCACCATCTCTGGGTTTGTGGATATGGTGGTTGAATGAATAGGTGTAAGTCTCCAGTCATATGAATCTACAGAAAAGATATCCTGGAAGTCCACAACTACCTGTTTCAGTTTCTGTCTTTGCTCCTCGGTCTCACAGGCATCAGCCAGATTGATCCTTTCTTCAACCGTATGCTTGAAAAATGGAAAGACCTTAGGCAAGGCAATTTCAGCGGCATCCTCCAGTTGGGTGGAGATAACTATTTTTAAGGCGTTAACCTGGACTGAGGTTCCATGGATTCTAAGTAGTTGTTATTGACTATGAATACTATCTTATCCCTCCTAATGGAACAGGTCACCTCTTTCATCCCACAAGAGCATGAAGTTTACACCAAGAATCCCCCCCATGACGGATACATATGTTCTGGAGGAATACGATTGCTGCTGTTGAAACTGCTGTTATGAATTGGTACGATGTCTTCATTACCTAAATCAATAGAATAATGTTGGGCATCAACCCCCATTCCTTAAAGGTGTCTACACCCACAGTGATTCTTTGAGGGGTGCTGCTATCTAGCAAAATTAGAATGTTGTCATGTTCTAGTTCCACTAGAGGTGTTGGATATCAATACAATCCTTGTTGTTGGAGATGAGAATTCAAATTTATATTGGCATCATGATAATTGAGTTTCTGTCATTGCCTAATTTTGCGGGGAATCATGAATTTTCACACCTGGCCTGGGATGGTAACCTCTTCTCACACTTGAACTTCAACAACATAGGGCATCAATTGAGCTGACCGGAATGCTTTTTCTGTGTTGTCAAAGCCCATGGGGTTACCCCCCAGTCATGACCATACTGTATTATTAATTAGATCCAAATTGATGAGAATGTCACTTCCTAAATAAAAGGCAAAAGGGTAATCTCTCACAACCCAACAATTGTGTGTTTTGCTTTTGTTGCCGATGGACATTTTTAGCATACACATGCTAGGCAGGAAATGTTTGGAATTTGAAAATTCCAGACCCACTTCCCATGTATCAATCAATTTAAATGTGGGAATGGTCTGAACTTTTGGAAGTTTCCTGAATAATCCTTCTCCAATGGAGCTTTTTCCATTATTCAGGCATACTCTGGTGAGCACAGGCTCCTCCCCTTCAATTATTTGAATGGGGAAAAACAACTGTTTGTATTTTTCTAAATGTTAGTCAGACACTGAGCTGGTCCTTCATCGTCCTTTTTCATGTGACTCAGTGTTTCTTCTGACTTTGAACTACTGCAACATTTCTGGGTGTTCTTTTCTTGTGTGGAATGCCACTTCAAACTGGGAGGAAGGTTGATTTTCAAGAATGGAGAAGAGTTCCAACCACCAGTTTGTTTTCCTACAAAGATGATGGTGATGTCTTGGACCTGATTATTCTGGAAATGAAATTCCATTTTCTTGGAGAGTTGTTCGATCAAATGGATCAAACTCATGTAATTTGTGCACATTTTTAGTTTCATTGGCCGGTTAGTCTGGGTCCGGAGGACCTTGTTTACACAATTGATCCGAGGTGATAACCTCTGATGGACATTATTCCCCAGTAAACAAGGTGTGCCCACTGGAGTCACGACTATCACCAAATATTTTACAAAGTCACCCAATTTTTATTTCCAGAGCTGCAGTTCCTTCGATGGAAATGTCATTCCAATAGAAATTTTGGAGTTGTCCGGGAAGAGGTATGAGGGGAATTTGGTTACTCTACCCCCTCCTAGGTTTAGTTTGTCAAATGGCTTTTTGGACAGAAGGGTGGCATGGGATCCAGTATTGACTAGAACTAATTATTCACACCAACCCTGCACCTTGACCGGGGCATATAATCTGCCGTCTTTCTCTTGAAGGCTTCACAGAAAGTGTGAGTTATTTGCCAGCTAGGCAGTTATTTTCTTGATAGTGAACTCTGACATTGTGTGATCTTGAGCTATTTTCAGTGACAAAGAAAGGAAATCTGTAAGAAGAACTTTACATCTGGCAATTTGCATAGTTGGGGATCCTCTTTCACCCATGATTCCTCACTGTGCCCCTTTACCTGAAGACCGTTCTCAGAACCTGTTCGTGTGGAGGATACTTCTTCTGTTTCTGTATTATTTGGCTCATATTTTTGGGGTCTAAGAGTTTCTTGATCTGGATCGGTGTCCAGACTTATGATGTCAACTCAGGGTCTTTCGGGACCCATTTTTCTTTGGGAGGGTTCCCACCATTCCTGAAAGAGAAGATTTGCTTACCTGAATCCACCAGGAATTCTCCTCTTTCAAAGGGGACTATCTTGTGTTCCTCCACAAAGTGGGTTCTTCTTTTCCTTCTCCTACTAAATCTCTACTCTTTGGGTTGTAACTTCCGAGTGGTAGAAGATTAATTTTCAGTCTGAGAGGTTTCCAGGGTTTCTGTTCTGGTGAGAAAGGAAGTTTTCTGTAATGCTTGGCTTCTCCCTTCCGCCCGGGCCCCATCCTCAGGAACCTATTGCTTGATGGAACGTTCCTTCAGTCATTTCCCTCCCGCAGCATCAGACTCAGATGTTGGAGGATTCTGGGAAGTAGGATTAGGTTGAGGGTTTGACTGAGCCCTCAGCATGCGCCCATGACATCAGTCAGTTTCTGGGACTGCCGTTCCATTTGTGAAACGTTTTCAGGGTTTTAGGGAGGCTTCTGTTCATACCTTGGCTAAAAGGTTAACTATCCCTTCTCACGCAGTAATTTGGCAATTGAAAATATCCCCCATAATTTTCCGTCCTGATTCTCCCTATTGTCTTGGAACTGAGGAGTAAGAGGAGAATTGTTCTGGAAGTTCTGATTTTGGGGGAACCTTGTCAAAAGATTCAGGTTGGGAGGTGGGGTGGAACTTCTATCCTGTGAGAAGTTTAGAGGGAAGTTTCCTGGGGAAGATCTTACCTGGGTTGCTCCCCCTTCGTGCCGGGGGATGTACACATACTTCAGGATCTGTTTTTTTCCCTAATACTGAGGGCTTACATAGGTGGCAGATTTGCAGGGGTAATTGTTCCAGAATCCTGCCTGACTACCCTAAGATTGGGCTGGGGTGGTGGGCCCCTCTACATTTCATTAGACTTGTTGACAGGAGGAGTATTTTTGTCCCCACATCACCAGGTTAAAAGGAGGCATAGTTTTCACCTCTGCCATGTTTGCAGTGGCAAGCGTAGTAGGTGGCTTTCTGGTTTTCTCTTATTAAGTGCCGTATCTCTTATCAAAGATAAGTAATACAGCATCATGGCTGTTATATGTTTTCCTAGCAAACATTCACATTTCTTTAACAATTGCCACTTTATTAACAAAAATCAGTATTTGGGTGACCTGCCTTTTACATTTACAACATGAATGGGTAATCACTAAACCAAGTGCTGAGGAAAAGCTCATTGTGTCGAAACACGTGTAGGCTGATACCAAACAATAAATCATATTACTCACTATAAGTTGTGACATTGGGCCTTATGATGACCTCAGCAGTATCCCGGTGCTAATTTTGAGGCTGGATCCCGTGATGAGGGCGGGTGGGGTGGACAGTAAGTCCCCATTCACATTGATTGCCAATGTGGAGTTGGGGGGGCGCTACTAGTGCCAGTGTAATTAGCGATGCACTAATAGTGGGGAAAATTGGCCAGAAATGGTGATTTTTACCTCCAGCTAAAAGCTGGAGGTAAAACTACCATTTCCCGCCCAACTCATGATTGCACAGAGCAGTATATTTGGCAGTAATAGCATTACCGCCGCATTTTACTACTCTGACAAACTTATGATGAGGCCAAATTGTGTCTATTTACATCAGTGGTGCAGGTTGGCGCTCTGTACATTATTCTATTACTTTGGAAACTTGGCCTGCATTCCTGTGCATCACTCTCCTTGCAGCCACCAACAGTTATGATAATCTTAACTATTACGGTGTGCTCAGACCCAGGGGAGGGCCTCTGTTCTTTTCAGCCTCTTTTATTATGAATGAACATTTTTCACATTTAATTTCGCTAATGGTCTGTTTAAAGGCCATAATCCTATCCAACAGCACTCTATTTTGAATAGTCTGAAACTTCAATTCGTGTTGAAGGTGGCTCACAGTTTCTGCACTCTCTGTATGTGTGTCGTGTAGAGCAGAGAACTCTATTAATCGCTCTGCACTGACCTGTAAGCAAGTTTTTAGGTAATTTTGAATTTGCTCAATGAGTTTTTTTTTGTTTTCTTTTAATTACAAAAAAATGTGGCTCTACAGTGCTGTATCTTCTAGTTGAGTGGGTGATTGCTGGGCCTGTTTGAGGACCTCACTCTGGTTTTAGCACACACCTCTTTATTTTGCAATCAATCTTAAACTAATTGCAAATGGACATATAAATGAGCCATAAACTGAGCAATGTGACTCTGCTCTTCACAAATAGTTTGGATCATGTAGAATTCTGTCAAAACTTGATATAAAATACCATTATTCTGCCAAATGTCAGTTCCTACTGCTGTGACGTATTGTACCATTTTAGTAAGCCAGCTCCAAGCTTCATTCTCCGGCCACTCATAATGAATAAATAACTTTGCCAGGAGATGCTTCATGGGATCACTGTTTTAAAAATTGCTCATTTAAAAAATGGCTTTTACAACATTGTAAACTCTCTCTGCATAGGGACAACATTTACACCATATTCCTGCATGATTTCCACAGACAATACCAAATCAAATTTCAACTCAAATCAGATTGCTTTTGCATTACTCTGCACACTCTTATTTGTCTACATACCTTCCTGATTCCCAGGGCTCAATTCACAGTGGAACTTTAACAAAGCATGAACAACCTTCCATCCAACTCAATGCAGTTACACCAGAATGAATAGCCTGTTACAATGCACTTGTCATGATTCATAAACAGCAAACCAGATCCCGGAAAATGATCCCCCACTTGCAGTGATATATTGGGAGACCACCCTTAACATGGGGATTTCCTTCCCCCCAATTAAGGTGCCACATGACACATCTGTTATTTTGTATTCAAGTTAGCCCTCTCTATGACCCATATAGAGCCATTTGAAACCCTACCCCTGTGCCACCAATGAGCCAAGAACCAGGCTGGTGTTCTGAAATAACATATATTTATTATATAATAGGTTCTTAGAATATTCACACTAAATGATTACACAAACCACCTTCTCTATGGAAGAAAAAAGACTTCAATACAAAACTCACGTGTTCCCCTGTATTTTACTTTAGGGTCTTATGTACATGGAACACAAGCCAAATAAACAGTTCAAACCTCTAGTACCCCCAAACCTCTTTATGTCAAAATTAAACAATACCATGGAACATTACCAGATTATGAGTATTAGCATTCCTTGATAAAGTTTTGAATTAAATCAAATGCAAAATGTTCTATTTTCAAATGCAATATCGCACATGCAGCACTTTGTATGTTTAACTTCCCTGCACACTGAAAAATGACAACAGTTTCTAAATCACAACAAACTTTTGATAGTAGTTTGGATTGATAGACCCCGTCTTCCTTCTTCACCCCAAAGCAATACAAAATCTTTCATTTGTGTTTAGTGTTTGTTTGTTTTAAGCGGCTGCAGATTCTCTGATTCTGACTCTTCCAGATGGCAGTGCGGCTTGACGTAGCTTGGCTTTGATTGAGGTACTTTCCTCTAGTCACTTGTGAAGCGTATAGGACGTGGAGCAAAGTTATAAGCTCCCTCAAAGCTCCCTCTGTGCCCTAGGACTCTGGCCTCCGGTCTTTATGAGGAGTATAGCACAGAAGAGCACAGAAGAGCCAGAGCCAGTGGGAAAAGTGTGCTAATGGGCTGCAGTGTCCCAGGGTTTTGGGAGGCTGGTTGCACCAAAGGGTGTGGGCAGGGGGAGCTCTCCTGGTGTCTCTCTGTGAGTGCACTCTGCACCCTGAGTGAACCAGGGTCCATTGACCTACTCTCACCCCCTCACCCCATCCTGCCCTCCCGACCCCACCTCAAATAAGGTGGAGTGAGTGTTTTGGTGTCCTGGTGTCTGGGTGAAGGGAGCAGGGTCCACACCCACTGCCGCCACCACAGTCACTCAGCGATATTATTGACACCACCTTTCTAGAGGAAGCCGAGCACAGTGCAAATGTTCCCTAGCTGCTCGATCCCTTATTACTCTACTATTGTAGTACTCCCATACGGTGCTCTTCTCCGTGCACATCTTCTCCTATTGCGATTGTGACCGTACTACTCCATAACTTCAAATTAATATAGAGCATGCCCAAACATTGATGCCATACTATCAACAAT
The DNA here is from genome assembly GCF_040938575.1 of Ambystoma mexicanum. NCBI lineage: Eukaryota > Metazoa > Chordata > Amphibia > Caudata > Ambystomatidae > Ambystoma > Ambystoma mexicanum. The sequence goes on from NC_090922.1 coordinate 285,281,547, forward strand.
GCTGTAAGTGCTAAATAAGTGGCTCCGCAAAAGCGCTGCTTCCTGTCCAACTGCTACCAGACCATAGACATAGCCCAACACCTGATGCTAATAGTGAGGGGCAAACCAAACGGAAAACATAGTCCACTCGCCAGAGCTGCCCTTAAACCGCTTAATTAATGCAGCTGATTCCCCAACACTAGCAGGAATACTTCCCTGGGTGGAGCCTAATCTTCTGCCGAGGGCCTTAAATCAAACACCCCACAGCTCCCTACAAAGGATGATAAAATTGGGGACACTAGGGGAGTATGTAAGACAAATATGAAAATGACTGACTTCTACCCCGCCATGATCCATTGAATAAAGTGGCAGTCCAGGATCTGTGTACTGATCTGACGGAGGATCTGATGGTCTCCATACCCTGTCTAGGCTCTAAGACTATTGAAATGGTGGTACGGGCCGTAATAACTTTCAACAACACCTATTATCCCGAATTCATATGCAGTGCCCCTGTTCCCATGGAGCTGCTTGAGCGGTCGTCCACCCTGTCCACTGCACAAAGGGAACCTCTCGCGCCTAAAGATATGGATTTACCCTTTGCAGAACTTCTGGCGGACAATGATCCATCATCCGTGGCTAGTGGTGTTGGTATAGATAATTTGTTTGAGGACTCTTCGCTGCACTCCCTTCCAGGATTGTTTAGATCAGATATATCTACGGTGCCTAATGATGTCACGGGGAACAGAGCTACCATTCCCAAGACCTGGATGACAGCAATTCTTCAGCAGCTATGTTTTCAATCTTGGAAGCCCTCGTAACACAACTGCTGACTAAAAGGGAGGCCACGGATGCCATACTGGAAGATCTAAACACCAAATATGATAAACTAGCTCATCCTATTAATGAGCTTCTCAAGGCCTCCCATCCCTTGGCTACAGGAATGGACTACATCAGCAAAAAATCCAGTGCCATACATGGTTTGGAGAAGGCTCAATCAAAACCTGGGACGACTGGCATGGAAGTTAGCGATTCTTCAGCCTGGTACCGAAAAAAGCAGACAGTAAAACAGGCCATAATGTATGAAGACCTTCCAAAAAAAAAAAAAAAAAGGAAGACTGATATGACAATAAAAGACTGTTCCACACAATGCCCTGAGCACTATGCCGGTCTGGTGTCGGAAGTGGCTAGGGGCACCAAGGTGACCATGGTAGACACCTCCAGACCGGAGTAGTTCAACTATTCAACAACAATTGTCTTGGAAATTGAATCTCAGGGTAATAAAGCTCCAGGTGACATAAAAGCATGCCATCAGCCCAACAACACTTTAAGAAACACAGAACTTGTATACAGGGAATAGCGAGCACTTGTGTGGGCGAACGCACACAGCAGTTCACACACGGAAAGACTGCCCCACCGCCAAAACACTATAAACACAAGGGTGTGCCTGAACATACAAAGTCAAAAAATATCATTTGTGGAGCTAACAGTATTATTCTCCTGGTAGCCTTAACAATCGATTAAATCAAATTCAAAATGTACTGGTCTCTCACCATTCAAAGTAACCTTTATGAGCAAAAAAAAGGGGGAAAAAGTACATTGGCATAAAACAATTATAAACTTGCTTTAATTGTAACAAGGCAATGTGTCAATTTAATAAGTACATACAACATGAAAACCATCAAAAACAATGCAATTTACAAAGAGAAAAAAACAGGACTATTTAGTCCATACAATCAATGCGAGCAGAATTTATGCTAAGGTTCACAGAAGTAGGGGTACAACCCCACTAGGAAATAAACATGGGAACCCAATATATGGGAACTGACAAAAAATGATTTGGTCTTAGCAAAACAGTGAATACATTTTAAATCATAAGAGTTTTCCGAGATAGCTAATAAAATTTAAACTATCCCTAGCTGACCCTTACTTGTCTAAAGGCTCAGATTAAACAATTTCGTGAAAATGGCACAGTAAATGCGCCTACCAGAGCCTGATTATGGCTACAACAAAAAAAATATATATCACACAGAATATTGTTTGCTAAGCCTAATTTTGGCTAACCATGTAAACAATGTCGCACAGTGCTGTGTGTTAAGCCAGATTTTGGCTGGAAAAAATTTCGACATATACAATGTCACCCAAACAGTCATTTATCTGCTGTGTTGTCACAGGCTGAAAGGGGGTGTACTACGCCTACCGCTATAAAGCGTGTATGTCCATGATGCCAAACCGCAGGAAAATGTAGTTCCTGCGACCATTACATAGGACTAGTTGGTGTTTCGGTGGTATATTGATGGGTAGCAACCACCTTCCTCAGGTACTGGGATCTTCACATTCAGCCTTAATACAGACAGCCTTAATGTAGGGGGTCCTCCTCAGAGGGCACATCATGTGCTCACCATGCAAGATGTCGTGCATTCAGCAGATTATTTGGGTTTAGCAATTAGAAAACAAACTGAATCTGGAATTTTCACCATATGAATATGTGGATGCCCATGGAGCGCTTCGTATTTTGCGCAGGACACGAAAACTCCTAGCCTGGGGCTGGTGGTATCAGGCTATGGGTTGATGAGTATGGCAGTGTGTTGACTTCTACCACGTAGAAGCAGCAGATGACTTGCTTCTAAAAAAAGCTGCGGCTTGCTTCTGGAAAATGCTGCGTGTAACCGCTATTCTTCACAGTGAAGAAAAAGGCAGCCAGTAAAACAGGCCATAATGTATGAAGACCTTCCAAAAAAAAAAAAGAAAAGGAAGACTGGTATGACAATAAAAGACTGTTCCACACAATGGCCTGAGCACTATGCCGGTCTGGTGTCGGAAGTGGCTAGGGGCACAAAGGTGACCATGGTAGACACCTCCAGACCGGAGTAGTTCAACTATTCAACAACAATTGTCTTGGAAATTGAATCTCAGGGTAATAAATCTCCAGGTGACATAAAAGCATGCCATCAGCCCAACAACACTTTAAGAAACACAGAACTTGTATACAGGGAATAGCGAGCACTTGTGTGGACGAACGCACACAGCAGTTCACACACGGAAAGACTGCCCCACCGCCAAAACACCACAGGCCCAGGGGGCCAGACGGAATATCCACTGTCACGGACATCAAAGAATATGATGGCTGGGCTAATTGTACCCCATCCCAGGCAAGAGGGGAAGGCAGGAAATCCACCACCCAGGAGGTCCCACTCGCCATAGCGTATAGGACCGCAGCTTGTAATGCCAAGGCTTTGCAGGTGCAAAGCCTTGCCAAGGCCATTCCTTCCATTTAAATTGCTCTTGTGTTCTTTAGCTACTACACACACTACCCCGTTGCAGCATATAAACAGCTGGGACATTAAGATTGTGGAAATGTAACTCCCTCATGGCATGGGCAGGATGGGTCTCTGTTCCAGGAACGTCCACCGCCATGCCTTTGATAAGGAAATTCGGGACCAAAAGAGGAAACTGAGGGGGAAACTGTGGGCCATTTCTAAATCTGAATCCCATTGCAATTGAGTAAGTGTGGCAAAACATGACTATCATAGATGGCTGAAGACCCAAAAATACACGAAGAACTGCCGCTGCTGGCGAAAGCCAGTATAAGTATCATTTTCTATTGACACCAAAACATTATGGGAAATTATAAATGCTAGGGATCAGTCCACTAAAGTACTACATGGCATCTCTGCGTTGGGCTGATTGTGGTATACCCAGCTGGTTCTCGGTAGTACGTCTAGGGTGTCATCAGGCTGGCTGGCCGGTCCCATCGGTTAAGTGGGCATACGAACTGGGCCCCAAGGATATATTGAGGATTATCACCAACACCAAATCCTCTAGGGCTCCTGGCCCTGATAGGGTCTACAGTTCCATAATTAAGGCGGATCCGGGTAGCTAGTCACAGGCCTTTCATTGTTTATTTATCTGCATTGAGTCGACACAGAAAATCCACGGGTATTGGCACGGCAGCATGATTGTACCGATTTAAAAAAAAGAAAAAAAGGCAATCATGATGATCCAAAGAACTATCCACTGCTTGCCATGCTGGATGCGTCCTCAAACATCCTTGCTCAGGGTCTCTTAAGAGACCTTGAGGAATAGGCCAACAAATTCAAATTCAAAATCATTCCCTTTAATCAGACCAGTTTCTGAGAGAGTCTCCGTAATGCGTCCAGTAATGTGGTCCAGCTTTGCACATTCCCCACTAAAATGCTAAAATTACCCTGGGAAATCTGCTTGGCTACCCTACCCCCAATACAAGAGAACTATGAGGGGCATTTCCGTAAACTCTTCACAGGAACAGGTGATGATAAACATCAGCACAAAAAACTTGGCTACCGAGTTCACGGCATACTTCCTGACCAGAAATAACATCCCCTCATGCAGCCAACAGTTTGTGGGGAATTACATGGTGTGGGGGATTACATCAAACTGAAATTTAACACCATCAGAACGAGGGAAATTGAGGAACCTTGGTCCCAGACTGCAAGGGACGGAAAGGTATGTTGCGTCTGTGGGGACGGGCAGTTCAATCTGCCTGGCATCTGCTATGCAACTTGGCATCTTTAAGGGTGAGGGCACTACGCGCTGCAGGTATGACATTAACCTTGCCTGGTCCAGCTAGCTGGGAGGTGTTCATGAGTGGGAAAAACCAGGCATGCATTATTTACTTTACTCTACTATGAAGGGAAATGGTTAAGATTTTTAACATATCAGTTTGATAGAGCCGTATTTTAATGCACATTCAGTTAATGGACTCCAGTTACATTTAGGACCCATCTTCTTAATGGCCAATTCTGTGGAGTAGTGCTAGTTAGACATTTTGTTTTAAGAAAGGACTCCCCTCCCTTTAGGGAATTCTGGGGTTAACAAGGAAAACATGGTATACTGAATTACTTTAAATGATATACATGAATTAACACTAGGAAAGAGGGAAGATATATCAAACTCCTCAGAGCTTCTGCTTGTGTCAGTCTATACGGGAGTTAATTACATTATTGTTCAATAAAATATGCTAAGGGTCTGCTCAGTTTGCCCACCCATCCACGATTAAGGGGAACATATTAACTCAAACAGATCACCAACACATGTGGTTCTGTTAGAAGAATTACTTACACTGGAACTCCCTGTTTTTGGAGCTCAATAAAGTGATCAGGGACAGGAAAGGGACATCAGAATCCACCATCAGACAGGGGTATTCTCCTGGCTCCTCATTTGCTCTATTCAGCCTCTGTCTCCTCTCCTTGTGTGGGTCCCAACAAGCTTTAGTATTTCCCAATTGCTGTCTTCCAGGCAAATGTAACCATGTAGCAATGTGAGGTCCTTCCACCCAGATGATATTGAGGCAAATGTGTCAGTGCTCACCCAGTTCATGTTTAGGTACGTTTTCCCTTTCCTCATTGTGTGAGGCCTTTTTCCCCTCTAAGATGTATCCCCTTCTCCTCCCCAAGCTTCAACCCCTCTCTGTGGATAGGGCCCTTGGAGCTCTGAAGTTGACTTGATGGGACAGAGGTACACACTTACTAGCATTTAGGTTTCTACATGTCAGATTTTGCACTCACCTTTGGTTTTACAATAAACATAACAATATATATAACAGGGAATTAGGCCTTACAAAGCAAAACAGCCTGCAACCCTGCGCTCCCACCACTGGCCTCTTGCACACAGGTCCCATTTCTCTAATTACCTCTGCCCCTCTCAAACCTACTCTCTCTCTCTGCCTCTCTCTATTGCTCTCTTTCTGCCTCACATCGATACATTAATTACATGTGGAACAACACAAGCATCTGTGAGTTGGCAGATGAGGGGGAAGGGGCAGTCTGAAAACTCCAGTCAATTTCCATAAGCTACAGGAAAGGGTTCTTCGGTTCGGAGAATGTACTACTCAAGCCAAGCTGGCACCAAAGATGTTCCTTTTATCTTTTTTGTAGTAGATATGGATTTTCCTACCCATGGAGTCCTAAAAACTGTTTTGAAGTGGTTCATTGGATTGGATTCACCACTAGTTCAATGGTCTTGACAGAACAGTCCTGACAAAACAGGGAGATTCCCTGAGCCTCATCACCACATTACCAACCAGATATCCCATGTCCACGTAAGCTGATTAACGTCAAAGGCAAAATTCAAATTCGTAAATATTAACATGATAGGAGATCAGAAAACAAGCCTTCTATTTGCATGGTGACCATTTTAGCTGGCCAATTCGCAGGATATTTTAAGATCATCCTTCATTAAGCATCCAGAGGCCAGAACTTCTCTCAAAGATAGGCTAGTTGTACACTCAAATGACAAAATAAGCACAATGGCACTCTCAGGGTGCCTACAATTCCTTTGAGGCAAAAACATGTTGGTCACTTGTTATTCCCTCCCATATATTTAAGACATCCAGAGGCAACTTGTCCATAAGTAGGCATTTGGGCAGGGATGCATGTGATTATTTCGTAGCCGAAATTTAGAATCCGAAAAATTACGAATTTGAAATTGTCCGGCATTCAATAATCACGTACATCACCCCCACGCGCTATAAAACCCACTACACCGCAAACTTACCTGTTTTATTTCTCCACTGCTCCTTCCTTGCGATGCGAGTTCCCCATCCCCATTGAGGGGGTTCCATGTGTTAAAATCATGGCAAAAACGGCTGTTTACACAAATAATCGCAGCAAAAAGGCTGTGGTTTTGCCACCGCAGTCCATGTAAAGGATGCAGGGGACACCCCCACAAACCCCTGACCTATTATACCTTTTAAGAGGGGAGGGGGACACCCCCGCAACCCCTGCTCCCTTCAGCATTTATTTGTAAAGGCAACATTTTTGCCATGATTTTATTACTGCATACCATTGAGGGTTGGAGCTTCCAAAGCAGGGTCTGTTTTTGTCCCCTTTAAAAAATGTTTAAAAAAGTTCTTTGTCTTCCACTTTACTTTTTATGAAAGTGTGGGATACCCCCGAATTTCTATAATGTCGATCAACGGGAGTGTAGGACAGCCCCACAACCCAAGCTCCCCTTATTTGACATTATAAGATTATGTTTAATTTTTACACTTCTGAATGCACATACAAAGCGCATTCTGGATTTTAGTTAAAAACAATCATCAGAAACGAGTGAACAGTGCCATGTAAGCTGCCCAGCCATTATGGAGTACCCAATGGGCCAAAACACACGTTTTAAAGAAGTGCACACATGTACCCTCTTTCCATGTTGCTGCTAATGACCAATGAGCAATGTCTGCCGGACCTTAAGGGTTACCCAGCAAGGCATGGTCCATGAGGAATGATGACTAGATCCATGCATGCAGAGAGGGAACTCGTTCGTCTCCTCCTTTTGACACACTTGATTTCAGCATTGGGGAAGTTATGGTTTTAGAGGTCCAGACATGTGTAATGTGTATTCCAAGGCTATTAAGCTTCAGTCTCGTAATACTTCCTGAAATACATGTTGTGGCTGACGTCATCATGAACATATTTTATAGAGAGATGGTGCCATGTATTGTGGGCATGGGCATCATGAAACAATGTTTTGCAGGGCAGCGCTGACATATGTTGTGGCAACAGCCTTCACAAATATGTATTGTAAAATGTTCTGGTGTACTGCTGACAACATTGTATTGTAAGGATATTTTCATGTTACCCTACAGAATTGTATTCAATGTACTCAACTTCTCTGAAATCTGTGCTGTACAATGCACCATTTCACCTGCTTTTTTAAAGCGTTATCAGGGAGAATTCCTCCAAATCTCCCTTCATTGCTTTTGGCACCTGTGACTCTCGTGCACACGAATTTGAATTCTACTGAACTATTTGTAGCCCTACTTATAAAATAATCACCAGCAGCCACTGGAGACTTCCTTGACCAAAAGAAAGAAACTTAAGAGTCCTGCATCTAGGTGATTATTTTTAGCAACCTACCTAAGCATATTGCACCCAGGCACAGGCACTTTATAGTTGCTGAATGTCATAGGGCCTCATTCCGAGGTTGGTGGTAGTCATGGCGCTATTTGCACCATGACTGCCACCAATAACGAGTCCGGCATCGATCTAGTTCAATGGGGACTTACTGGTGTAGTCCGACCTTTGCGGGACCGGTAAATCCCCATTGAAAATGCTATTCCCCATTCCCATTTGAGCCCTCATAGAGCTCAAATGGGAATGGGGAGGGCCCAAATAACGGGCTGGTGTATGTCAAGCCTGTTATTTGCGCCCTGGTCCCTTAACGGGTCCCGTCCATAACGCCAGGTCAGACCTGGCGTTAAAGGAGGGACCCGCTAGGGGACCTTGTAGTAGGGCGGTAAGGGATTACCAGCACCGGTCTGCTTACCGGTGCCCGGTATCCTTTACTGCCCAACTTGGAATGAGGCCCATAGACTTTAGCTATGTTGCAAGGTAAGATCCACAGCTTTTTATTAACACAAATGTGGCAGCAACATTTTAAATAAGGGTAAGTATGCCAAGAAGGAATCAGAAAAAAAAACATGCTTTCTTGTTGAGAATACACATGGATCCAATTTATTCAAACACACTTTGGCGCCTATTACAAGCCTGGCGGTGTGGGAAACAAGAGGCAGTACTTCCCACACCGCCAAACTACAAGTTTGCCAGTGGGGGGTGACTGATTTATCGCCAGCCAAGAACTGGAGGTAGATCAGGCTCCTACTAGCAGGAAATATCCAGTAATATCCAGTAATATCAGCAATTCCACCCATGGAGTCCTATCGAAATTACCACTGCTGCCGGCACCTGTAATATCCCAGAAATTCTGGGATATCAGGCACTGGCTACAGTAGGTCGGTTTGCATCCATCCTGCCAAAAATAAGGGGTCTTTGTATGCCAGTGCGTTCAAATATCATTATCGTTTATGTATGCTGTTAATGTTACCATATTCTCACAGAGAAACGGAACACTACCTTTGGGATTGCATCCCTTGTCTGCAGAGAGGACCACTGGGTAGGTTTCAAGTGGACAAACAAGTGTTTGTCCTGCTATTTCCGAAAAGGTCATTACAAGCGGTCAGTAAACTAAATGAACTTGTGCAGAGTCTGGCAAAATTTCACATATTATCAAGGCATGTTCCCTTTCACAAATGAAGCTTACAGTATCCAGTAGTGGCTTCTTCAACAGAAGATCCTCTGGAGGGCAAAGACCTGTCTTTGCTTGTTCAGGCTCAACGTGGAAAGCACAACAGAATAACCTGGTGCAGGTGATACACAGCATTAATTGTATGACATCAGCACAATCAGCCATTTTCTGGAGATTCCGAATTCACTTGCACTCTTCCATTTTTAAATGTCCTCATAGGAAAGTTAAAAAGATGAAGGGGCTATCAAGGAGGCTTATGTGTTAGGACCTGTGTTTATATAGAATTCATACCTTTCGTCAGAGCATTTTCACTTCCACCACATGCAGAACACTCAAGCGAGAGGAATAAGAAGGGGTGTTGTAGACACTGGAATGGTCACTGTCAACCAAAATCATCAGAGGGGAGTGCAACAGAGAAGTCCATTGACTCAAAAAGGAGGTTTATGTTTCAATCCACGAGATCATCCACAAGTAATTTTCTGGGCATCTTGGATGGGGCATACACTGGGAAGGATTTTCCTCCTCAGTGTATCCTTCTGCCCAGTGAAATGCCAGTTGAGGAATAATGCTCCCAGGATCTCCCCATAATATTTTTCAGTGAGTCTTTCCAAATAAGATAGCAGTTGTAGAAGTAGTAGTTAAGCTTTATGTCGGCCAGAAAACCATAAAGGCAGCACATAGCAATACATAATGACACATTGAACATTGTTAAAACACGATAAAACCATAAACATATTGTAAATTATAATAAGTTCATTGCTATTCGAATATACAATAAAAATACCATATGGAGAACACTGCTTGCAAGCTCAAAGAATAATCCTCGCAACCATTTTTTAAGATAGGCTCATTTCGCCACAGACAATTATCACCCTGTAAATTTTTTGACCACTCTTGTAACCATGCAAGTATAACAATGCCTCTCTTGTATGGTGAATCCCAGCTGAAATTAAAACTGGTTTCAAAGATCTACATCTAAGCATCAAAGTGTTTTAACAAATTAACTTAAAGTGCAATACATGCTGCATGGCAATCTTGCAGATCGAGCACATTGCAGACGCTTGGGACTTCCATAAATAAGTGATGCTTGCGACCACCAGGGTCCCTAAACTGAAGAGAAAGTATAAAGATCTTTCATAAACCAGACTGATTAGATCAATATATGCTGTAACGTCTTCAATCTATAGTTAACGTAATAGTATTAGCCTATTTGACCTAAAACAATTGACCTAAAGACCAATTTGGTTGAATTTTGAATGGGTAATTTGCCCTTCGGGGTAAATTGGTCACATGTATTGCAAAATACCAACCATGGAGAGCAGGGGTTGCAGGATTGTCTCCTGCTCCTCATGTTTAATATTTTGTCATTATGGGGGTATGAGGGTGTCCCCAACTTCCTTAAAATTGGAGGCGTGGACACATAAAAAAAAACACATGTGCGTTTAAATTGGAAACGGGGCAAATTCATTTTTGCTGAGTTTTCCGCGATTAAAAAATATTTGGTAAAACATACGCAAACCAATGTAATCAGGTCCTGCAGACAATTTCAAGGTATAACAAGGGGGGTTGTCCTACCCTCTATGGATCTTGGCGGTGCGTGGGGTAAATTCCGTGCACACTGGTTTTAGACCCTAATGGGTGCCCGTGCAGTTTGGGCAACTATTAAGGGAAACAGCATCGTTGCTGCTGTTAAACAGATATCTCTAATGTAGTATTGATGTACAAAATTCCAATTCTTTTGTACACAATTGCAGCTTTTTATTGATTAGCTGATGCTTATTTTCTTTGTGCAAAGCATTTTAGTACGTTTTTTACATATAACAATCTATAATGTGCGTTGTGGAACACAGAAGCATAGTTCAACATTCACTATGACATCAATGTAGAAATAAATGGTCAAAGTAAAAGGCATGGCAAGTAAAAAATTCATTTATACATTTTAACTAACAGTTTGTTCGTGAGTAAAGATGTTTCATGCCAATGAGTGTGAAAAACACAGGGTAAAAGTTCAGATGGAGGAGACGTTGGAGATCAGTCTCCTATGCCCGGCTAAAATCTGACCTCATATTTGGTCTACGTCTGGGTTTGATGTTAGGAAATGGAATTTACAGCACAGGTTGAGAACCCGAAACTACTTTCGGAAAAAAGTGCTGATGACGTTTCGGCAGAATAGATGGTAGCCTTCTTCTGGGGCCAAAGAGAGTCAGGAAACTCTGTGTTGAGAGAAACAGAAAAGGTAGAAAAGGTGCATAAGAGAGTATAGTTAAAACAGCTGCTAGTAGCTGGTCAGGGTCAATGTGTAGCATTAAATGCTGAAGACAAATCCTAAAAAAGGTTCCAGTAACAGAATCCACTCACCACTGGTCGTGCGTCCAGTTGGAGCGGATGAACCCTAAGGGTTTCATCATAGTGTGGTCGGAAGGGCAGAGGTCGCCTGTGTGGGCGTAGGTAGTGTGGATCGCCGGGATGCCGACGGGCGGTCGGTGGGTTAATCTTGCCGGACACTCAGGGTGGATAGCGGGGTCAGTGGTAGGTCCGTAAGGGTAGAACCTGTGAGGCACGCAAAAGAAAAAGAGAAGACAGGGGAAGAAGGAGAGGGGGGGGAGAAGGGAGAAGGGGTGAGGGGAGAATTGCAAGAGTCAATGGAGGTGGATATGAGTGCAGGACAGGCAGGTTAAAAAATGCATGGATGTGCATTGGGGAGTGGGAAAAAGTGAGGCGGGCAAAAAAGTACCTGAGGCTGGTAGGTGGGGTCCCACTTGGATTAGGCGGGGGACCGTCTCAGGAGCAGTCCAGAGGTGAAGGCATCATGACTGGATGGCTCTGGGGAGAATGAGCATCTGGAGCGCCCTAGGGGATGGATAGGAACGAAAAAGTAAGGATCATGTAAGTATCCATAGGAGGGCTTGTTGAGTCAAGAAGGGTAGGCACTCTCATGGGGAGAGTGCGGCGAGTGGCTGATTTTGCCAGGTCCGGGTGTGAAAGGCCATACCTGCAGTCAGTCAGGGCGGGCAGCACAATGACCGGTGTCTCAGAATGGCGCCTGTGCTGTCTCTGCGATGGAGAGCTGCGAATAAGCGTTTACGAGCGCGGAGTCACTGCGCATGCGCATGAGAGAACTGTCTCGTGTTCACAGTGCCTTTGCTGCGCAGAATCACGCGGGTAGTGTCTCTGACTTGTTTCCCTGCTGCGGGAACAGTACAGGATGCTACGACAATCTAGCCCGTGGCGTAGGGGAATGCTGCCCAATTTCAAGGTGTCACAAATTAGACAATTTCTTAGCTGGATGTTAATAGCTAAGTTAGCTGTCTTTTTTCCTACTGCCTGGCAAGTAGCTGTTTCAACCCATAAATTACTCAAGTTGAGATCAAATAACATTATTTTACATGGGTAGACCATTTTGAACTTCTGCCTCCCTCCAAACTCAAAAAGTGTAACAGAGCATCCTGATAGGGTTTTAAGCCTTCCTGGCTCCACTGGATCATACTCCGCCTTGATCACTTTAGGAAGAATACCTAACTCAAGATATGTTAGTGAAGACGAGGTTCCTTGAGGTAGTAATAATAATAGCTTTTTTAAAAATGTTCTCTAACACGATTGTAGTCTGATTGAATCAGTGTAGCCCCATACCTCTACACCATAAAAAGCTGCTGTAGCTGACTGTTTCTGAAATAAATTGACAGTGGGGGAAACTACACCACTGCCATGACTCACAAAAAAAGCTGATAGCTTCATTATATTGCTCCATACTAACACTAGATTCCACTATTTGTGGTGCCCAGCTCCCAAATTTGTGAAACCTAATTCCCAGGTAATCACAATTATTTACCTATTCAAGAGGTGCATGATCAACTCTAAAAGATACAGACCCACACTTAGACAAAGAAGGCCTAAAGACCTTGATCCTAAATTTCTCAACATTTTGCTCCACGTTTAAGTCTCTGCATTTCAGCTCAAATGTTGAGAGGGTTGTGTTTGGACCTGATGGAGTTGTTGATAAAATTACTGCATTGTCAGCATAAAAAAGGGCCTGGTACTTCACTAAACCATTTTTGGGCAGTCCCGGCACTCCTTTATTAAAACGTCAATGATTTCTTCGACAGAGATGTTAAAAAGAAGAGATGCCAGGACTCAGCTCTGTCTCACTCCCCTGCATACATTGAATGCTCTTGTTTGCTCATCTCCCAGCCCAAATCAAACTTGTGGATATTTTTTCGAGTACAATGAGGATGTAATTGGGATTAGTTCTGAGGGTGCTATGCGAGCTTCAAATATGCGCCAGAGTGTAGCCCTAGAGACTGACTCAAATGCTGTCTTAAGATCCAGAAAGGCAACATACAGTTTCATCTTAAATAAGGTTACATATTTTTGAATTCAAATAAATAACAGGAAGCATTGGTCAATGGTACCCGTATTCTTCTTGAATCCCGCCTGGTGAATGTGTATTACAAGATTATTGTGAAACCAAGCCAGTAGGTGACCAAGGACAGCCTTAGCAAACATTTCCCAGCCCCATCTAAAGGTTAGATAGGGAGGTAATTACAAGGTCCATCTCTTTGACCATTTTTAGTATTACAAATGGATGCTAAATCACTCAAGATTGACTGATATTTGACAGATTTATGCCCTTGTTCAATTACCCTTGCCTATTTTACCTGTTTCCTTGGATGGCCGTAACCATAATGTGCTGGCCTATTAAATTACAAGGTCCAAATCCCAGATCTACGCTAGTTCGAAATTACTGCAGTCAAGGGGTGATGATCACTCTCTGGTCTATCACCAATTTCAAACTCTACAACATTGTCCCAAGTTCACTGAGACAAATAGTCTATCAATGAGGAACCAGCTGGGCCTACAAACAACTTCTTAGCCGGTTGATCCTTAGGGAAACAGCCATAACAGGTTCTCAGATTTAGTTTATAGAGTGTTTTCACCACTTCAATAACCAGAGTGTGTGTTCTCCTAGGATATACAGCTTTCACAAACGGAATGCCCCTTGCAGTGTCTTGGTAATCCCAGGGATCTGCTAGATCTGTTAGTTGTTCTACCTGCATGTTTACGTCACCTGATACTATGACAAAGCAATGATTGCCTTTTGCCATTCGTGAGATAACTGTGTCATAATGCATGTCAATCGTTGACATACTCTGCACGCCCAAGGGTATAATATATATGTTAAATAAAATCAAGTGGAGTCCAACCAAACCCCTACTCCTCCACTAGGCCTTCTTTTGGGGCCCTTGGTAGCTGAGACGGGATAATACTTATAGCCCAGGAATAAGACAGGGTTCATATTCCAGATTTCTTGGAAAAAAAAAGACTATTTGATGTTTTCTTATAAACTCACACCATCCAGGAGTTTCTAATGACCCACACAAGCCCACAATATTCCATGATAACGGTCTGTGTCCCATAACTCCACATTCCCGAGAGCTTTCCTAGTGAAGTCAATCGACTTCATCAAGGTCAGTTGCACTCTTTTGCTCAACAACTTTGGATTGTTCTATAATAGGGAGCCCCAATCTCAACACCATGTTGCTTTCATATTTATTTAGTGTGTTGTTGTGATACACAAATGGTGGGTGTGGTGTGGATGTTCAGGGCCTATAAGTGATATTCTAATGTGGGAAGGTGGATACGTCCTGTGCTCAATGCTCAGAGCCCCTCAACAAGTTCCCTGGAGGTCAAAGTGATTTCAATATGGTCATCATTTGTGGTAAAATTAGTTCCCCTCATACATTTAATAATATCATCTCCAATTATTGACAAACAGCCTCGAACATGACAAAACCAGTGGCGACATGTATATTTAAGGCTCTCTTGCGTATCATAATTATTACGTACAAGGTACATTATGCATCTCTATAGCAGGATTTTTCTTTTCTTTCACAATGTCAGGATTCCTTGCTCTACAAGAGGCACTCCCCAGCCTTCCCAAGGGCATTACATTTGCACCAGATAGTCTATTATAACAAGGCCTACTTTGCTGAGTTAATGTTGGTGGTGCCTTAACTTGGGGTCATTGCAAGCTAGGATGTTGTGGGTCGATCCCTTTCCTCATGCTTTCCTGACTTTACTTGTTTTCGGATGGGTAAACACCACCTTAAAACATCTTAGTAGTCACCTTAGGAAGGGAGCTATTATGATCCACTAGGTCTTTATCCAAGCGAGATCATCTCAACAGCCCAGAACCTAGCCTGATTACCTTCTTCCTTTCATTGGACAATTCTTTACACCAAGATTCAATTTTTTCAAAGACAGAGTCTTGATAAATGAGGGATGTAGCATCCAGTTTTGCATTAATTTCCAAATAGTCGAGAAATTGGGCCTAGTTTTCTCCCTCCAGTTCAGTTTGCAAGGGACAATCACGATAAGTCTTAAAGATGCCAAACAAGGGAGCATCCTTTGCATTCGTAGTGCTTTGTTTGTTTTATTTAGTTTGCCATTCCCCTTGCTTTTCGAGCAGCATTGGTTTAAACACCACTGGGGGGCACTCTTTGCATATAGGGTCTTTACTGAACTTTCTAAAGTGTAAACCTCTAGGGGAGTATCCACTCTCTCTGCCATTTCTTTGTCCTCACCAACGACTACATTGGTTATAGGCACGGAGCCCAGAGATTCAATGCTAGATTTAGTCGCTTGTGCGCTATTACCAAAGCAATGCACTTCAATAATATTTGGGATTGCTAGGCTGTTGTCTGACTTCTTATTAATGTTCCTTACCGGTATCAGGTAATTAGTTCCTCCTTCCTACCCAGATTTTTGGTTAGTCATAAAAGGGGCCAAGGGGTCCTTATTGTATTTTTTGTCTGGGTTGTTCCATAGAGTTATTCCATATAAGCGGGGCTGGCTCATTAATAGATAAAGAAATATCATTATCAGGTAGAGCCACACATTTTGAATTGACCCGTAAGTGTTGTCTAATGGGTGATTTGAATTACCCACGTTTGCCCCTTTATTGCTGACATTTTCGAATCTGTCAATGCCGCGAAGCAGGTCTTTCATTTCCGTAATCTGATTGTTAACATCGGTTTGAGCATTCTAGATATTTTGTGTTCCCAGCGAAAGTGCAGCATCAGCTTTTCTTTTTACCATCATTGACTCACAACCAGGGGTGTTACTAGGTTTGGAAAAGATCCAGGGCTATGCTAATTTTGGGACTGTTGGGAATGGGGGCTAGCTAGCCTTTTTGGTTGTAACCCCTGAGCTTCTGTCAAGTGCTACAACCAAAAGACCCAGGGCTATTGCCTCCTCAGCCCCCACCTAGCAACGCCTCTGCTCACAACCACGTGTCATCACGTATGAGTTAATAGAAGGCTGTAGGTTTTTCAAAATGGGAGTTTACCCTACGTACGTTCAGCAGACTAATTCCTCCAGACAATAAAATGCACTGCTACTGGTTAACACATTTGCAATTGAGCTGAGGCTGGTAGTCAGATAGCCATGAACTGCATGGAGAGCCACATGCTCACAGCTCTCTTATATGTCACCCAGTCAATCAGTCGAATCAGAAGTGCATACCCCATCAGTAAATGGCAACAGTTAGCAAAACAGTGCATGATGTCGCTCACCATCATCGTTTCCAGTAGACCAGCCTCCCCGCGACGAACAGCGAGGAACAGATGCTGGGCTTAACCGCCTGGCTTCTCTGTGATGATACTGAAGGTCCACTTTTCAGCAGTATGGTGGGTTAACTCTTGGGCTTGCATAAAGTCACTCATTCTTACCAAGTTAGCGATGCAGTTTTGATAATAGAAAATTCTCCAAATACCTCAAAGTACGTCGACTGCTTGTGTCCTATATGAAGTAGGAATCTCCACCCTGAATTCAAGGATTATGTGGAATAAGTTATTGCTCTTTAGGAAAACATATGAAGAAGCGAACCTACCACCATTTAAAATCCTGATGGGAAATGAGACAGGAAAAAGAATATCGGCCCTGAGAGACTGGAAATATCAATGTAGTCAGATCCTAAAACAACTGGGCACAGATGAGCTAACACTATGGAACAATCCAGAGTAGGTAAAAAGAAAATTGCTCGATCTAGACTGGATTGAAATCGGGGAGAGAAGAGCTTCACAAAAATCCATGCTAAACCAACCAGAAGAAGCAAAAATTCGGAATACACCCCAGAAATATCTGGTTCTATCTCCATGTAAGCGCCTTAGAAGATACTATTTGATACTACATCTCATGAGATGAGATACTACATCTCATCCTAAATTGTTTTGAACAAAATGGCCAACGTGAAATCTGCCTGGGAAAGGTGATGACAAACTACCAGACGCTTTCTGTGGAGGAATGGTGGAAACAACTGCACTTGACAGAAAGTAACTCAGTGTGGATTGCGTTGACGAAATTCCTAGTGCAAATACAGAACTACTTAGAATCGAGTCCAGTGGTCTCGAAAATAGAGGCCTACATGGAGACAAGTGAAGAGAACAAATTTGCAGATGAGATCCAGATTTAAGAATAAAGGAATGAGTGCCACCTTTGAGATCCACCACAAGATAGTATCTAAGGAGCTGACCGAAATAAGTCTAGAGAGGAAATCATGTAAAGACGAAAGATGTATCTTTTTGTATGTGTTTTAATTAAAACAAAAATCCAAAGTTCGTACAAACTAAATGAAAAAAAAAAATAGATACTTGATAAAATTGTCTTAGTTGAAATGTTAAACATTCAAAGGAAATCAATTTGATGGCTGATTTGTTTTTAAAGATCACAGAGATCTCCACTATTGAGAGCCTTCAACATGAAACATTTCACGTTCAGGCTCTAACTCAATGCACTCTGACTCTGTATATCTGACAAATGAATGGCCAACTACATTGACTGTCTAGCTAGAAACACACAGGCATGGAACGTGTGTCCTCCACGATTGAAGCAAGCTGTCACTTTGCAACTATTCCTCTCTCTATAAATCCACTGACTTTGCACCAGTGACAGAGATCAGCTGTAGCATACTTTGGACATATGTAACCATTTGATACTCATTTCTGGTGTGGAAACTGGATTTGATTGGCTTCCTCTCTCTGTGTTATTCATTCCTTACTTTCTATAAAATGTTCTATGGGCCATCAAAGGCGATGCTCTTTGCTATGATTGAAGCCAAGCTTCAGGATGACTCAGTCTATATGAAGACTTATTTTTTCTCAATTAGCATCTAGTGATCTGTACTGAAGATCTTAAGCAACACGTAATGCCACGTTGTCATGACAGTCTACCTGCAGGCCACTGTCAAGTTCTATCCACCTGCAGCACTATTAAAAGATATGGCTGGCAGCCTACAATGCATCTTGATGTACATGATTATGTATTATATATCAGCACCACTTGCGCACAAGCAAAACATTCAACTTTTCTCCCAGAAGATAATATCCGGGAGCCGCAGAAGCTGACTATACCATTACAGATAGTGTCAACAAGCTTCATAGTAGATTTAGCATATTCCAATGGGTACACTGCTATAACATGATAACCATTGACTCTTTAACCGAGATAGTCCATTTCTTCCCAGTTTTCAACATCACAAAATACCCTGGAGAAGGCATGCATTCCCTGTCAAGACATCTTAGGCCTCCCAACAACCATCATCCCCAACAAGTGTGCATTGGAAACCTCCCAGCTTTAGACATGTATTTGTAAATTACTTGTTATAGAAAGAACCATGCCATCTGGATTCAACCCCTCCTCCTACATCTCCCCGCGCAAAGCCCAACATCGGGACCCAGAGGATTTACCAGACAATAGGGCAATATCTGTGATGCGTTTCTAATGCAGCACAAGGTAACTAGGTAGAGGTCCCCCTTACAGCAGAGACGGCAAGTAACAATACTGTGCATCCTTCAAGCAACACAAGCCTGTTCCATTGCACATTGCACTTATAGTTTCCCACC
Organism: Ambystoma mexicanum; assembly: GCF_040938575.1. Lineage (NCBI taxonomy): Eukaryota > Metazoa > Chordata > Amphibia > Caudata > Ambystomatidae > Ambystoma > Ambystoma mexicanum. The sequence goes on from NC_090922.1 coordinate 285,300,482, forward strand.
ATGTGTTTTACCAAAAACATCTTTATCCGAAATGAGTATGCCATCATTAGATCATCTGCTCCCGAAAGGGGCAATAGACTATTTACAGATCACTTGGGCTGGAGGCAGGAAGTATGCAGACACCATAAAGAATCATCTGCCTTTAAAATCAGGGTATACATTTGATTGTTTTCTGGCCTTCTCTTTAAGCTTCTAGTGCCTTCAAAAGGATTGCCATGCTTTGTCAGCCCAGTACACATAATGCAATGGATGCATCAACTTGCATGTACCCTTGGTTTTTCCTGCAACCTGGAAGCTCATACGTCATGTATTTCATGTTTCTCTTTTGAAAGCGTGCCTGCCCAGTCCCTTCACTAACACCACCATTACCATTTTTGAAAGATGTAACTCTGCAATATGAAATAGCCCATATTTGTGTCTCTGCGTTTCAACCTGGAAATGTGCAATACCTTATTAATTGTAAGGTTTATGCCCCAAGTAAACCCATCAGGGAACCTTCCTCCAACATTCATTCATCTCATTTTCTTCAGCGGTTCCACACACTAGTTCCATGGAATCTGGCGCCCATTCGGTGGTGCCGGGTTGCTTTCGCCATCAGGGGACATATGCCCCTTGCTCCCTCCTATGCTGGGTATTTAATGTGGGCTTCTGCTGTGGACTTCCTAGGCGCTAACAGTGAGGCTGCTGCTTTATACTTGCCATTGGAAGCAGAGTGACAAGTCAAGACCCTCTCCAAGATAGTGACTGTCAACCTTCGGGTCCAGGTGGACTTCCTGGTCATCCATCTTACCTTGGCATCTGGAATCCTCCTAAACACTTGAAAATGCCTGCTTTCGCCTGGAAAGGTTCCCCCTAGTTTCCCTTCTTCCCCTTCTCATAGCCTCTCCTGCTTCTTTCCATTTTTCGCAGCCCTTGCCTAATTCCTAAACTGTCAACTTACCTATGCTTCTTGATCCTGTGAGACTCATTCAGTTGTTCCAGTCCTTGCCTCTTTGACTTCTGATCCAGTCACCCTGCTTCATGCTGCTCATTCCATCATCCCCTAGAATGCTGAGACAGTGTCCTACATTCGGGCCCGCTCTTTCACATCTTGCCATCAGAACTGGAAGCTTTTTTTCTTTTTTCTATGAATGGCCAAACTGGCTCAACAATGTTTCAGGCTTATCTAAACAATGGGGGTTCAATTAGACTAAAAAGTTAAAAGCCATTGGAAGCTAATGCTCGAAATGATTCAAAACATTCAAAAAGGAGTTCGAACCACTCATTATGTTATGGTTTGACCGAGCTCAAATATAGCGAATTTATAATACTGAGTTCTAGGATACTGGATCAGTATCCCAGAGTTCAGTGTTTCTGTTGGCTAAGAAAATGATACAATCTGGATATAAAAATGAATGCAAATGAAAACAGGATTTGCTTTTTTAAATGTGCATTAATTTTAGAAATGCACAGATAACCTTTTCCCCAAGCGTGAGCTGTGCGTTTCATGATGGCTGTGTGATAGCGCACATGATGCCCTGGCCAGACCGGCTCATACATTAGCATCGGGAGCACGCGCCGGTCAGTAATGTATGACAGACTCCAAGCAAAGAGAGGAAAAGTGATCTTCTCCACAGTGTGAACCCACACCTTGCAGAGCAAGAACATACCTGCGAAGCCCCCTATTGTGGAACCACAATTACAACTCCGGTCTAGGGACAGCATAAACACCTGAACACATGCGCACTAAAACATGTTTGGGCCTCCAACCACAGTTCCAATCTTTTAAAAATATATATCCTTTGTGATTGTAGACCATTGGTGCACATTCACATTTTAATTTCAATATTTGAAGGGACCCAAACAGCCAATGGAAGTGACCCAAGGGGAAGTAAATAGCCTTTATAGAATGGCAGCCATGACGTGCAGCCACGTCAAGATCAGCCTCTTTGACCAGCCATCAATTAGATTTTTGGTACCTACGTAAAATGCCATAAAAGAACCAGTGGAGCCCAAAGGCAAGGAACCGTGCCAGTCACCGTGAAGAAATTGGATATGATTCTGGTGGCTACACAGTGTACTGTACTTGATTCTCCATCTACATTGTAATGGTACAATGTCTCTGCCATTACTAAATGGGCTGCGGGATGGCTCTAATAAGATTGTCTAAATGGTGTATGACATTATATCATCGTCACTGGATATTGAGAATGAATATTGCATGAAAATATCACTAATGTGCGTTACTGATGTCTAGATCCTTCCTCTCCATACTATAGAATATTGTGTATTTCTTTTTTATGTTTTTATTTTAACAATGGGGCTTATCCATTCTGCATGCTGTAAATGACAGTGAATGCCTTGGCAAGTCCAGTAACCAATCCTCAACGGACATGCATGGTTCAAATGGCAGGGAGAACATTAGGGCCCAGTAAATAAGGATGAAGAGCCTGACCGGTTGCTCATCTCCACAGTTTGGCCCTTTGATATCATTCTGGCCCATGTCCACAAAGGGCAAAAACAGAACATGCAGTCACCTCTTCCAATCAGTGAAAGGCACTGAAAACCAGGACGGCCTTTCACTGAAGAGATGCGGTGGGTCACTTGGGAGGTGTTGCATGCATGTGCACGTGGCCGAGATCTGAAATGGTCGCTACCATTACAGGCATGACAGCAGCTGTTCAAACAAAGGAATGGAATGGACTCCATTTGCTTTTTCCAGGTGAACAAATATTAGGCACAGACTGTAGAGATTAGGATAATCTATTGCACTCAGAATATTAATCCCCATGACTCTGCAGGAATCATCAAGGGGGCTTCCAAACCATGAAGGAAGTGCATATTAAAATGGGCGAGATGAGTGAGAAGGCATGGAATGCATTTTTCTGCGCTTTACTTCTATGTCTCCCCGTTTAGAATGAGGGCCTAAGAGAAGGAAACGAGGAGCGTGTTCCGGGATAAAACAATTGAATGGACGACCACAATACAATGGTGCACACTTTATTTTGTTTAGTTGGTGTGTCTGTTTGCATTACACCACAACAGTCTTATATTTATGCAAAAACCCAGCTTATGTGACATCATCTTGCCACGCCGAAAAGAAAGGGGGCTTGATTCATGGGGCATGTTCCTATGGGATTACGCCCTTATAAAATGCTTCCATGAAACAGGCCCAGGGAGTTTTACCATCTGCAGACAAAGTAAGGGTATTTTGTGTGCAGTGAGGGGCTCACAATCAGCCCAGTCAGTGGCGGCCCTTGGAAAAACGAACTTTGCTATTAGAGGAGGCTCGCAGTGGTCGAGGTGTAAAAAAAGAAGTATGCCCAGAAACCCCATCACCACGCCCCCTCCCACTCACAATGCAAACCCCTAAACACATGCAACTGCTTTTAAGGGCACATTCGGTGTGTGTTTCAACTTCTTCCTACAATTTCATTTGAAAAGGAAACCATTCCAGAACGGTTTCTTTAAAAAAAAGTATAGGAACAGTAAAACTTAATTAAAAAAAGTACAGGAGCACCACTCCCAACCGCTTCCACTTACTTCAACCACTGGAGACTCGACATTACATCTATATGCTGGATGGGGTTCCTGTAGCAAGGCAGAGGTGAACCTCCTTCCCGATTGATGGCACAAAGGAACAGCACATTTTAAATGGCTACCCCATCTGGGGTATAGGGTGCAGACGACCAGGGGTGTTGCTAGGTCTGGAATAGATCAGGGCCTAAGCTAATGTCGGACTGGCGGGACTCGGGGCTAGCTAGCATTTTGGTTGTAGCTCCTGAGCTTCTTTCTGGGGCTACAACCAAAAGACACGGGGCCATAGCCCACTTAGCACCCCCACCCCTAGCAACGCCTCTGCAGACGACAGTCAGTGCAGTAGTTTAGTGGCAATCAAACCAATGGGGTGTGTGCAAGGGATAGCCCTCCCATTCACTAACCACTGTAACATTCTCACTATTAGATCCAAGTCCTCACGGGGAGTAGTGTGTCCAAGGATGGTCATGTAAGATGCAATCCTTATAATTGGGGTTTTAGCCATCGAGTTAAAATGGTAAAAAGCTACGAATGTCATGGTGCAAAGCTGACACTAGGTTTGATACAGGAACGCTGCCTCGACTATGCTGGCCACGCAGTGACAATGCATGCAACGCAGATTTTCTAGAACAGGTTATCCACAGATGCTTTTGTAAAGGTTGGTGGAAAAACGTACTCATCGTACTCCAAGAAAAAATGGGCTGGCAGAGACTTTTTTAGAGAATGCAGTAAGTACAGCAATTGAGACTGTTTTGCTACATACCTACCAAATTGAAGAACAATGGACCCATTGGTGTTATATGGTCCGTGCTGAGGGATTACAGCCAGCCCACCACAGACACATCTGCACAAGATCGAGTGCTACTTTCATTTCTGTATTGATGGAAGAAGTATTGTTTTTAGTCATGCTTGGTAAAGTCTTAAAGGTCCTCATTACAAGTTGGGTGGTGCCACTTAAAACGGCGGTATTGCAGGGGTAACCGAGTTACCGCCGCATTACTACATCACCCAACTATGATTTTGGCAGTGGAGTGGAGGCTAAACCTCCAGCAAAATGCTGGAGCTAATTCTACCACCTTACTGCCAAAAAACTGCCATTTCGGCAGAATTACTGCCAGTGGTAAATTTGCCAAAATCAACATGAAGTCTTATGGGCTCCATAAATGGGGACTAACACCGCCATACTGCCTGTTGTAATCCAGCGGTAATTACGCCAGACCAAGTGGCCGTGACGGTAAATCCATTTGCTGGTATCTCAGTGGATTTACCGACAAGATACCACCAAACTTGTAATGTGGCCCCGAAGTGAATCAAATCGAAAGTCTAATTTGTAAACTCTACCTGCCCGATTCATGGAATGTTTTGTTCGGTTCAAAGTTCCTTTGCACTGCCGACAGAAACCCTGATTCGTGCAACTGTGCAAAGTGTATTTTTGCCATGCAAAGTCGGTGCAAAGTTCATTTTGAACTGCAAAAATGACTATGCACTGAAAAAATACACTTTGCACAGATCCAAGAATCAGGGCTTGTGTCGGCAGTGCAAAGTCACATTTCAGCAGTGCAAAGTCATTTCTCAGCAGTGCAAAAAATTTAATGAATCGGGCCCCTCAGAGAATTACAAATAGGCGACAAAGTCAAATGAAATGAATAAACAAATAGGCAAACACAAAGAAAATAAAACATTCGGGTCTCAATGCAGTCCCGTGCTTGGAAGGAAAAGACATCTTTGGGTGGACTGCCAATCTTTTACAATGGAATGAATGTCATGGACTTCATTATCATGTCCCATACCAGGCTCCTGCCAGCATATGAAGCGACATCTCATGACAAGACTTAAAGCACTGAGCACCTTATGGAAACACAGCACTGTACTCAACAGTATGTGTAACGTTTGTAACAATCACCATGCTGTTTTTGTATCAATGTTGAAGAAGGGGACTTACCCGATGTTGAAATACAACAAAATCAAAAGACAACTAAATTAGGCATACACATATTGTGTTTTTGCATTGAAAGTGACTGGACCCTGCCTCTCTCACCTGCAAGGATAGTCACACTCCCAATTGGACTACCAGTGTCTTAAATCAGATTGAGAGATGTGTGCTTCTGTGAACATGCTCTACTATCCGTGGTGGGGGATGCAGGGACTCTAAACAAATTTAAACTTGCCTAAAGGTCATCATGTAGACAGTGGTTACTGTAGTTATTTATTTATTTAGTGTTTTTTAAAAAAGCTTCTACTGCGGACAAAGTCACTTCTTAGCACTGCAAAGGAAAAGGACTGGGACAGTGAAGGGGTCCGGACGTTCATAGCCGTGGAACATTCCAAAACGGATACGTGCAAGCAAAGGGGATAAAGGAGAAGTGCAGCAAGCCGGTGCATAAGTGCCATGTAATGTGGTGACACAAAGTCCTGCGGGAGTGTAGAAGTGGCTAATAGGGTCTGCAGGTGTCCGGTAGTATAAGCACCCTCCTCCATCCCTGTCCGTACAGGCAAAAACAGGCCAATGAGCTGATGGGTCTAGACAATGCACGCATCTCAGCTGGCTCCGAATGGACATATGGCAGCAGGTCCATCAACTATTAAACCAGAGGTTGAAGAAGACAGTCCTTAACCTTTTCCTTAACTTGAGAGGATGGTCCATTGATCTAAGAAAGGGGGGGGCATTCCATAAGGACGCACCTGCAGAATTCAGCGATCTGCCTCCAAATTCCATATTCCTGCCTCAAGTCATGGTAGTGTGAAGGAGCATGCTAATCTTAGGAGCATTCAGGGACTGTACCTGGTAAGGTTATGTGGAAGACATCCTGCCCCAATACCACATTAGGCTCGATGGATGAGGCAGGGGACTTTGCACGCCATGCAGAAGTTTCAGGGCAGGTGTTAGGCTCCCTGAATCTCAGGATGAGTCTGGCAACCTTATTCATGATAATGGGCCTCATTACGAGGTAAGCGGTAGCCATGGTGCTATTAGCACCATGGCTACCCCCTTGCCGCATAATGGGTCCGGGTTCTCAGAATGGATACTTACCGGGTCATTCCATCCTTGGATGACGCGGTAAGTCCCCATTCTGAGAACCATTCCCCATTCCCATTTGAATCCCCATAGGGCTCAATGGGGAAGTAGCTAATAACGGTACCACAATTTGCGGTACTGTTATTAGCTCTGAAGTCCCTTAGCGGGTCCCGTCCTTAACACCTGGTCAGACCAGGCGTTAAGGAAGGGACCTGCTAAGGGACCTCAGAAAATGGAGGTAAGGGATTACCGGCACCGGCACCCTTACCGGTGCCGGTAATCCCTTACCTCCTACTTCGTAATGAGGCCCAATGTGTTGCTGTTTATAGCTGTTGAACAAGTCCCTTGGGTAGGCCCTGTTATAGGACTGTTATGGTAGTTGATTCAGGAACGCACTATTGCCCAGGGCAAGCCCCAATTATGCAACATCCTGAGGAAAAATGGGGTGTGTTTTAGCATGTTGGAGGGAAAATGTGATTTCCTGACGATGTCTTGGAGGGTTAAAGGAGAGCAAGCCATCGAACATGATAACCAGCTTGTTTTCCTTTAAACCATGGTGGGCCAGAGCCCATGGTCTCAGGGCAGGTATAAGGTAGAGCAGAGGGACCAGGATAACCCACATATAGCACATCACTTTCAGAAGTGTTTAGGAAGTGGCTGTGTTGATGATCTACTCGTTATTGCTTGATAATGATCCACTCAGTAATGCTGGATAATGATCTACTCATTAATGCTTGATAAGCATTCTGATACGGAGTGAAGGGATGTACTGCCCGGTTAGAATGCAACATCTGTGTCATCAATATGTTATCTTGAATAAAAGAGGTATTCTTGGTTGAGAGCCTGGCCATCAATGCCAAAGTAGTATCAGAGATCGTTGAGGAAAGTGGTGCAATTCACAATATCCATTGCTAATAACAGATAAAGAAGAGAGAAGGCAGAACAAGTGTTGTGGTTGTGGGATTACAGAATTGCATCATTCTCTGTGTGTTGTAAAGGCTGATGTGGTCCCACTGGTAGGCTGAAGCCAAGACTGGTATTCATGAAACAAGTAATTCAATTTGCTGTAACACAAGATCTGTTGATTAGCTTATTCTCTGTGACTGTCCCCAAGAAAAGGTGTTGGAAATTGGGTGGTAGTTGGCTGAGATGGCAGGGTCATCAGACTGCTTCTTTAGGGGGAAGTGATGCACATTTCTTTCAGTGCTTTGGGGAAGTAGCCAGAACTGAAAAACAGGGATGTTAACCAATGCTGCCAGGATGGGGGCCAAGGCTGTGGCATTCTCCTTGATTGCTAGCACTGAGAAGAGGTGAACCCTTTCAGAAGAACTAATTTTCTTGGACTATTTTTATGATCCACAGCGAGAAAATGTCTTTAAGGAGGAGAATGTCACTGTAGGGGCTTTTGGAAGAAGTGGAATGGAGCAGTAATGGTGGCTTGCCATAATGGATTGGATTAAATTCACTTTGTTTTTTATAAAGGCAGACAACTTGTTAAACAGGTCCCAAGAGGCCACAGGGTTGGAAAAGCTTTCAGGTGGAAGAGTCAGTTTCTTAGACACTTCTGCTGACATGTTGGATACCTGGGAGATACGGTCATATAAGAAGACCTTCTTTTTTTAGTATAATAGCAGCAGTGTAATCACTAGCATGTCTCAAGTTGACATTTGTATCTACAGGGCTATGTTCCTTCTCTTTAGCAACACTAAGTCATTATCAACCAGTTCTTCCTCTTAAAGTGGTGTCTTTTTCCTCTTGGTTATGATAGGAGCCAAGAGTTCTGGTGATTTAATCTTGTAGACTGCAGAGTATATCTTGATATGTGCCACAGAGTTAACCAAGGCATCAAAGGTATCAGTGCTGTTGTAGCCCCTGGTTTGCGGCTCCAACCCAAGCCAGGGGCCTCCATTCCTGATCTAGGTTAGGGATTGTTCTGATGGAAACCACCACCGCCTCCTCCCGGGACCGCTGGGTAGGGGGGCCAGGAACAGCAACTGCCATTATAAAATTGCTGTTAATGGGACACGGGATACACCCTGAATCTTAGATGATTAACAGACATGCACACAACAGTGAATATTATAGAGATCCCAACGGGGAGCCCACTTTATTTATAAAAGCAATTATACTTCTACTCCTTTCCACTCCGCATGAGTACCAATTAAATTGGAACCTGCTACTTCAGAACAACCTTCCTTGTAGGAATTTCAGGGACCTATAAGGTGAATTTGCGGCAATAGACCCCTTACCTAAATTAAGGTACCACACACATGGAGTTTGTGTGTTACCCAAATTGTTCAGAAAAATGTATATGCATGGTAGATTTCATCAAGTTCAGTCATTACCATTAGTTGAAAGGTTTTCAAACATTTTGGATCTGGCAAAATTGAACATGAGAAGAGGGGGTTGCAGAGTTGTCCCCCGCTTCCCATGTTCGGTATGTATGGGCCCTGGAGGTGGGGGACAAAACAGGAGCCCGAGCAGTTTTACTGCGTGCAGACTGCCAACAAACAAAATGTTCACAGGCAGATCACCCAGGTCCAGAGTTTGAGGCCAAAGGATGGCCTTTGTGAATGGTCCCATCTCGATTGGAGGCCTCAGACAGGCTGCCACACCATCCCCATACCTCACCCAGGGTACCTCCCATCTACCCCCTTTTACCTATTTAATCTCCTTACATATAATCAACATCTTACCCAGATTTAGCTTTAAAACCTACATAACCTTGCCCCTAATGCACCACCAACACATTACTACTACCCCTGTTTAACCATTAACCCACTGAACAGTAGTTACATATATACATATAACTAAACATACATATATACTTTTACATACCTCTGTGGGATGTATTGACCCACTCTGCTATGTTATGCAGCATCACCCTGCCAGTTATGGGGGAAAAAAAAGCAACAATGGCGGCAAAACCCTTGTGTGCGCCAAAAACCTTCAAAAACCTACCAAAACCGTGTGCTTTAGCACACAAAAAGAGGGAGGCACAACCTGCCACCGATGGTGCATTTGCGGTAGAATAGAGCACACCCTGCAGTAATGTGCCAGTGGGTCCCATGACCAGCAAACATAGTGCAGACAGAGAAGCAGCACTGTGCAAGTGAAACCCCAAAATGTGCCTACAAATGTCATTTGCTTTGTTGCTAAAAAAAACTCCAAAATGCCTATAACACAACACTTTTCAACATTTAAAATCTTGCCTGGTGCTAAATTTCATGAATCTAATGAAGCATTGTAAATATAAAAAGTCCTAATATGAAGAGCAAAACATTCATCAGAAAACTGGATTGTCTGTAAACTGATAGCATCTATGCCAAAATCAGGGTGCAGTACCCTGGGCTGCTTGAATGGCTGCTGTCAGAGAAGTCACTGATGAAACTTTAAAAGTGAGCTAAAACTCAAAAGCCTGCTGGATTAGCAAACAGAAAAAGGATTGTTGCCAAAATGGAATACAGATTTTAGTTGTGTTTTTATCCCACAGATTTTAAGGCCAAGCAAATAATGTACTATGTTTGATGAAACAAAGTTGGTTTGCTGGATTTAAAAGTTAATTAGCCTGGCTGGGGCTGAAAGAACTGGAAAAGCACGTTTTTATCCTAGAAGGAGGGCCTTCCCCTCAGCAGAAACTCACAGGGAGGGGTTAATCGCTGGTTAGCCCAGACTATTGTCTATAGAAAGCTAAGGAACAATGGACATCCTCTAACCCAGGATATTGAAGGTGTGATAGGCCGTAAAACTGCTGCAGCCCAGGAAACTCCTGGCTGACAGAAGCAAATTCCAAAGGAGGGGGCCACCACATGCTTCAAGGAGTGGCAAATACTGACCATTTGGTGTTAACAGTATATGTAATGGACATTTTTAAAAAGGTGTATAACTTATTATCCAAAGGGGTGCAAAATCTGAACATGGCAGATTAATTAACCTAAATTTTAGCACTACCTTTGAAAACTTAGTACAACCCTGTAGCTTATTTTGAACAGGAATGGCAAGAAATTTGGTTTATGGGGTCTGTATTTCTGCTAGAATTGTGAAACCTTATACACGCATTCCCATGTTAAACACACACATTTTTGGAAAGTTGCTTACAATTTGGAATTTGTGTTCATAGTGAAAAGGACAAAATTCTGTAGAAAGTTAAAACAAGATCCTACAGCTGCGAGATTTTGATGAAAATATGATACACACAATATGGCATCTTTGTGTGTAATTTGTATAAAAGTGACTAATGTAGAAATGTATGTTTAATGTAAAATCCAATTTTGAGACCAGTGGCTAAAGGGAGGTCTCTGAGGACTGTAAAGCAAATCATAAAATGTGACATCAGCCTGCCTTGATCCAATCACCCCAAAAGCAAGGCGGAGATGAAGTGTGGTCCTATCCCAGCTCACAGGGGAAAGCTTAGCGAAGCCGGCCCATACACCCCTTTATTATGTCATTTTATAGCATAAATAGAGACAGTTGACAACACATATGGACACTCTCCTGAATCCTGGCGGAGTACCCTGCTGCTGAATTCTACATCTTCCTTGCTCCAGACTCCAGAAACATGGCAAAGCAAAGGCCTATTGCATAGCTGAACCATTCTCAGCTAGGCCTCAAATTCTAGGACAGAATCCCAAAAGCCTAGGGGAAGCATCATAATACAGCTGGGCGTGCTGTTAATGCTTTCCCGCTGAATTGAAATATCCTCAGAACCAAGAAGAGCAGATCCTGTGCTGTGCCGTGCTGTGACCAGAGCGCCTTGCTGACCCTGTCCAGTCTGATGTGCCCAGCTGTCAGTCCCTGATAGAGCCGATTCAATGGTCCAGAATCCTGACGGTCCAAAATCTTCTTAAATCCATTTTGTTTTGTGAGTATTAACAGGAAGCTAGAAACTGTTGATTCCAGTGCATTATCTTGTCCCCTCATAACCTCTGAACTATCCTTACTTCCATAATCAGTAACATTGTCTGAATCTGTAGTGAAATCCTATTCTGTCTATCTGTAAAAGCATCTTTTTTCCTAGTCATTTTGTCAACTTTGATTTATTAATTTCATTCGAGTGACCAGCCTAGCGCTCCAAGGTGGACAGCGAGGAAGCAGGACTGAGTCGCAAATCACTCCTGACTCTTTCATTGTGCCGTCCTGGTGGCTTATTTGGATGCTCTAGTCCATAGTCAATATTTTTCTGATTTTAAAACTGAAGCCTCTTTCCATTCTCGCGCCTATCTCGCAAAAACAACCTTTACTAAAACCTCTATAACTCCCTCTGTTTTTGTGATAGAAACGAAATGTCAACTCCTACTTGTACCTAACATCCATAGCTATACATGCATTTTAGTGCGATTCGCCCATTATCGCAAATATCACGCACGGAAAAGTTTGCTGCGAATTTTCATTTTGAGAAATTTGTACAGGTGTGAAATACCTTCCATTTGTTTCTGACTTGGATTTTAAGATTTCAAATGTTTTCATTGGACTAAATCATTGCTGGTGATTGTGTGCAACTGTTCAAAATGGCTACCGTAGGAATTTATAATAATTTAAGCATGGTTCCACACATTTAAGAGTTCTTGCTCAGCCACTTTAAAAGTCATCCTGATAGTTGAAAAGCCCACTTTGTTTTTCTCTTTCTGTGGAAGGGAGGAAGTGAGACACTGTTTGATCTGTACTATCCCTGAATACCTGCTCTCTCCTTCCATCTCTTTGCATTGCATATTGGGGGTTGAGGGGGGTTGCAGGGAGAACCTCTAACCATAGTGCTATCTGATCTGAACCAACACAAAAGTATTATTTTCTGTGCTGCATTCGCTTTGCTCATTACTTATTCCCAGTGTATTAAAGATATTATTCTGTGTTCTGTTAGCCAATTGGTGATTGTTGTTTACATATATATATATATATATATATATATATATATATATATATATATATATATATATATATATATATATATATATAGTGATGTTGGGTATTTTTAAAGTAAGGGGTGTGATACGAGCGGTACATCTTTCAAATAATTGAATCTATATATCAAATACGTTTTTCCATTGCGCTTTGCACTAGGCAGAGAGCAGAGTGAATTGCCTGATTGAAATCCTTAACACAACATATAACACAAATACAGCACTATGTTACATTAAGGTGGCTACTGCAGGGTGTCCAGTTAAAGTACCTAAGTCAAAAGGATCGAATGCCAAAGGTGAGAGTGCATTCGACCGAAAACAAAAGGATCGATTTTTTTTTAAATGTATATTTTTTTGTTTGTTATAGTTTAGCTAAAAAAATAAAATACAAATGTGATCTTTTTTTTCGGTCGAATTGACTCGACCCTTTTGTCATTCGACACTTTTGACTCGATACTTTGACCTATAGCCCTACTGCAGTTAGTCAACCACCACAGTTCCTTCAAGGACTGTCTCTGGCACACTGAGGGCTAGTTGCAAAGGTGGTAGAGGGCTGGCTGATGGCTGGTGAAAGTGCTGGCTGCGTGCCTGTCCCCTGATGATTAATGATGGGGGCATGGCCCTTCTTCTTTTTTTAGGGTGGCCCTGCTAACCAACTGTGGCCACCCACCACTCAGCCATGCTTTCTTAACTGTCCTGGGTGGCCCTCTGCATGAGTTGGGGTTTTCCCACCATCACCGCTAAACCCGTGGCCTGGTTAAAATTCTTTGGGTGTTGCCATTAGTGTGGGGCCACCCCATCATCTTCACTTCATGAGAAGTCTCTCCCTGTGCCAGTTCACCACTCCGCCCTCCTGGATGGAGCAGACTTTGCTGTTCTTCACCTACCGGGTTGCGTCTGGCATACACAGCATGGGGCTACTTCTTAGAATGGGTCCGCCTCACTGGCCATGAAGGGGACAGCCTTGTTTGAACTGTCCCACACATGCTGCCCTGTTTCTTTTGTTTGTTTTCTTCCTGGGAGGCACCATACATGCTGCCCAGGCCTGGATGATAATAATAAGAATGCATTATTTATATAGCACTACACTCCCATAAGTCTCAGAGTGCTGAAAAGAAGACATTATTATTCCACAGAGTGGTACTCAATTTATCGACCTCAGAAGGATGAAATGCTGAGTTGACCCTGCCGTAATTCGAATCTGCCACAGCATGCTGTGCACAGATATCAGGGGTGAGCACTTACCTCTCTGTGCTATCTGACCAGCTTGATGATGATGATGATGATGGGCCAGTCTGGTATGGCCTCTAAGAACTGCCATGGCCACAGGGTGGTTCATCTGTCGCTAGCATAAGCAGCTCGGTCCCCTGGCTCACTCTCTGTGGGCTCCGCCATGTGCCACCCATCACCGTTGATAGATTGTAGGCCCTGGGGAGCCATCCATGGTGGCCCCCACCATTTAGTCTTTTTCCTTTCTCTCTGTGCTTCTTCTGTCTTCTTTCAACTGTCCCTTTCTAACTGTTTCCCTTTTATAAATCCTCACTCGATTCTCTTCTCCCCTGCCCAGTCCACTCCTGGGCAGGGGAGATCTGATGCATTATTCTTTTCTTTTATTTCTTTTAAACATCCCATCCAGCCCCATGGTCGGCTTGATGGTTTGATCCAACATAAATGAACACACATACACACATAAATAAACAAAACACACACTACAAATTTAATAAAAGAATTGTATTACCCTGGTGTCTGTATATTTATTTCTAGGGTCCCTTAGGGGCCAAGCATGCAGCCCTTACTATCCAGGCCCTGTGGGGACACAGGCTACACAGCGATTAATGGGTCAAACTTGAAATAACTGTGTCTAGTGAATTGTGATCTCTGAGGATTTGTTCTCGTTTGGACAATCTGTCTGAAATAATGTAATGACCTGAGCTTGGCAAAGGAGTGACACACATGTCAGAGAGTGACAAGGCTCCCCATGTGAGAATAGCATCCCATGTTTGACCACCTGTTTGCGATGGAGCAGACACATTCTTATGGCTAAGGTGACACATAGAATAATGGTTTTGAAATTATATTTAAAAAGTCCATCCAGATATTGAAATCCATACAACAAGGAGGTTGTTGGTGTTGGTGATGATGATGTGGAGGTTGCCTAGTAAGTCAGCCAATTAGTTGAAGAAGGAGGTGCTATTGCTGGAACGTCTATAAAGCATGGCTATAATCCAAGTAAAATCCAAGAGGCATCTGCATGCCAAATCTTCAATGTATGAATACTTATTAGTTATCATTGTGGTAGAAATAACTCCTGGGAAGAAGAGGGCCACCCCCTCCTCCGGCTCCCTTCATACCCTTCTCCTTATGGATATTATGACTGATTGGCAGTAGAGTTTCAACCATGGCAGAGTAGTTGTCAGATAACCACATTTATATTATCCCCACAAAGTCAATGGCCCTCATTACAAGTTAGCCGGTCTGGATGTACCGGTGCCGGTAAAACTGTACCGGCACCGTTTTCCAGACCGGCTAATTACGAGTTCTGTGGCCGTGTGGTGTTACACATGCCAGGTCTGACCTGGCGGGCATAACGCCACCGGCCACAGATAGACGTTTCCACTTCTCCATTCCCGTGGAGTCCTATGCGACTCGACGGGAATGGGGATTTACAGAATGCCTGGCTCCGTAATTACTGGAGCACTGGGGCTGTAATGCCCTGGTAATTCCGGCAAGTCCGGAGCCATTTAATCGCTACGGGTCTGGCGGCAGCCTGCTGGTTTTACCGTAATGACTCGTAATGAGGGTCAATGGCCTCATTACAAGTTTGGCGGTAACCTTGCCAGTGAAACTGGCAGGCTGCGGCCAAACTTGCAATTTATTCCGGTGCCCGCAAATGGGCAATTACCGGGTCATTACGGTCGTGCCAGACCCGATAATTGCCCATTTGCGGGTGCCGGAAAAAAGATGCTCTGCATTCCCATTTGGCCCCATAGGGCTGAATGGGAATGAGGAGTTTGGGTGCACCGGCACCATTTATAACAGTGCTGGTGCATCCGACATGCTGTGCTCGCTGGTACCTTTCTTCCTGCCAGGTCCGACCTGGTGGGCAGAAAGGCACCCGCAAGCAAAGCTCGTAGTTTGTCAGTCCGGGAACTATGGTACCAGCATGTTTACCGGTACCGTAGTTCACGGACCAGCAAACTTATAATGAGGCCCAATCTCTTTGATTTCAAAGAGATTGTGCATGTCAGATGCCTGTCCATGGGAACCATCATTAGAGCGTTCAAAAGGGATGGGGAATGTTTTGAGCTTGTGGATGCTTGAACCAAAGGAGGTACATTGGGAGCCCAAGACCACCCTAAGTGGGTCCCTCCACCAAGCCAGAGGGCTGTCACACGAGCTCTCACACCCACAACCCTTTAGACACTCTTGATCCCCTAGGGATATAGCCACAAAAGACATCCACACCACCTGTATAGACACCTATGAACTGAAGGTGGAAAAGAAAGGATCAACGACACACAAATATTCTCCTTACCACAAGGATGATTGCCCCTTAGAGAGCCATTATTGTTCCTTAGCCAGACCCAGATACCTAGCGAAAGAAAGCAACTGGGAAAGTATATATTTGTTTCCTTTGCCACCTATGCTGAGGGAACACACGTGCGCTGGCCAGGAAATTCCTGCGGATATAAAGGCACATTTGAACAAATTGAAACTGATTTGAATTGCACACTAGATAAAGATAATAAAGAGAGCCCATCCGCACAATCCATATTGTTGGGGGTTACAAAGATGCAGGGTTCCTGCAACAAAGGAATACTATGCACCCGACCAATACACACGCTTATCAGTGAATTGTCTGTCTTTTAATGCATACAATATTAAAGCAGAGTGACCCAGAGCCAGGCTGAAACATGAAATATAAGCAGAGCATCAAGGGGATGGGGGGACCTTGCACATATGAGTTTTACCACATCATGCATAAGTTTATTTTCTTTCTTATTAAGGCAATAACATTGCCCCATTGCTGAATAGAAACAACATTTAGCCATTCACTTTGCCATTGCCCCTATAATCAATCCCACCATAAACTTCAACATAACCACTGTACATTTGTGTGTTTTCACTAATAAAACAACTGTTTTTACTGATACACATGTCTTGCCTTGTGTTCCCACTCTGTGCACTTCCCTCCAATGTGCCAATTAATGGGACTGGTCTAGGGGCAATGGCTTTACCCAGGAGTTGTGTATAAAGGAGGTGTGAGCCAGAGGAGGCATTGAAAGGGGTTGTTGTTTGCATGGCTCTATGAGATGTATTGATGGCTTTTCGTGTTGGTGTCTCTGGTGCACTAGGGAATTACATGGCTCCCCTGTATGAGTCATCTGGACTAAGGAGGGGAGATACCCCCAGATACTGATAGTTGGGACATGTTAGAACCGGCAGCAAGTTCACTGCGGAGACTGAGGTAGAGCATTTTCACTTGGGGTGCACTTGACACTAGAGGTGCCTTCCTCTAGTCTAGAGAGGGAGTGATTGAGCTCCTGGGTCAGCACTCTCTGTGTTTTGAGTTTGAGACTTCTGTGACAGAGCCATGGGGAGCTACAGGAGGAGCAGGGGGCTGTGTGATGACGGCCAACAGCCAGCAGGCGCACTGGACCTGAGTGTGCACTTGGGGAGGAATTGCCTCCAGCCCGGAGGGTCGGACTGACCAATAGGGCAATAGGGCCATGGCTGAACCAAACACACAAAATGCTGTTGTGGGCCTATTTTTTGGGTCAAATTGGGTCACTTTTTTGGCCAATCTGGGCCAGTTTGTTGAGTTACTTCACTATGTGGCTAACAGTTTTGACAAGTGTCACTGAATAAATATTCTTTAAAATGCACAATTTGCATCACATTCTATCAAATAAGTCTCCCTTGGATACTATTCAAACAGTGTCACAAAAGGAATGAATAGAGATTTGCAACTGTGGCCCACTTTTTCAATGGTCGCCTGATACAATTTTATGGCTCCAGGTGACTACAGTTGGTGGATGATGTACTTGAAAACTATCTGATTATTTTTAGTTCCTCTGAAAAAATGTTAGTGCCATTATTATAGATGTTGAAACACACATACCTGAAGTTGGTCCAGACTAGAATGTTCTTGCAAAGTATCAGTGGGAATCACAAACAATACAAACAAAAAATCCAATGTGCCTTTACATCAAGCTGTTCTGATCAACAATTTTCAAAGCAATAGACAGTTTATTGAAGGCATTCAATTGAAAACACTACAAAAGGTGCAATAGTGAAAAAAACATTTAGTGCAGCAAGCATTTGGATTACACAACAGCAATATGTAGGCAAAGAGATTAAAGATCAAATATTGCTCAAACAAACCACTCACACAACAACCAACCAAACATCATCCCACACACAGAAAAGCATCACAATAAAGTGCTTAAACGTCATATTCATCTAGAAAAAAACCACACTATGAAAATTAGTTGTCAGATATGCGAACACTTTCATGGTATGAAAAGACACAAGCTCTGAAGCGTGATCGGAGGTTGACTATGCTGAGATGTGTGTATCATTCAATAGTTTGTTTGATTAAAGTGTAGGACTTGCTTTATAGGTGTATAAATAATATTGTGGGTTGGGTGGTGGGAGGGTGTTCGTCTTGTCTAATGTGTTGTCTTTACTGTGTCTTGTAGTTGAGATGAAATGTGGGGGTGGGTATCTTATAGTAATATAATATGGTAATTTGTAGTGGCATGTGTTATGTAGAAACTGATTCTATGGACTACCTGTGAATCCACACTCACGTGTATGTTTTTCTGTTTTATATTTTTGTGTAACAATAATAAATAAAGTGAACAAATAAATAAAACCTTCACATTGTGCACACAACACAGTTTTAAACAAGCCAGAGAATGTGCGTTTTCAAATATTCGGGTAACTAATACCTCTCAGCATGAATAAACTCTAAACACTGTGTGCCACTACTGTTTATTGCATGGCGGCAGAGGGAATTTGCACCTACTACTGCAATTTACAAAAACGAAATCCACAGTTGGATCTAAAGATTTTCTTGACAACTTTCCACATTGCCTACTCGAGTTTCGGCCATACAGGTTTTCAAAAGTTCATTAAATCCAAGCTTCTTCAGGGCAGACACACTTCAGTCATGGATTGAAATAAAACCTTCCAATAATCCACATTTCCAGCAAGCTAGTTCTTGATTCTGTAGGAGAACTACCACTATGCTACTCTCAGCGTTCCACGCTTGTGTACCCTGTGTTGCTTCAAAAGGGCCACTGGTTGTCATGGTTTCTTCCATGGTTCCATCCTTAGTGCTACACTGCCACATCAAAAAACATTGGGTGTATCAAAACAACAGATACAAACACCCAGAACCAGCAGGCCCATATCTGTGGTGTATGTAAGTAGCTTTCAGAAGTGTTTCCATTCCACAGTTATGTTTAAACCGTGGCAGACTGTGTCAAGTCTATGCACCCACTTTTGTTCTAGTCTAGTGAGGGCCAAGTTAATGTCTCCTCCGCGTTGTTGTGGCTGTAATTGTTGCAGCACAGTCCAGGAGAATTGTTCGTATGTTATTTCTTGTTGAAGTGTTCAACTAGGGGTTTATCTTGTACTTGATTCTTGATACAGGACCTGTGCTCATTGATCCTTTGTTTCACGGGTCTGATAGTCTTGCCGATGTATACCATATCACATGGGCACTTGATGGCATAGACAACATATTTGCTCTCGCAGTTGGTGTGGTTGTTCATCTTCCAAACAAAATCCTTGTGGGTAAAGCTGAAATGTCTCACTACCGGAGGAAGGTTCCACAGGGTTGTTGGTATCTTAGTGGGTTCTAGGAATGTATGGACCAAAGTGTCTGTTAAGTTTTTATTTTTCCTGAAAGCAAAAAGGGGCTTTCTGGCTAGGTTGCCGTCGTTTTTTGTCAAATTCCAGGGTTTGTTGATAGTGCCCTTGATAAGGTTGCTCACTGGATTGAACGTTGTGTTGCAGACAGTTCTGTTGATCGGGTCCTTTTCCTTGGTGGTGAGACAGATGGAGCAGTCGGAGTTGGCCGCTCTTTTTTTAGCCATCCTAATGGCCTTCTTGGGGTAGCCCCTCTGTCCCAGGCGTATTTGATGTTGCTTGGCATGTAGATCGAATTTTGCTTTGTCTGTGCAGTTCCTGCGGATGCGGAGGAATTGGCCGTAGGGGAGATTGTTTTTTAGCCCTTGTGGGTGGTAGCTAGAAAAATGTAGCAAGCTATTCCTATCACTTGGTTTTCTGAATAGTTCCATTTTCAACAGTGTTCCTGATCGGTAGATATGCAAATCAAGGAAGTTGATGGCCTGGTAGTCCCAATCTATGGTGAACTTGATGTGGGTATTCTGTGTGTTGAGCCAGATATGGAATTCCAAAAGTAATTCTTTGCTGCCTTACCAGATCAAGAGGATGTCGCCGAAGTAGCAACGCCAAATTCTGATATGGGACCTGTAGGGATTATTGCTGTGGTAGATGTTGTCATCTTCATACTTGGCCATGTAGAGATTTACCACGTCGGGTGCAATGGTGGCACCCATGCTGACGCCCTTAATCTGCTGGTACAGCTGCTGTTCAAACAAGAAAAAGTTTTCTCCCATCGCTATGCGTATGCACTCCAACAGGAAGTTAGTTGGTGTGGTGGTAGTGTCTGTCCCTCTCTCAAGGCAAGTGGCAAGTGCTTGTAGGCCTTCCAGTTGTGGTATTGACGTGTATAAAGCCTCAACGTCCATGGTGACGAGGATAGAGTCCCATTTTCAATATATCTTCCAGAATTCTTGTCCCAACTGAACATTCCCTCCTCGAAAGAGGGCTCTCTTTTGTCCCAGCCACAAAAGCCGACCCTTTTAAAACAGAGGCTGAACTGAGAAAATTCTTCCGCACTTTGAGACTGAAATACTTTTTCGAAGTGTATCTACCAGAGAAACAAGACTCCGAGAACGTCATCATTCAAGAATCAGAGACACCGACAGACAACAGGACAGGCTTCAAACCCAAGTCCATGTTCACTCCTCCCCCACATACCATCCCGGGGGAGTTCGACACTTTTGAAAAGATAGTTCTGCAGACTATCACCAACGGCTTGACACAGAAGAACTTTTACCAAGACAATTACGGATCGACGTAACCAAGGCAAAGAAAAAACTAGAAAAACTAGAGGAGGAGGTGATTAAATTCAATCAACTCACTGTAGAACGTAAGGTACAAAAATTCAGGAAGGATCTCACAAACTACGCCGAGGAAAAAACATACTCCTACCTGAAGGAGATATATTACAGCAATCTACAACAGCAACAACAAAGCAATTACAACAGACGCAACCGCATCGTTAACTTCTCTGGCAGCTCGGGCTCCTCCAGTGGCAGCGCACCCAGTTCACCAAGTGGTAGCAGAAACACCGGACCATCACCACAACATCCGTTTTTTCAGAGAGGGGGCCAACGGGGTCGACCAAAGAGATGCCCACAACAAAGAGGCCAATACATGAGGACACGCCAATGGTACTCAAATCAGCCCTGGCATCTATTCCCATTTTCAATTTATCTTCCAGAATTCTTGTCCCAACTGAACATTCCCTCCTCGAAAGAGGGCTCTCTTTTGTCCCAGCCACAAAAGCCGACCCTTTTAAAACAGAGGCTGAACTGAGAAAATTCTTCCGCACTTTGAGACTGAAATACTTTTTCGAAGTGTATCTACCAGAGAAACAAGACTCTGAGATCGTCATCATTCAAGAATCAGAGACACCGCCAGACAACAGGACAGGCTTCAAACCCAAGTCCATGTTCACTCCTCCCCCACATACCATCCCGGGGGAGTCCGACACTTTTGAAAATATATTTCTGCAGACTATCACCAACAGCTTGACACAGAAAAACCTTTACCAAGACAATTTGACCAAGGAAGAAAGACAGTCCCTGAGGGATCTCAATCAAGACACTATCATAACCATCAAACCAGCCGTCAAGGGCGGAGGAATCGTCGTCATGAACACCAAAGATTACAACCAAGAATGCCAACACCTTCTGGACGACACCACATCATACAAGAAACTCAACAGAGACCCCATGCAGCGTCTACAAGAAGAAATTAACAACCTGAAAAAACATTCTTAAGAAGAAGGATGGATATGCCAGGACGAACAGACCTTTTTGAACAAAACACACCCCAGGATCCCAGCCTTCTATATTCTACCTAAGATACATAAACATCGTACCAAACCACCAAGTAGACCGATTGTTTCCGCATGTGACTCCCTTCTTGAACCTCTCTCATTATATACAGACTATTTTTTGAAACCCTTCATCGGAAAAATGGCATCCCATATTAAGGACAGCACAGAAACCATTAAGATCTTGGACACGGTCCAGCTTACCACCGACTCTATCCTCGTCACCATGGATGTTGAGGCTTTATACACATCAGTCCCACAAC
Organism: Ambystoma mexicanum; assembly: GCF_040938575.1. Classification (NCBI taxonomy): domain Eukaryota; kingdom Metazoa; phylum Chordata; class Amphibia; order Caudata; family Ambystomatidae; genus Ambystoma; species Ambystoma mexicanum. The sequence goes on from NC_090922.1 coordinate 285,322,394, forward strand.
TGGAAGGCCTACAAGCACTTGCCACTTGCCTTGTGAGAAGGACAGACACTACCACCACACCAACTAACTTCCTGTTGGAGTGCATACGCATAGCGATGGGAGAAAACTTTTTCTTGTTTGAACAGCAGCTGTACCAGCAGATTAAGGGCGTCAGCATGGGTGCCACCTTTGCAACGGACGTGGCAAATCTCTACATGGCCCAGTATGAAGATGACAACATCTACCACAGCAATAAGAATTTGGCGTTGCTACATCGACAACGTCCTCTTGATCTGGGAAGGCAGCAAATAATTACTTTTGGAATTCCATATCTGGCTCAACACACAGAATACCCACATCAAGTTCACCATAGATTGGGACTACCAAGCCATCAACTTCCTTGATTTGCATATCTACCGATCAGGAACACTGTTGAAAATGGAACTATTCAGAAAACCGACTGATAGGAATAGCTTGCTACATTTTTCTAGCTACCACCCACAAGGGCTAAAAAACAATCTCCCCTATGGCCAATTCCTCCGCATCCGCAGGAACTGCACAGACAAAGCAAAATTCGATCTACATGCCAAGCAACTTCAAACACACCTGGGACAGAGGGGCTACCCCAAGAAGGCCATTAGGATGGCTAAAAAAAGAGCGGCCAACACCGACCGCTCCATCTGTCTCACCACCAAGGAAAAGGACCCGATCAACAGAACTGTCTGCATCACAACGTTCAATCCAGTGAGCAACTTATCAAGAGCACCATCAACAAACACTGGCATTTGATCAAAAACAAGGGTAACCTAGCCAGAAAACCCCTTTTTGCCTTCAGGAAAAATAAAAAATTAAGAGACTCTTTGGTCCATACATTCCTAGAACCCACTAAGATACCAACAACCCTGTGGAACCTTCCTCCGGTAGTGGGACATTTCAGCTGCAGACATTGTGTCGCATGTCGCTACACCACAAACAGCAAAACCTTTACCCACAAGGATTTTGTTTGGAAAAACCACACCAACTGCGAAAGCAAATATGTTGTCTATGCCATCAAGTGCCCATGTGATATGGTATACATCAGCAAGACTATCAGACCCGTGAAACAAAGGATCAATGAGCACAGGTCCTGAATCAAGTATCAAGTACAAGATAAACCCCTAGTTGAACACTTCAACAAGAAAGGACATATTCACTAACAATTCTCCTGGACTGTGCTGCAACAATTACAGCCACAACAACGCGGAGGAGACATTAACTTGGCCCTCACTAGACTACAACAAAAGTGGGTGCATAGACTTGACACAGTACGCCACGGTTTAAACATAACTGTGGAATGGAAACACTTCTGAAAGCTACTTACATACACCACAGATATGGGCCTGCTGGTTCTGGGTGTTTGTATCTGTTTTGATACACCCAATGGGCCTCATTACACGGAAGGCGGTAATCCAGGGTGCTATTAGCACCCTGGACCATGCCGGTAAATTACCGGCACCGCCTTGGCGGAAAGGGGATTTACCGCCCCATTCCAAGGTTGGAGGGGCGGTAAATCCCCCTTCCGCAATTGCCCATCCCCATTCCCATTTCTGCCCCATAGGGCTCTATGGGAATGGGGAAGGCGCTAATTACGGCACCGCAATTTTGCGGTGCCGTAATTAGCTCCGAGGTCCCTTAGCGGGTTGGTACTTAACGCCTGCAAGAAGCAGGCGTTAATTCCTCCAACCCGCAAAGGGACCTCGTAGTACGGCGGTAAGGGTTAACGGTCACCGTTGCCATTAACAGTGACCGTTAACCCTTACCGCCGTCCGTGTAATGAGGCCCAATGTTTTTCGATGTGGCAGTGTAGCACTAAGGATAGGACCACTATCACACCCCTTCTATACCAATTCCTCCATCCCTTTGCGTTAGGATGCTATTAAAATGCTCTCTATGGTCACACATGTTTTATCAATGTATGCACTGCTACTGTTATGCCGTTGCTGAAACAGGAACATCAAGGGGCTGACTAGTCAATCGCCGAAATGCCTAGGTATGTCCTGCATCAATGATCTGTGACCAGCACTGCGTCTTTAAAATGTATAAGTATGCAACACATTTTTCACTAATGTCATACATGTACACATGAATCATTACTGTGATTTTCAAGTTTATAAGTATGTAACGCATTTTCTACTAATGGCATACATGTACAACACTACATGCACCTCGCAGTGTTGTTTTTCCTAAAAATGTGCCCATTCTTAGGACCACGATCCCGTGGCTACAGACGCATTTGAGACAGCCCTACACCACTTTGACATTTATAGGTATAAGGCCCACCAAATCAGAGTTTCTCCTGGTAGTACGCCCACATCACGCGCCACTGATGGTGTACCTTTCCTCCCGGCTGATTCATTCAGTACTTGACTTTCCTGCAACATGGGACTACCTTTCCCATGATGCATGGGGCCTTCTGTAGTCCGAGCACCTCGAGCGCTGCCTACGCCTCCCAACACTGACCCAGCCCACAGCCAATTGGCTGTACTCTGGAGTCCGTGGTGATTGGTTGAAGCGGTTGCCTCCCAATCGACCACGCCACACCATTGGTCGACATGCTTTTAGTGTTAGCACTCATAAAACCCAGAAGCAGGGCCACCTTACACACCAAACTCTGCCTGCTGAGGACATCGTCGAGACGCAAGCTCCGGTGACCTTGTGGTAAGTCCTGACCCTATAGAGCGCTACACACAGGTGCTTTTATTTTAGCTAAAACCTCACGAACTGAGTGGGCACTGACGTTTTTCGCGCGACCCGGCGTTTCTGTTAGCTTTGACGTTTTTCACTCGACCCATTGTTTCTGTTAGCTTTGAACGTACAAGGGTTTTTTGCCCTCTTTGGTCACCCATTCACACGGGTCTAAGTCACTAGGACTTGAGAACCCAAGGCACGATCACACCGGGACCCAGTTTACCACCATCACAGATACCAGGCGCATTCAGGCACTGTTACAATCCGCAAAGAGATCATTACACGCCGCACCCAGGGGTTGCAGTAATTCCACACCGAGGCCCGGGTCAGCCACCAATCTGAAACTGCTGATCATCACATAACGCTGCACCCACAGAGTGTTGTCATTAGACACCGCGCCCCGGACCAGCCTTTTGTAGACCACTGTGCTCAGTCCCATTGCACATGATCAGCACTACTACCACGCACACCGTTTGCCACAATTTTACTCTGCACGGCTCTGCACCACTGTAATGTCATGCGTGCCATTTGAGGGCCTGTCCACTCCTGGATCCACACCAGCTGACTCTACTTACGCCTTTGGATAACACTGCGACCAAAAACACGTAAGTAGACTTCACTTCAAGCCACAGCCAGCCGCACTCATGGAAATCACGTCCACCCTCACTCCTACGCAGGGCCAGTGCTCGGACCAGGACACGACGATCACACACTACGGACCAGTACGTTCTCTGACCCCTGATGTATTATTTATTGAGAGAATCCATCAGGCTCCATCACCCATTTATGAATTGGACTGCCTCATGCCTCATGGTCCATTTTTGCTTATTTCTCAGAATTGGGACCTACTCTGGCCCTATCCGGCTCACTGAGGGACTTCGGCCTTCAGGAGACCACTCTAAGTGCAACACGCACCCGCAATCCAGTAACCAGTTGAGGATTGCCCACAGTCTCCCACTGCTACAGCAGCAGCAGGTAAGCTGGATTCCGATACACCATATGATGTATCATCACGGCACTACTCAGCCATTATTTAGTAAATCTCAAATCAGTAAATCACCTTCAAAGATCCTTATAGCCTTCTTTCACCCACAGATACCACGGACTACACTGCTACTGGTGTCCATCCTGACGAAGGCCAACACACAGACAGGCTCCTATCAAGCCCCATTTGGCCGAAACACACCTGTGTCGATCCCCTTTGACACAACTGTACCATCCCCCTATTGTGTATGTTTTTTATAAAAACTGTTGTGTACACCTTGTGTAAAATACGCCTGAGACCACGTTCTGTCCCACGCGCACCCTTGTCTAATTCTAACTGTAGGTCTATCCTACCTCATTTCTGAATGTGCCTCTATGTGAAGTTTTTAACCTCAATATCTCAGAGGTTGACTCTTACCTGTGTTACCACTGAAATCAATCACTCTTGTCCGTTTTGCTATAAACTTTCATGCTTGTTGAAAGTATTGTAAAGTAATCATTCAGTCACTAAAAATGTTCTATGCTGTTGTGAAACGACAAGCCGCTTGTAGGATCTTTTTTTTTTTTTTTTGTGATGATTTAGTTTGTTTGGAAACATTTTCATCATTTACAGAAAGTTTGTTAGTCTTTGAGTTTAATGCTTTAGGGTTTAGAGTCGGTGATTGTTTTTTTATTTAGTTCCAATATAGCGCTTAGAAAAAGAACAATTGTGTAGGTGTACTTATTATTATGGCCACTGAGAAGGGCGGCCCACCTTTCTTCCGTGGACATTTGTTTGGTTGAAAGTTGAAAAAACGTTCCAAATTGTTTACGTTGTGGTGAGAGTTCTTTGAATTCCATGACTAGGTGAAAGATGGTTTCAGCGATTTTTTGATCTTTGCAGAACCTACAGTAGTTGTTTCCAGCATCAATCTGTCTTGTTGTAGATAAGTATGATTTTGTGGGAAGAATGTTCAGACGTACTTTTAAGAACGTTGTTCGAATGGTTTGGTCTGGGAGGATTTGCAAGTAGGCTGGTGGTTCGTGGATTTTCCTATTATTATTTGTACATTGGAGATTCTGTTTGTAAATATTCTTTTTTTGAATGGTCTTTATCCAGTCATTGTGCAGAAGTTTCATTTTTGCATGTTGTGGGCGGAGCGTGAGAAGTTCTTCTGTAATGTCTTCGATCTCCATTTCATTTCTCATTGAAGATTTCCATTTTTGAAGTATTGTGGTATTGAAGGTGTTTTTTTTAGCTCGTAGAATTTGGATTGCTGGAGTTTTTTCATCTGTCAGTATTTTGCGGAAGATGTCTAATCTTTTCCATTGTACAAAGGATTCGATTGACTGAGTTGCCATTTCATAGCGTATTCTTGGCATTGGGTATGTTTGTGAAAGTCGGAGGATTTTACGCCAGAAGATTGATTCATATTTCGTCCAGTTGATTTTGCAGGCATTCAGCATTGCTTCTGTTCCATATGTTAAGATTGGGATGTACTTCTGTCTGTAATAGGCAATAATGGGCTTGAAAGAGAACTTGCCATATTTTCGTGAAGTATACAGCCTTGCCTTGATAGAGTTTGAGCTGTTTGGTCAATTTTGTCTATACATTGATCTTCTGCTTTCGATTGATTTATTGGGATGCCAAGGTATTTAAAGGATGTCACATTTTCAATTTTGGAGGCGTTGATCATAAAGCTCGGTTGGTATGTTTTTTTTTCTGTATGGTTTGGTGAGGGTCATTGTCTTAGTTTTTCCAGTATTAATCGTTAATTCGTTTGTTCCCATATATTGGCTCAGGGCTGTCAGCATAGCTTGTAGTCCCATTGGTGTTTTATCTAGTAAGACGATGTTGTCTGCATATGCCATAGCCGGAACTGGAATCGAATTGATTTTTGGAGGGTTGGTTTTATTGGATGTTAGGTGCTCTTCGATGTCAGCAGTGAACAGATTTTAAAGTGTTGCTGCCAGAGGACAACTTTGTTTTAGACCGTTTGTTGTTGATATGGCAGATGTTGTAGCTCCTTGTTTTGATAGTCTTACTTTTATAGTGGTTTTTGAGTACAGTAAAATAATCGGTTCAAGAATGTTCGGTGGACAATTCCATGCTCTAAGTTTCGACCATAGTTTTTCGCGTGAAATTGCATATAGGCCATCTTTAGGTCAATGAATGCTGCATATACTTTAGAGTTGGAATTGATAGCTTCATGCTTGATTAATTGCAATAGTATCAGATTAAGGTTTGTTCCAATTTTAGCTGTAAAACCTGTTTGCCTAGTCGAGAATTTGTTGTTTTTTGTGGCCCACGTGGTTAGTTGTTTTAGTAGTACTGGTGCAAATAATTTTCCTAGTGGATCGAGGAGGGCAATCGGACAGAAGTTTTGGGGATCTTCTCTTGATCCTTGCTTGTAGATTGGTACAATTATTGCTGATCTCCATGAGTTTGGTATTCGGTGTAGTGTATTGATCAAAGTTGTGATGTGACACAAGAAGTTTGCCCAGGCAATCGGGTCTTGTTTAATGACAGCATTAGATAGACCGTCAGGGCCTGGTGCTCTGGAGGTGTTAAGCTTTTTCATCAGTTGAATGAAGTCTTCGAATCCTGCATGTACTTTCCATGTTGGTTCTATTGCAGGCATTGTGTTCTGTAGATCTGTTCTACGTGATGCGTAGATGGTGGCAAAGTGAGTTATCCAAGTTTCTTGTGCTACATTGGCTGTGAGTTTATGTTGTTTTTGATGGTTTTCGTGAGCAAATTCCAGAGCTCTCTGGTATTGTGAGTCTTGTGGAGTTTCAATATGTTTTCTGCGTCAGCTTGTTGAATGGTGCTTTTTTGAGCTTTCATCCAAATGGAGTACTTCTGTTTCTGAGATTTGATCTGGTTAATGTTCTCTGCAGTTGAGGTTTTCTTTAGTTGTCGTATTGTTCGATTTAGGGATTTTTTCCTTTCAGCAATTTCTTGATTATATGAATGATGGTGGTCTTTATGAAGACGGTTTTTAGTGGTTTGTCGGAAAGGAACTAAAATCCATTCATAGTTAAGTTTTGCAGAGTCTGTCAGGTTGGCGTCTTGGAATTTTTTCGGTAAAGTGGCTATGATTGGTTGTGGGATCCTTAATCTTGATGTTGTATCATTTAATTCTAGCAGATTTGATATAGCTGGGTCTCTTTGTTGTAAGGAAGGTTGAGAGTGGACAGTGAGTTGATTATGATCACTCCTGTCGGTGGGTAACGTTTGTACTTTTGTGACTGATTGGTGTAGGCTTTCAGATAGAAATATGTAATCGATAATTGCGTGGGAAGAACCTCTACTCCATGTTGGAGTGTAGGGTGTAGAGGTGCTTGCATGATTCAGAAGTATTAAATTTTGTGTTGTGATTTCTTTTATCCATCTCCTTGCATTTGGATGAGTTTGTTTCAAGACAGCCATTCTTGTTGTATAACTTAATATTCAGGTCGCCACAGATTATTATTTCCAATGTCTGATATTTTGTTGTAGCTTTGTCAATTGAGAGGAACACTCCATCTAGGAAGGCATCCATTGTTATTGCTGCTGGGTTCCAGTAGAGGTTTACAATTAGGATTATTAAGTCGTTTTTACTTTCTCCTTTTTTGTCAATCTTTGTGGAGGTTAGTGTGATAAGTTGGGTCCGAGGGTTTATGTTCTCAGAGATTGTTACTGTACTGCATGGGTTTATCTTGATTAAAGTGAGTAACCCAGATGAGGGTCTTCCTTGTTTTTGAACGATGGCTGGGTTGAGAAAGGTGATAAAACCATCACATGCCGGTGGGTCGCTGAGCCAGGTTTCTTGAAGGCATATAATTTGATATTGCTCTAGTTCAGTAGATGGATTTTTAAAAAGGTGTAGGTTCCCTCTAGTGTTCCACGAGCATAGTGACCACGTGAACTCGGGATTAATTGATTGTTATGAGTTGGTCATCATTGAGTCTTCTGTTGATACAATTTCTGCAAAGGTGGTTTCAGGCTCGTAAATTCTTCTGATCGGTTGTACATCTCTGTAGGGAGGGCGTGTTCGTGTTGAGCCTTCCATCGATACGGTGTCTGTAAAGGAAGTGTCAGAGTCGTAGCTTCTTCTACTTGGTTGATCGTTTCTGCATGACTGGCGTGTTTGTGGCGAGTGACTTAGGCATCTGTCATCGCTAGTATAATCAGGTGTCTGCTTTTCCTTGTATGATTTTATTTGCTCATTGATCTTTCTCTGACTCTTTGTGGTCGCTTTATACTTTGGTTTATTGGGGAGCCTTGTGTATGTTGATGCCCAGCATATGAATCCAAGTTTGAGTAGTTGGGCTCGCATTGATAAGGTGAGTTCTTGATTCTTAGGATCCGGTATTTCTATGACAATCTTATCCAAGTTTAGGTCATCTTTGAAAGTTATGAGATCAATGTCTTTGTTGTAAGTTTATTCAGGCGAGGTATTACACCAAAGAGACGTAGTAAGTTGGTTCTGTTTAGAATTATCGGTTCCAGTCTTTTGGTTTCATTTTCAATGTGAATTTCACATACTTCATTCTGTCGTAATGGATTGACAAATATTGGGAGGATCCGACTCTGTTCAATGGAATCTTCTGGTGTTCTTATTAGCGAGGCCGATGAGATTAGGTCATAGGATTCGTCTCTTGTTTCATCTGTTTTCCATCGATATAGCTGAGATTTCTTCTAGAGAGAGTTCTGTAGTTTTATCTTGATTTTTATTTGTCTGATGATCATAAGCTGAGGAATATTCATCAATTATTATGATACCGGCCTGGTTTATTGATTGTAAGGAATGTTGATTGTTTTCTGATGCTTGTTCTTCGTGGGTCGTTAGGTTAAGCAGTTCCTCATCAATCGGTAATTGTGGTGGGATCATTTGCGGTATTTGAAGATGTGTCTGCGTTAGGGGGTCTTGGTCTCTCTGTGTACTGGTGGATGGTGGTATTGTACGGGTTGTGGTTTTGGTCTTTGATGATTGAGGAGGTTGAGTGTTCTGATTTACAGTTCTTAGAAAGGCTCGCGAACCCGTTTGTCGTTTTTTGATATTTTTTTGTTGTGTGGGTTTTGTATAATTTGTTGTTTTTTCCTTTGTGAAAATCTGGAAGGGTTCGGTTGGTTTCTCTGATAGAATGTTTGAGTTGATTGTCTCTGGCTTTTGGGTGGTGATGTTTTGGCCCGATTCTTTCGTTATCCGCTGTGTATCACTCAAGATTGTCTCCGTTGGATGTTGTGGTAGATTTGGAGGAGGAAGGCTCGAGGTTCGTTGGTCATTTGGTCTGTTCGATTGTTGCTGATGGTGTTCTTTGAGCATCTGTACTAGTTCTGCTGTAAGTTTTGTTTTCTCTTGGCGGTCGCCCCTTGCCATTTCTGCTAGTCTTTGTTGCCATCGATGTGTTTCCTCCGATTCAATTGTCAAACGGGATTCAACTGTCGAGACAAATTGTTCCATATGGATCTGTTTCGAGTGAATTAGCGCTAGGAGAGTTCCTTGATCCTTCATGGTGTCTTTTATAGCTTCGTGTAATTTCAGGAAAGGAATCATTGATTGAGAAAGTGTTGCAATGAGCATATTTTGTAAGTCTAACATTGTTGTAGGAATCCTTTGATTTGCGTTTTCTTCAGAGTGATCATGATTGTGCGTTGTATTTGCGTTTTTTTGTTGAAGATTGCCTGGTTTTGGGTTCTTAGTTGTGGGCTCTGGGGTGTAATAGTATTCGTCTGAGTCATAGTTGAAACATGTTGAGGCCTTTTTCCCTTCATCAAGATCAGATTGCGGTTCTCTTTTCACCGGTTTGTTTTGAGTGTCATGAAGAAAGCACGGTGTTGATGTTAGTTGAATTTGATTTGCTTCTGTTATATTTCCGAATATTTCTTTTCTTTTTTCTATGGTTGTCATTAGTGACTCAATTTCAGTAATGTTCATTGATAATCTTGCTACTTTAGTTCTTGATTTAAAGGTTGTATGATCCGCTGAAAGTGTGGGTTTGACGGAGTTGTGGGTCTGAAGCCACGCGAGTCGTGCAAGTCTTGCTTTTTCTTTTTTCGTATGTTGAGATGTTGTTGGTACTGATGATCGGGCGTTTGAATCTTGTCCCAATTGGTGATGTGGGGTATCTTTGTCACTGTTGTGGTTAGGTTTGTCTTTTGCTTTTTGTTTACTGATAGATTCATGTGGCATAACACTGGTTTCAGGAGCTTGTTCAGTTAATGCGCTTGCTTGAATCTGTTCACCCGTCGGTTTTATAGACTCTTTATTGTTGATCATGGAATTTGGCAGTTCATCTTGTGTCGAGTTACTAAGGAGATTATGATTTGTATATCGCTCTTGTCTGTTAGGGTCGCCAGAAGGGTCGTCTTCTTGACTTCTTGAGTTACTGAGGAGATTATGATTTGTATATCGCTCTTTTCTGTTAGGGTCGCCAGAAGGGTCGTCTTCTTGACATTCAAGTTGAGGTCGCGAGGTGCACAAGGGTGCTGCAGGTACAGTGTCTTGTTGAGTTTCAAAACATGAATTGTGGACTTGTGCTTTGATTTGTAGAGGTAGCAGCTGAGGTGAGTTGAGTTGGTGATTAGCTGCTGTAATTTGTGTCGCAAGTGCTAGTCGGAGAGTTTCCTGAGTGGAGTTGTCATTTTCTGGCTTGTGTTCTATGATGGACTGAGATTCTTGTTTGGATTGAAGGTCCAGTGCCAAAGCTTTTTGGTTTCCTTTTTGGATAGATGCTTTCTTAAAGGATTGCTCCATTGTTAGCTGTGATAAGTCTTGCTCCATGGTACTAGCAGTCGCTAGTTTAGTTGTTTGTCTTGTCTTTGGACGTTGAATGGAGTGTTGTTTAATGGTACGGATTGTTGTCATCGTTATTGAGTCACTGTGTGTTCGCCTAGGATCCAAGGAGCTTGTCCTTTCGGTTTCCTATGCGTTTTTACAGGTAAGGTTTTATTTCTGTAGAGTTTGGGTTCTGGTAAGCGAGCCCTTTCAGTCCTCTGATTACTGGTGTGGTCAGAGTGCTTTGGGCTCCAAGAATGGGTTCCTTTTGGTCTCCGAGCAGTAGTTTAGAGTAGAATTTAGATGGTGTTACTTTCAGGATCCAAGGGTTGAACCCTTTCGGTCTCCTGTTCAGTGAAGAGAGCCAAGGATATGTTCCTTTCGGTCTTCTGCAGTAGTTGAAAGTACGGTTAAAATGTTGTACTATTCAGGATCCAAGGGACGTACCCTTTTGGTCTCCTGTTCAGTGAGAAAAGCCAAGGATGTGTTCCTTCCGGTCTGCTGTAGTAGTTGAAAATATGGTTAAGATGTTGTACTGTTCAGGATCCAAGGGACGAACCCTTTCGGTCTCCTGGTCAGCAAGATGGGCCTACTATTCAGGATCCGAGGGAGGAACCCTTTCGGTCTCCTGGTCAGCGAGAGGGGTCAAGGATGTTTTCCTTTCGGTCTCCTGCAGTGGTTGAAAATGCGATTTAAATGCTGTAGTATTCAGGATCCAAGGGGTGGGCCCTTTCGGTCTCTTGATCAGTGATAGTATCAAATTAATGAGCTCTATCCCAGTGTCCCATTTAGTCCATCATCGGGATTTGATGTTCTCAGTTTGTTACAATGGGTAAAATTAAGCTGACTTTCGGTATCTAGGTCGGGAGTTCTTTTATTGTTGAAGAAAAGGAGGATCTTCTTTTTGTGTTGGCGTGTGGATCTGAGTTTTCTCTGTTTCCAGTCAACAGGATGAGACCTTGGGGTAGGTATCAGGGAGGAGAGGGTTGTTGGATGTTCAGGGTTTTGGATCAGGACTGTTGGGAGCGTTTTTCAGACTTGAGGCTGCAATAGAGGGGTGGTCCAATGAGTTCCTTAGAGCAGAGAGTCTTTTGTATTTTCTTTTTTTTTTTATTTTTTCCTTTTTTTAATTAAAAGAAGTTTAGCTTAAAACGTTTTTGTGTCGATGTTGGCTGGAATTGTAGGTGGAAAGTCAGGTTCTGGTCCGTGGCAGTGAGGGGGGAGCGTGGGCTGATTGTCTGCTAGGGGCAGACACGTAGAAGCACGTAGAGGCAGTCGGGCTGTGGGCGTTGATGACCGCCGATAAACGCCGAGCTGAAGCGCTAAGCCGACGCAGTGCTGGCGCGGGTTAGCTGTTTTCTTTGGAGCTTCACCAGCATGGAGTCAGACGCGGGGAGTAGCCGTGAGGCTGCGGGCGCCAGGAGTCCCCACGCTGGAGCGCTGAACTGGAGCAGCGAGGGCAGACGTGGAAAGGGATCAGATGAACTGTCGCGAGGATGCGACAGAGCAGCAATGCTGCGGGCGCCAGAAGCGAGGAAGCTGAAGCGCCGTGCCGCGCCAGAGCCGCGCAGGCAGAAGAGCCCGGATCCGCAGGCGAACAAATTCGGAAGGACCGCGGGGCCGCGGGCACCAAGAACCAGCAGGCCGGAACGCCGGGTCAGTGGAGCGCGGACAGAGGGGGGATGGAGTCCAGAGAGCCGAAAGCAATGTAGAAAATCTGCGAAGATCACAAGTAGTGAAGAGGGTGAGTGTGGGGGTCCGTGCCAATGTTAGATGAGAACGTAACTTCTGAAGGGGTGAAGAGAGATCAGAGAGGAGGGAGGGGAGAGAGAGGGAGCTTTGTGGGTTTTCTCGGAGTCCAGAAGGGGGAGTTACCCCCGAGGGAGGGGGTGTCTTTCACCCAGGATTGGTGAAGAGTTGCAGCCAACAATGCAATACAATCAGCTAGTGATGAGAAGCAGTCAATCTGGAGTCCAACGAGCCGAGAGGGAGGTATTGGGGGGCGCCGCTGAGCCTGCAGAGCCTAAAGACCAAAAGACTCTGCAGCAGACTCTGCGGCCGCGCCGCGGCTTTCTGGGTATTTTAAAGGCACCAGTTGAAACAAAAAGAGGACAGGAAGCAGGTCCTCACAGATACAGGAGCAAAAACTGTAGAGTCTTCTCACAACCGCAACCAAAAGACTCTGCAGCAGACTCTTTTATCCTGATAATTTTTTATATGGATACATGTACCCACCTGGGTAAATCAGGACACTGCCAGGTGCCCTCTTTTTCTACTTGGGTTTAAAGTCTGTTTGATGACCCACCTTATGCCACCATTTATCTTGGCTGATGCTCTGGTTATGAAGCTTCGTCAATATGTGAGATTGCCAGGCTTCTGGGTTGTGCCTCAAGATCAGACTATCTGCTACACGTTCCCTGGAAGACATCTTCATGTGAGTATCTACAATAGGTAGTCTTTGGTTGCATCTGAAGTTGTGTTTAGGCAGTGGTAGAAGTGTCCCAAAAGAAGTAGTTGAACTGTGATTGCAGCGTGGGGCAGATAGGTGAATACATAGTGGAGCATGTGTCAAGGTGTTGCTGCCGGGGCAATGCAATAGTCCAAGCGACTAGTAACTAAGGCTCCTAATGTAACATTACACTTGTACAGGGACATGAATGGACAAATCCTCTATAGCCAACTGATATTTAAAAATAATTATTTGCGAATTACAAGGATCTTTAGTATTTTACCTGAGATAATCACTTGACAAGTTTTCCAAAAAAACAGGGCTTGCTCGAGTGGGCGTAGAGATTCCCCAACTGCTATACGATGGTAAAGTGAAGAGGTATACTTTAATTTCATAAGGTATCATTCCAGAATGGTGAATATAGTTGTAATAATAGTGAAACTGATAACAGAAACAAACACAAGTAGTGGAACTCCGCTCCCGACTGTTCACTTCGATCACTGCATTTAGGGCAAAAAACTGAAGCATCCGGTGTAGTGTAACTGCACAAGCCAGTGTGCTGGTGTGTCAATGGCCTTTTGCACACCCTCCATTACAATGGCTAAACAGTTGCACCACAAGTCAGAAAGTAAAATGAAGAGGGAGGCGCCCTGTTCCCAGTGAATAGAAAGAAGAATCATGCCACCTGTTGTAGAGCATCTCATACGAGCATAGCCTGATAGTTTAGCCAATGAATTGGGATAAAGATACAGTAATGACCATGTTTGGAGCAGGGCAGTGATGCTAACGTCAACGTGGGGAAAAACACACGACATAGGTTTTACTGCCCCTTCCAAGTATAGCAGACGTCTGAAAGTGTTCTAAGGAGGCGAATGGTGCCATCCCTAATATGTCCACAACAAATTAGGTTAATAAATGGAATAACAAGCGTTCTCCGTGATTTATTGACTATTTTGATTCACGTCCTTCTTATGGAAACTTGTCAACCCTGAGGTGCTTATGTTTGTTTTACAAGCTTTACAAACAATAGACTTAATAGGACAGCAGGGTTGCTCTAAAGGATAAACTCAATTTCAAAAGCATTTCTTTCTTTGATCCGAATTTAGAAGAGAAAATAAATAACTTCGGTAGTTCAAAAAAGAATATCTGCCGCATATTCCTTGTGGATGGCACGATTTACGGCATCTTTCTGGGGGCACAGCCAACAGCTCAGCCAACACTGGAGGCACACTTCTGAGAACACGAGACCAAGTTAGGAAATAAAACATCTTGTGAAATATACATATTTTTAATGACCTTAATTGTCGACTCGATTTCATAAAGGTTGTGATCTTTTCCTCCCGTTTCAGCATGATCTTCACTTGCCAGACAGTCTGGCTCTTACAGCAGGCATCCAAACATGTTGAAATTAATGCTTATGACAAGACTGTCTGCACATTTTCATTTTTTTTTATCTCAAGGGTGTTTTAAGAAGGGCACAGAGCATTGATCTGTGCTTGTGGGCTAGAGAGAAGGGATGGCAGAAGTAAAAGCTGCGGTCATGAAATTATGTAAGATATAGTGTCATCTTGCGAAACTGCATTCTGAAATATGATTTAGGACCACCACTTCAGGTTCGCTGATGGATGTGTGTGTTCAAGGTGAAGGGGAGTACCACTAGGTCCGTAAATAGGTAATGACTCCTCAACAGACCCACAATCTGAGCACAGGTCAATACAAGGAACCATTTTACAGAGCGATCATGAGATGGAAACCCACTGTGCGTGTTGCATTTAAAAATGTGCAATGCTTTAGATAATGATGTGTTATTAATATAGCGCCCTGATCCAAAGCGCTTTCCAGAGCACACATTTTACATACAAAATCACCGAACCGAAATTGGTACTCATTTATCGACATCGGAAGGATAAAAGGCTGAAGTAGCCTTGCTGGGATTTGAACCTGCGACCTGCAGATCACACTCAGATCGCATCAGCGAGCACCCAACCCACCGAGCTATCTTACCAGCCTCTTCTATAATGTTCCTACTGTGAACTACTGCTTGGCATCATGTGATTGCAAATCTACACCAGGCATTGATGTTTGTTTTTTCATACAGTAGAGGCTGGCATTTGTTTCCTCTGCAAAATATGGTTTGCTGAATGTGCACGAGCAGCCAAGCACAATGAGGAGCGTGAACAGATCACAATGTATTTGGTGACGGAAAGGGGATTGAAGGGGGCTTGCAGTGAGAAGGTTGTACCGGCCCTTGAAACTTTCTTTTTTAAAAATACTTTGTGGAAAGAAAAACAATTTCCAATCGGTTTTGAGGG
This sequence comes from Ambystoma mexicanum, assembly GCF_040938575.1. NCBI lineage: Eukaryota > Metazoa > Chordata > Amphibia > Caudata > Ambystomatidae > Ambystoma > Ambystoma mexicanum. Next base: position 285,337,588 of record NC_090922.1, read on the forward strand.
GTAACACATTATACGAAATTGCTACATCCCAGAACACAATAAAGATGGGCTGGCAGGACAGCTCAGGGGCAACTCATTTGTGTCTAAAACACGACAACACATAGAAGCACTGGTTCAAATCCTGGTCTCCCGCTAGATACCTCTCTGGTATTAAGTGCATTATAAAAGAACAATTACTATTATTATTTAAAAAAATATGTTTGTACCCAAAATATATCACTGCAGTGCCACTGTAAAATAATATTTTATTATGTATGTGCCCACAGAATAAGCCTAGATGACCACTGGAAAATAAAAAAATCAATGACCCCTCTACCGAAAATATATGCCAGCTATTCCTCTGTAAATCACATTTCCATGATGCAGGTTCCAGCAATAAAATTGTAAAAAATAAAAACTTTTATGATCAATGTGCACACAATGTAAGCCTGAATTAACTCACTTGGGCGTTTCAGCTTGGGCAGGCCCTACATGTCACACAGATTTATGAGCTTTCTTAGGACCTTAACCTCCCTCAACCCCAAAATTAACCTCACAATGCCTGTGCTCACATTATATGCCAGCACGGTCAATGCAAATACATTTTCATGAAATATGTGATCAGAATATATGCCATAACTGTCCGTTTAAAGCACATATTCATGATGCTTGTGTTCCCACAGTACAGTGCTACCATTGCTTACAGTGTAAAGAACATGTTACTGATATGTCCGTTTCGACCTGTCAGAACACATTTTAGTGACGAAAGAGCCCAATGCAGGGCAATATTGCCACTGTAAAACCATATTATCATGCTGGATTTACCCAAATGTATATGGCATCATGGTCACTAAAAACGTTTGTTCTAGCTGTGGCCATTACAATGTATCACAATAATAAACAAATGAGCCTAGGTACAAACGAGGCTAGATAGAGAAAATCTGCAAAAATATACACATTTTATAATTTCAAAACACAAACCAATTTCATTTTCATAAGAATACACTTTTAAAAATAATATTAATCCAACTTATTCAACATCATAATTTCTTCTGATCAGTCTCTATTCTTTCATACTTTTACACATACCATCAATATCTCAAATGTTTAACAAAAATGTACATAAACCAAAAAGTTATTGCACATAAAACACACAAAGAACAATAAACAGTCCTGTTCCTGTCAATACTGTTTTTTCACAGATATGTGATCAATTTATGTTCATAGAACAACTATCATTGTTAACCCAATGGTCTACATATAGTTCAGTCGCTAATGGACTATTTGGTCCTTCGTTTTCTCAACCTTCTTCAGGATCTGGGAACCACCATTCCGGGCTCCCACAACAACTGAATCAGATGTCTTCTGGGGTATACTTCTAAAATACAAACATACACAATGCTCATCAATCTCTAACCTCTCTAATCCTAGCGACAAACTTTAATTATGTACAACCATCAGTCAGATGGTTTTCAACCACACTCACCGCTAACCAAGGAAGTGTCAGGGTTAGTATGGATGTCGGGAATCACTCCACCATGGCTCTACTAAAGATTTGCAGACACCTGGAACAATTAAGGACATAAGGCTAATTACTCCCTTTGTTCTAATATTCTGTATTAATTTTCTACAGACTGTTGCATCAGTATCTAATTTCATTACTTACGCCAGTCTTTTCTGTAGCTCTAGAGGTAATATTTCACCTTGGCTCTCACAAGGAGCTGTACTTTCTTGATGTGCACTTTTCTTTTCTTTTTCTTTTTCTAGTATGAAATGGCTACTAGAATAAAACACAGAGCTACCATTCAGTGTTTTGGGGAAACATTCCCCATTTTAATAACATAAGCCTCACAGGCACGGAACAGTAGTTAGTGAAAAAGAACTGATTTTGTACTCACCTAATCTATAGATGGTACTTGAGACCATGGGGGTGTTGTGAAACTGTTGTCATAAACACTGTGGAGGATTACAAATGGAGACCTCCCCTTTAACGGCTCCCATTTAATTACATATTGCACATAGAGGAACTTGCTTGAGTATATTTAGATATCCCTTTAGTGAAAACATGATCCCGTATTGTTCTGCTTTAGATTAACAATGCCCCATACAATGTATATACCCTGCCCACCAGTACTGGCAACCTACGGTCAACATAAACATTGTCCCATTGTTCACTGGCTCTGCCTCGAAGTTGGTGCTTCCGATTGATTTACATCATCAATCCTCTTTAGAATGTCTTAAATAATGGTTGTCAATGCGAATGGAATCTCTGTTACGTTCGCCCACTGTGTTTCTCTATATTCAAGACGCGGTCAAGGCTACCGTTTAATATGCAGCCTACGTGCCGCTACACGTACTGCAACAAGATCAACCGACACAATGTATACTTTCAACATCAGGCGCAAACATGTAATTACCTCGTCTTGCTATTAGGTTGGGGTTGTCAACTCTCCCGTGTCCAAGAAACGCTGCACTTAGTTTGCATAGATCTTTCCGCATACAAAAATGTACTTAGTTCAGATAAGTTGTCCCTCTTCTACTTGGCACCAATAAACCAAACATAGAAAAAAGGACACTCTTCTTCCAGTCGGCATAAATACACCAGACATAGAAAGAGGATTCCATTATTATAGCAACAGTCAAAGAAAGAGGACAAAATCCTCACATGCTGACCTGGGCAATTAGTAAAAGGGTAATGGCCCTAGTTGTCAGCAAGGACAACACATGGTCCCCTTTTTCCTAAAAGGAACTTGCTGAAAAAAGGAAATAGGAATAACTCAGATCAAAAAAGTAATTCTGGTGTAAATAGTGGAGATATGTTCCCCCGCTGCGTTTACCACTTATTCAACTCTTTTGTACTAATTTTTCATGAATGTATAAGCTTGTTCCATTCAATGGAAACCTTCAATCCTTGCTTGATACTGTTCAAGGAATGTAACCACCTTTGTTCAGCGTGCTGTAAAATTGCTGACATAGCGCCACCTCTTGTTGTTTTTCTTTTAGCTTCTGCTGAACAAACCACTTAATTTCTCGTCTGATTGTCCTTTTTGGGACAAAGTGATCAACCCGCGTTCCGGGCATTCTTATTGGTCGATGGCGCCTCGAAGTGTGCTAAATGGCTTTATTATATGTACTTCTTTGCTCCACCGACTGCTCTCAAATGCTGATTGGCAGTAACATATCCAGATGCTAATTTTTTCCATGCTGCTACCACATAGTAGCCATCAAGTGCTTGAAATAGCTTCCTGGTGCTCATATAGCACAGGTTCATTGCTCTTTGTTTTTATTAGTATCTTTACCACACTCGCTTGTTGGAGGGGAGGGGGATTGTCATCTGGTTTCCTTATAACAATGTATGCTCACTGTCATTTGTCTGTCTGTGCTGAGTCTGCAAAATGTGATCCATATTGTATTTGAACTCTGATACCCTGATTCTGCACACCTTCTACAGGATATCCAGTGAAAATGCAGTCAACAAAAATGTACTCTGTGAAAATGTTGTGGTGACAATACCTCTGCAGTGAAAAAGTTGCCAAGCAAAAAGTAGGTAATCAATGCAGCAATAAAGTAGCCAGCACATGTGCTTCTAGGGTCATTGTTAGGGGTAAGGAGTGTTTGGTGGGTTTGCGATTGCCTGCTTTACGGTTAGAATAGGGGTTGGGCGTTAGAGTAAAGAAAATGCGGTTTGGTTAGTCATTTGGGAAGATTAAGTGTCAGGGTTAGTGGTAGGAGAGGGGTTGTTGTAAGGCTAGGGTTAATAGAGTAACAGTTTGGGTAAGTGTCGAAGAAAGGGATAGGCAGGTTGGGCAGGGCTGGTGATGTTGGCATAGGATAGTGGTTAGCATAGACCTAGAATATAGCATAAAGTAAGCATTAGTGTAAGTTGTAAAGATGCAGTTAGTTAAGGCTAAGTTTATTTTATGTTATGTTATGTTATGTTATGTTAAGTTATGTTCTGTTATGTTATTAGACCAAGTGTTTGGATTAAGCTAAGGGCTATGTACTTTGTGGCGAGCTGGTGAGGGGGTTGGAGATAGGTACTCGGTTCATTTCTTATTTATTTTGTATTCACTCACATGTAAATAAAATGCTTTAGCATGCTGAAGGGTTAGGATTCTGAAGGAGTTCAGGGTAGAATAAGGACTGTCACTTGAGTAAGGGAAGATTTAGGCATGAAGTTAGGGTGATTGTTGAGGTTTTGTTGAGGTTTGGGTCATATTTAGGGTAATGATGACATAACAGATGACAAACACTGGTGACATCAGTAATTTTCATTGTACATGTGATGACATCTCTGATGGCATCACTAATTACATCATGAATGACGTCATTGATGTCACTGATGTCACTGGTTTGATTAATTATATTTTGAAATATGAGAACTGTGTTTTTTAACATAAAATGTAGGTAAATATTTCATACTTACACTGAACAATGTTTTCTGCCCTTGCTTCTTTAAATGTAACGTGCAATATAAAATGATGTAGCATAAGTAACTGATTTGTTTTCACATTGAGCAAATATGAATTCTTAGATTATATATTATCACAATGCACACGGGCCCATACTTTATTTTTGTATGTGGTTATTTTTTATAAAACTTGTCATTTAGAAAAAAATGTGTTCAAGTAATGTTATTACAGTAAGGAGAATTGTACATTTTTATGTGGACATTGACTATTTTCATAACACTTACTATCAAACAGTTTTTTACTTCTCTATTCCTATTTGTATTACTACTATGTACTTATTATATATTTTATTATACTGAAGGAGGATCTGCTATAGCCTCGTGTATGTTTTATTTTGCCACAACTTCCTGTTTTTGAAAAATTGCAAAATCGTCAATCTCCCAAAATCGCCTATACTGATAGCACAAGGTCGGACCATGCTCCACCCGTGTTCAGGGCGAATGGGCGGGGTTTGTCAAATTTCAATATTGCCAGTTCACCCCAGACTGGTATGCCAAACATGTGTCCTAGTTAACTATTTTCAGAAAAGTCACACAATCGGCAATCTCCCGAAATCGCCTATACTGATAGCACAGGTGCCCCTGTGCTGGGCGAATGGTTGGGGTTGGTCAGATTTCACCAGCGCCAGTACACCCAAGTCTGCTATGCAACCTCAGGCCAAAATATCAGCCCACAAACTGTTGTTGGGCTGGAGCCAACAATTCCAATACCGGCAATCAGCCAATATCACCTATACTGAAAGCACAGGGTCGGACCTGGCCATGTGCAGGGTGAATGGGTAGGGCTGGTCAAATTTCACTATGCCAAAACACCCCAGACTGGTATGCTGATCTTGTGCCAACAATTATTTATTTATTTATTTAAGTTCTGAGGTTACATGGGAACAGTGAGCATAGGTACAGTTGTATATTATAGCCATTATTCACATTGCAGTGATGTTTTAAGTAGGATTCACTTAAATAAGATGGTTTTCGGTGCCTTTCTGAAGGCCATGAGGGATGTTTTAGCTCTCAGTTTGGGAGGTAGAGAGTTCCAAGATTTTGGAGCTAGAACTTCGAAACTCGAACCACCAGCTTTAGCTCTGTTGAAGTTGGGGACTGAGAGTTGGTTTGCATACAGGTCCCTTTTGGGTCTGAGTGTCTGGACTGGTTGAATTTGTTCAGTAAGGTAGCTAGAGTCAGATTGGGATATGCATTTGTGGGTAATGGTGAGAGTCTTGAACTGGATGCGCTCTTTGACTGGGAGCCAGTGGGCATTTTGTCTTGCTAGGGAGATGTGTTCCCTCCTAGGAATATTGAGGGCTGCTCTCAAGGCGTTGTTCGGTCTGATTTGAAGTCTATTAATGTTTTTGGTTGAGGTGCCTAGTAGGAGGACGTTGTAATAATCCAATTTGGCACCTATGGTGGCCCTAGCGATGTTGAGGCAGTTTACAGTGTCTAGGTGGGTTTCACTGCATTATTTTTGTTGCTAGTGCTGCTGAAGAGGAGATGTAACTAACATGTCTGACCATGGACAGGGTTGAATCTAGGTATACTCCCAGAGTTTTTACAGCAGAGGAGACTGAGAATACAGAGTTCTCAATTAAGCAGTTACTGTATTTGTTGTCTAGTTTACTGAGGGATTCTTTTGGTCCCACCAGTAGGATCTCTGTCTTGTCTCCATTGAGACAGAGGCCATTGGCTGCCATCCAGGCCTGGATGATAGCATATGTGTTTTGTAGGGTTTTTAAGTCTTGCTTGTAATCACCAGATAATGGGAGAAGAATTTGTGTATCGTCGGCATAATTGATGAATGTTATACCAAATTCTTCTAGGTCGTTGAATAGAGGGAGTGTGAATAGGTTGTATAGTTTGGGGGAGGTGCAGGAACCTTGTGGTACTCCGCAGTTAATATGGGAGGGGGTGGCTGATGCTTGGTCTGAGTATACCCTCATAGCTCTGCCCTCCAGGAAGGATGAGATCCAAGTTGTGGCCACAGTAGAGAAGTGAGCCATATTGGTGAGGTGTGTCTTTAGGATTTTATGGTCGACTAGGTCGAACGCAGTCGACAGGTCAAGGAGTAGGAGGATGGCACATTTGCCTTTATCTATATTTCTTAGGAGTTGTTTTTTTAGGTCGAGTAGCGCTGACTCTGTGCCATGGCGTGGACGAAAACCGGACTGACTCTTGCCTAGGATGTTGTGCAATTCAAGGTGGGCTTGTATCTGTAGATAAGCAGCTTGTCCAGGATTTTCAGCAAGAATGGCACTGTTGTGATTGGCCTGTAGTTGTTAGGTGAGTCTGGGTCTAGGGGGGCTTTTTTAGCAGTGTGCGTACCCAGGCTTCCTTGAGAGAGGAGAGTACTGAGCCAGTGGCAAATGATGCGTTGATAAAGGTTGCAATGAACGGCGCTAGGGACTCAGTGTAGTCTTTAATTATGTTTGCTGGACAGATGTCCCCTTTGCAGAGTGAGGGTTTTATTTGTTTCATAATGAGTAAGACCTCAGGAGTGGTTACCTTTCTAAAGGTAAATGGCGGTGGTGGGTTGCTATCATGTTGGATAGGGTGCTTAGGGTTAAGGGAGGTTTTCGTTTTGTGGGTGAACTTGGGTAGATTGTCAAGGTTGGTTTTGATTTTCTTTTGGAGTAGGTCTATTTTGTTAAGCATAGCCTTCTGAATGTCATTACACCATTTCTCGTCTTTGACCATTTGATGTTTGGACGTGGGAGGTATGACTAGCTCATTGAATTTAGCAAATAGTTCTTTTGAGTGTGATTGGGCATTGTCGATTCTAGTATTGTATATAGAAGCTTTGGCTTTGGCTATGGCGTTTTTGTATTGTTTAACAATAGTTAGGTATGAGTCACGCCAAGGGGCAGATGGGCAGTATTGCCATTTTTTAGAGCATGTCTTTTGAGTGTTTTTAGGTCTCGTAGGTCCTGGTTGAACCATGAGTTGGCATGGAAGAGTTTATTAGCTTTTTTGATCTCTAGTGGGGCAATTGTGTCGATGACCTCTTTAATAGTGGTGTTGTAAAGTTCGACTAGTTCTTTAGGGCAATTAGAGATGGGTGATGGTACTGCTGAGACTTCTAGGAGTGGGCAAATTCTCTCTTTAGTGAGTAGTTCTTTAGATCTGGCTAGGACAGCTGTCACGGGGGGGTTTGAGTGATTGCTGCATTTGATGGGATGTAGACGTGGATGAGGTGGTGATCGGTCCAAGGTTGTGGAGTGTTTGAGCTGATATCTACCCTACAGTTGTGGTCTACTAACCAGTCTAGTATGCAGCCTTTAGTGTGAGTGGCAGAGTCAACTCTCTGGATGAATTGTAAGTCCAGAAGGGCTTTAGCAAACGTTTTGCTGTGTTTGTCTTTCGTGTCATTGAATACGAGATTCAGATCTCCTAGGAGTATGGCTTTAGTATTTGGTTTGAGGTTGTTACCTATGAGGTGTAGGATGTCGGCTTGGAAGTTCAGGAGTGGGCCTGGAGTCCGGTAGATAAGGTGCATTGTCATGGTGTTGTTAGGTGTGATGGAGATTTTTATTGATAGGGCATCAAAGTTCTCAGATATGATAGATTTAATTTGTCTAGCCTTCAGTGTTTCTTTGACTATTAGGGCCACACCTCCGCCTTTGTGTGTTGGTCTGTCTTGACGCAGGATGATGTACCCAGGGGGAAGGGACTGGCAAATGGCTGGTCCAGAAGCTTCATGAAGCCAAGTTTCTGTAATTGCTATAGCGTCTAGCTCGAGGTCGGAGATTAGCTCATGTATTTCTGTGGCATGGGCTTGTAGTGATCTGGCATTAATGAGAGCAAGTTGGATTTTGGAGGGTTCATGTGTGCTAGGTTTAGTGGTGTTGGTGTAGTGTTTGGTGGTGGGATGCTGGGGTTTCGAGGTAGGAGTGGTAGGTGGGAGGAGCATCTGCAGTGTGGGTTTGTGAGTTTTTATGTGTGTTGTGGTTGTGTGGGCTCCTAATCTAGTGTTTCTTATGTGCACTGGTGGTGTGTGGGATGTGATTCTGGCAGTGGATTTAGGCTTAGGAGTGGGTGGGTGGAGTGGCTGTGGGGAGGTGGTTATGGCGATCATATGTGATTAAGGCTGGTAGGAATGGGGTAGGAGGAATGGAGTCAGAGCATGGAAGCCTGTTGGAGTGGTGGGAGGCCATGTTTGGTATAGTGGAGGGGCGTAGGGTGTAGATATCCTAAAATGGGCAAATTCGACTTAGGCTAGGTGTATACAAAATGGCCAAATTCAACTTAGGCTAAGAGCATACACAAGTGGCAAATTCGACTTAGGCTAAAAGCATACACAATGGGCAAATTCGACTTAGGCTAGGAACATACATAATGGGCAGATTCTACTTGGGCTAGGAGGATGCACAATGGGCAAATTCGACTTAGGCTAGGAGCATATAAAATGGGCAGATTCGACTTAGGCTACGAGCATACACAATGGGCAAATTCGACTTAGGCTAGGAGCATACACAATGGGCAAATTCAACTTAGGCCAGGAGCATAATGCAGAATGAGCTTGAACTGGTGAGTGCTGGTTAGGCCATGGCTAGGTAGAAGCAGATAGGCAGATATAGCAGTTGCTGGAGATTCAGGCTAAATGGCCCTAGGCAGATAGGGTACAGTGTTGGCTGGTTAGTCAATATTATTGTACCTGATGCGGAATGTCTATTTTGGATAGCCACAAGTCCATGCTGGTCTGATAGTTCAGTGTGCAGCAGTGAAGGTTGATGAGGCGGTGCGGACTGAAAGCCTGGAGAAACATACAGCACATCTAGTCACTGTGGTTCAGTGCCTTCTTCCATGGGGCGGTGCACACCAGCACAATGGTGGCCATTTTAGTGAGAAGTGGCACGTGGATAAGCATGTAATGCACAGCAGGCACACAGCTTGTAACCCAGTAGGGTGAGAATTGATGCAGCGCTGATCCCTTTGCACTTGATACCTCCGGCTTGACTGGGCTCAGACTGGGTGTAGATGACGTATAAAGGGATTTAGCAGGTTAGGTCAAGCAAGTCGCGCACCATTCGCGTAACAGGCACAGAACAGGCTTTGGTATGGCCTTCTTGTTGGCCGGCATATCTGCCTGCCAGCAGATATAAGATTTCAAATGATGCCGCGGTTAGGGAGACTCAGCCTCGTTATGGTGCCACGATGCGCCTGGCATGCGCGGGTCAGGCACGGTGTAAAGACAAGGTTAGGCAGGTCTTACACCTTGTGCATCCATTGCTTTTAGGCAAAATAAAAGCTGAAAGGTGGCTTCTGAGGAGGGGGAGAGGGCTCCTGCCCTCTTCCCTTGCAGTGGGGGTGCTGGAGTGGGGGTCCTGGGTGCAGAACAGGCCTTTCTTTGGCCTTTGTGTTGGCTGGCGTATCCGCCTGCTGGCGGATGTAATATTTCAAATGATGCCATGGTTAGCGAAGCTCAGCCTCGTTATGGCGCCGCGATGTGCTCGGCATGCGCGGGTCAGGCACGGTGTAAAGACAAGGTCAGGCAAGTCTTACACCTTGTGCATCCGTAGCTCATAGACACAATAAAAGCTGAAATGTGGCTTCTGAGGAGGGGGAGAGGGCTCCTGCCCTCTACCCTTGCCGTAGGGGTGCTGGTGTATTCCACCAACTGTTATGGGCCTGGATCCAACCCCAAACATACAAACACACTTTCACAAATGTCTAAGTTGATAAGTAATACAAATGAATGCACCACACGTAATCATATTATGCATCTGTATCAGTTTATTGTTCCATATCATGTTGTCATTATTGTTAAGTGTAATACATAAAATATGTATCAAAAGAGGTCAACAAAAATATTCTAACTTATTTAATCAGCAGTGTCACATTTGATGTAATTTTTGATTTTATCGTTAATATCATGTATTATGTAATTACTGATGTCACGAGTGATGTCATCAGTGGTGGCATCTGCAATGTCATCAATGTGGTCATAGACTGCGCAACAGAGGGCACATAGTTATGGTGGACTTGTTTGAAATGCGATTGCTTAATTTCAGTGGTTTTGATGCGTTAAATTCAATGACCTTATCTCTTTATGAATCAAGGATTTTGGCACCGGTCACTGCAATATAGTTAAGTTGCCCATTTTGTACCAAAGGAAATCCAAAAAATTATTTGGTAATAACCTTTTGCTCAAATTATCATTTTTTTGTTGAAATATTGCAGACAGAATTGCAAACAAGGGCCCCACCTGACTGGACATTTTTGGAAAGATCTGTTTAAAAAAAAAAAATATATAGTTTTGGCCTAGTCCTCATGTATCTTCCCATAGACAAAAAAGGATAATTTTTGCACCAGCGCACAACGATAACTATGGGGTGGAATTGGACCAGGAACACAACAACTTGGGCATGAAGTGTTGCCTCCAAATCCAGGGAGTTTTGGGGGTTATTGTGTCCTGTACATTAAAATATTTGATGGAGAATGTAAGTGATTTCAATCTGGCACACGCCCAAGTCTCACCCAGCATGTAGTGCGCAAATGAAACCCTTATTTATTTTGATCTACAAATTCAATATTCTGAATGATATACCACTCATATCACACCCTTCACCTGAGACACCCCCGGTCACACTGAACTAGGAATCAGGCTACTTTGCAAAGGTAGATATTTATTTAATCATTAAGAATTTAAATCACAATGTATTTTAATAGGTAACAACAATCACCAATGGGGTGACAGAACACTGAATAATATATTTAATGCACTGGGAATCAGGTGATGAACACAAAAAGAATGAAGCACAGAAAAGAATGCTTTTGCGTTGGTTTGGAACAGATAGAACTATGGTTAGGGGTTCCCCCTGCAACACTCCTCAACCCACCAATAGGCAATTTAAATAGATGTGAGGACTGAGAAGGTACTCAGGAATAACACAGATCATACAGAATATCACTCCTACCTTCCCCCTTTAAACACAAGAGAAAACAGAATTGACCTTTCAACTGTCAGAATGGCTTTGAAACTGGCTGAGCAAAAATACCAAATGTGGTATAAAATGCTTAGATTATTATACATTTCTATGGGAGCCACTTTGAACGGATGCAAGCAAACACAAGCAATGATTTAATCAAAAGAAAACATTTGAAATCTCAAAGGCCAAGTGTGAAATTATTTAAAGGCAATTCACATGTGTAAACTTTTTCAACAGGGAAATTCGTGGCAAACTTTTACTTATGCGGTTTTTGATATAACGGGTCGATCGCACTGTTTAGCAATGGGTTATAGAGATAGCTAAGGATGTTAGGTACAAGTGGGAGTTCAAATTTCCCTTCTATCTTAAAAACTGAGGGAGATTTATAGGTTTAGTGAGAATCAGAAAATATGGCTTATGCTATTACTCAAGGCTAGAGCGTTTAGGCTAGGCAACCAAGTCGGGACAAATTAAGTAATCAGTAACAGATCTCCATCACCTTCCCCGGCGGCACCAGTCGAAAGACTCAAAGTGGATCAGAGTTACACAAATAAAGATGACTATGAAAATGGCGCTTTAGCAACACGACAGAATAAGATAGCACTAAAGATTTTGACACTGTTAAAGGTTATGAAAGTAGGGATAGTTCAGAGATTAGAGTGGAACAAGATAAGCAAGGTAGACAATAGTTCTCTAGTGTCTTATCAATACTCACAATCCACTCAGATTTAAGATTTTTGGACAGTCACAGTTCTGGTCAATGGATTGGCACTATCAAGGAAGGACAGCACATCAGGCATGGGACAGGATCAGCTAGGCCGGTCAGTGAAGCTGCACAGGATCTTCCCTTCTTGTTTCTGGGTATTTCAATTCAGCGGGATAGCGAGTTCATCAGGCAAGCCTTATGGTAGCAAGCCCGATAGTTTCAGGATGCTAGTTCAGGATGCTTTTCCACACCACAGCGCTAAACTGGGTTGTGAGAATAAGTTTAAAGATTGAGGCCTTGCTGAAAATGGTTCAGCTACTGCTTGGCCTAATTATTGGCATCTGGATCTGGAAGGATGTTAAATGCTGGATGTTGAATGCTGGAACAAAGTGTTTCGCTGGAAACAGAAAAGTGAGTGAGTCAGTGAGTCCCTATGTGTTTTCAGCTGTCTCTATTTATCCTTTCAAATGACATCACAAAAATGGGTGTATGGGCTGGCTTAACTAAGTTTGCACCTGGGGACTGGGATTGGATCAGGGCCTCATCTCTGCCTTGCATCTGAGTGATTGGATCAAGGATGGATGATGTCACATTTATGGTTTGGCTTTTACAGTCCTTAGAATCTCTGCTAGCCACCAGTATCAAAATTGAATTTTGTCCTAAATACATATTTATACATTGGGAACCTCTACAAAAATCACACACAAATATTCCATATTCTATATAGTATCTATTCATCAAACTCCCACAGATGTGAGACCTTGTTTCACCTTTCTGGAGAATGTTGTGCATTTCGCCATTAACACATTTTCCAAACTGTCTGCAAATTTCCACAAATATGTATGTTTACCATAGGGATGTGTGTGTAAAGTTTTAACAATTCTAGCCTTATTACAGTTCACATAAAACCACCTATATTGCCATTCCTGTCCAGAACATGTTACACAGTTCCACCACCTCGTGAAACGTAAAGCCAAAAATTAGAATAACAAATCTGTCCTTATTATATTTTTCACCACTTTGGATAACACGTTATGAGTCTCTAAAAATGTTTCATTATTTATTCTTAGCAGCAAATGAGGGAATTCCTTCAAGGAGCAGTTTATGACCTTTTCACACATCCATTTCCTGGCCTGGAGGATCTGCCATTGTTCATTCCTTCGTTGTAGACAAACGTCTGGCCTGTCATGTGTCAGTGAGTTTCTGCTGAGAGGATTTCCCTCCCCTTGGGGGAAACCTTTTTTTCCACTTCTTGCAGGCCCAGCCAGGCTAATTTATTCTTAATTTCTTGACTTAAAATCCAGCAGAAACCAAACCTGTTGCATCAAATGACATAGATAAATTACATCCTTAGCTTTAAACCTGTGGAATCAAAAACAACTGAGATCTATATTCCTTTTAGCACCAATCCTTTTATGTTTGCTAATCTGGCAGACTTTTAGTTTAGATAACTTTGAAGTTTCATCAGGGGAGCCCATCTGACAGGGCTGTCATTCACAGGCAATCCAGTTTTTCTGAGAACATGTTTTTCTCTTCACATTTTAGGACTTTGTACATTCACAGTGCTTCATTAGATTAAATTAATTTTAGTGCCAAACAAGATTTTGAGTGTTGGGAAGTGTTATGCATTTTGGGGTTTTAGCAGCAAAGTAAATGGCAGTTACAGGCAAATTATGGAGTTTTACTTGCAAAGTGCTGCTGCTCCCTCTGCACTCTATGTGTGCTTGTCATGGAGCCCACTGGCACATTGTCTGCAGTGTGTGCTCTATTCCACCACACATGCACCATGGGTGGCAGGTTGTGCATCCATCTTTTTGTGTGTTGAAAAATTAGGTTTTGGAGGTTTTGGCGCGCACAAGAATTTTGCCGCCATTGTTGCTGTTTCTTGCACCATAAATAGCAGAGTGATGCCGCATAGTATGGCAGAGTGGGTCAATACATCCCACAAGTAGGTGGTGCCCCTGTGTCCCAAAATTATAGAGATATCTCCCATGGTGCTTTGGAGAGGCTGAGAGGTTGAGAGGCATTTCAGAAATAAAAAAATCCACAATTTTCTCCCAAAATTGTATTGCTAGTAACTTTTGACTTGCTGGATGAATTTCAATTACATTTTCAAAAAATAAGGTTTGTCAAGGGCACCCCCAAACTGCAATTATAAAATGAAAAGGTTGTTAAGAAAACAAAACAACACAGTTTTACAGTTGTCAGTCCATTCATTTTCAAATAGAGAAACAGTGCAGTATTTGAAGCTATAACGCGAGATCCACAGGGCAGATTTGGACCAAATAAGAAACAACGTGGGTACAAAGTGTGGACTTAGATTTCTTGACTGGTTTGGGGTAAATTCATCCAGTAGTTTTTAAAATATTCGACAGAGAAGCGGGTGCCCCCTGCTCCTAAAAATATTTATATCTGTCGTGGTGCTTTTTATAGCAGATAGGCCGAGTGAGGCTAATACATTTTGAAGAGATGGATGGATTTTGATGAAAGTTTCCAAAGTAAATGTTTGTGAAGAGCCCCACTAAACTGGAAATATAGGGAAAAATGTGTTAGCAACTGAAAAAGTTATTATGAAAAAACATGTTGTTACAGCCTACTCGCATTCATTTTGCCATAGAGAAAAAGTGCAGTTTTTGAAACCATAGCATGAAAACCGTGGGCAGTTTTAGAACAAATAAGAAACAATTTGGGAACAAACCATTAATTTCCTTGACTGGTTTGGGGTAAATTCATCCAATAGTTTTTAAAATATTTGACAGAGACATGTAGGGGTGCTCCCCTGTTCCTTAGAACTTTTATATACATCAGCCTTGGTGCTTTGCAGCAGAGAGGCTGGGAGCCTTTTCAGAAATGAAAAGACACCTTGTATTTTTTGTTGCTCGATGCAAGTGGTCCTGCAATATTACCGGGAGAAGCCACAAATGAAAGACCTCAGAATGCTATTTCGAGGAGGAATGCCAAAAAACATTG
The DNA here is from genome assembly GCF_040938575.1 of Ambystoma mexicanum. NCBI lineage: Eukaryota > Metazoa > Chordata > Amphibia > Caudata > Ambystomatidae > Ambystoma > Ambystoma mexicanum. Next base: position 285,352,634 of record NC_090922.1, read on the forward strand.
GAATGAACACCTGCATGAACTTGCAGAGTCTAAAAACATTCTTGTTTCCAGAAAGAGACTCAGAATTCTCCTTTTTATGTAGTCATGCATGTGGAAACAAGTGATTCTTTTGAACCACAGTGCTTGGATGGCCTGGCCATAGGCACTATGTAAATAGCAATACAAATCACATGGGGCTTGGGATTGGAGTGGGAAAGTAGATACTATGTGAATCTGGGTATTTGGGGATGGGTTGGGGAGCCAGTTAAGGGTAAACATTTTTGGTTTACAGGGGAAGACCACAGGAAACTCATGACATTACAGTGGCAGCACCGCAAGACACACACAGCAAAAAGTGTGTCACACGAAGCAAATACTAATAGGGGGTAATGGGTAAGGCTTAGGAAGGGAAAAAGCAATTAAGTGGAGTGAGGGGACCTGGAAAAATGAAGGGGGGTACATGTTGAATGCCTGTGAGGACATGGAAGACATTTTAATTTAGAGCATTTTTTCCCATTATCATAGGAATTAGTGAACCTTTACTATAACATAAGGAATTTCTGTTATTGGAAATTATTACTCTTAAATTATCAGAGGAATAAGGAGTTACAAAAAAATGTTTAACATCTGCAGTGCCTACATCTACTGGGCAGTGGGCAATGGGTGTTTGGTATCAAAGTAATGGTTTGACATTTCCAGTACCCATGGCTAGTGGGCCCAAAAGAAAGATATTAGAGCAACCTCAAGAAACTATGCACCATGTTCGGCCATGGTCACTGGCCATGGATCAATGCCATTTAGAGAAATTCCACCTTTAACTATCTGCCCCCACTTTGTGCAGCACATGACCACAATGATGACATCACAGATTACATTATGGATAACATCACTGGTGACATCAGTAATTACATCATACATTACATAACCGATGTGATCAATAATTACATGAAATATGACATTACTGAATAACTGAGTTGAATATTTGTTTGACCTCTTTTGATACATATTTTATTTTGTTACACTTAAAATAATAACAAAATGACATGTTCATGTTATAACACATGAAGTGGAGCATTCATTTGTAGTTCTCATCAACTTATAAAGTTTAAAATAAAAATATGTAACATTATACAAATGGTTTGAATTTCATCTATTAGTAAACAATTATAATACTTAATTGCAGGGAAAGTACCTGATTTTGGTAAATCTATTTCCGTGATTTGAAACATAAAATAATAAGTACATGTTGCACTAACAAAAAAAATAAGAATAGACAGAAGTAAAACATGTTTAATAGTAAGTGTTATGAAAATAGTCAATGTCCACATTTAAATATTATGTTTTTTCATAATTATTTTTATTTTCTAATGAGAAGTCTCTATTTTCAAGTGACTTTATCTAACAGCTACTACCTTCTACACTTAAGCTAATTAGTACCACTTAGAATACTTTTATTGGGTTCAGTAATTATAGTGTTTGACTGCATATATTACACGTATTGTATATTGAATGTTGAATATGTATGTATAGTCATGGACAATGACTTCAGGTGAGGAGATGTTAAGGTGAACAATACATTCTATCAAAACCTTTGAAATTCAGGGAAAAAACATTATTTGCAGGGACTTTAAGGTGAAAATGTAACACAAGAAAACCCCTGCAATTTGGCAGACAATTTAGGTAAATGGTGTGCAGCATATGACAGCAATGATGACATCAGAGATTACATCACTAACGCCCCCCTAGATGAATAGCCACCAAAATGTTCCCCAAAAAATTTATGGCCCTCTCAGAATGATTTTGTGAAGTTTGGTGTTGTTCCATCCTGCGGAGGTAAAGTTATAAGCGGGGTCCCAAAATGTTTGAAATCCTCATAGACACAATGGAGAAAAATAAATTGCTTACACCTATAGCCCAAACCACTGAAAAAGTGTTCACAGAACTTGCATGAAGAGCAGCAGCTTGGTCCCAAAAGCGTGCTTTTGTAAATTTGATGTACATGTATCCAGTTGTCTATTTAAAAAAATGATAAAAAGTAGGTAAACAAATGTCTGATATCTGGGTTCTGTCGTTGGACTAATTTCCTGCGGACACCTCCGGACCAATAAGTCATCAGGGGAGGCAGGATTGGACATTTCATTAAATCATCTTTCATTTATATTTTGTGAATTTGATTGGGATGATTGATGTGGTAAGGAGAACAGGTGCAAGTAGGACAGTGATAATCAACATTTTTAATAACATGATTTTTTCATAATTTAAACGTTCCTTAAAGTCATTATTAGGTTCATCTAATTTTGCAGAGAAGATCATCATTTCATTGTGTACAGTTGGGGATTGGGATTGTTTTTGTGATTGTTGGGATTCTTCATGATTAATTTGTGGTGCAGTTTCTTCAAGTAAGTATGTACCATAAGAAAAGAAGAAATTATCATTTCAATGAGTTGTATATAAATTACATTATCTGTTTATATAGAAATATGTATTGTTTACCATTAGAGATTTCATCATCACTCATTTCTTCGTTGAGAAAGTTTTCTTCTAGCCAATCAAGTGTTTCTGACAATTCTGTCAAAATAAAAAATGGTGATATTTGATTTTGTTAAAAGAATGAATGGTAATAATAGAGAAATAAATACACTGTACTTACTATTTTATGATAGGTTGTTTTGTAATGAGCTGCTGGTGTATCTCAGTCTGTATTAAGAGTTGTACTGAACTGATCATTTGAGGTGTACAGTTATGGTTTGTGCTTGGTGCATTCCATAATATTGTGTGCTAAATGAAAAAAATAGCATTTACATTCTGAAATGTTGAATTGTACAAACAGGTATGTTTGGGTGTAGTAAATATAAGTACTGTTGGTGTATGTATATGTTTATGTTGATTGAAGGGTACAACATTGTGTTTGCTCCCCTTTGTTTCTGAGTTCTGTTGATGCTACCTGCTGTCCGCAGACTTTCATACTGACTGCATACTCCAGAGCTGCAACTTTGGTGGTGAGTATAATATAACAAACGTGTAGCAAATTAAGAATGCACTGGTTAAAACCTATGAAATATAGTGAACAAACATTGTTAAAGGGATGTTAGGGTTAAATTGCACTAATAAAAACCTATGAAATTCAGTGAAATAACTTTGTTAAATGGAAGTAAAACCATCGCACCACTGTGCAGTGCTTAGACCAACACCTAGTACATTAAAAATGACATCACAAATGTCATTGATGACATCACTGATGACATCACATATCTAGGCCACTTGTTTTTGTTCACTTATATATCTAGGCCAGTTGTAGTGAGAATTTGAAAAATCACACCCATCCCGCCGCAGCACCCATTTTTGCACACCCTTTTGGGCACGAAAGCCATTCTGGTGTGTTATTTTGGAGCAAGGGATGTTTGGACATGAAAGTGGACGTCTAAATGCCCTCATGCTAAATAAGATTACAGGACTGCACTGCAACAAAACTCGCCACCTCCTGTTGCTTTTCTTTTAATTAATTTTCTTTTAATTAAATTAAATTAAATTATTAAAATTTTTTAAAAAAAACATAGAGCCTTAAATCCTGGTCTGTCAGAGTTCAAGGCTCAGCATTTCACCACTAGGCCACAATGGTTTGGTGCATCATGGGGCAAATATTTCATACTTAGCCTATAATTTAATATGTTCAATGATAAAAGACTAAATTTGAAACTTGTAAAATTCCAAACAATAACATCATTGTAGCATAATGGTTAAGTGCTAAGTCTCGAACTCCATAAAGGGGAAGTTCGCTCAAAAATGTTATTGTCCCGATTGTTCGGGCATGTATTTTTAAAGATATTGGGCCTCATTATGACCCTGGAGGTAACCATGGCGCTATTAGCCCCATGGTTGCCTCCAAAACCTTACCGATTCCGCCATGGTGAATGGAGCAATTACCGCCCCATCCCAAGGTTGGCGGGGGCGGTAATTCCCATTCACCATGGCCCTTCCCCATTACCATTTTGTTGTCCCAAATAGGAGAGCAAAACATTCATTTTTAAGAAAACATGAATAGTCTGCAATGTAACAAGTGCTTTTATTTTGCAAAGAACACTCACAAGAGAAGATTAAGTTCACAAAATGAACTATATGTTTTTGCAATACAAGTTATAGCTAGCGAACATCACATGCTTCAAATGTTCTTTATATCTTCCTCATGGTACACCGATTGTGATCAGTGACCGATCAATCCCTGAACTCCATTTCTTGTGTGTCCTTATGTTACACCAGCAAAACTTCTGATGACGCACATGGAGTTCCGCTCGTGAGAAGATATGGATTCTTTGCACTTTCAAGCACAACGCTTTTGCTTCAGCATGTTTTTAAATCATAATCATTAACAGGTTGCTCCTTATTGCTGGTACCACCAAAGGGCAGATTGGTCCCTGTCGTTCGTCCCACATAAAGGTAATCAAATAAGCACCATTTATTGTTAGCCGCAAATGTTGATTGAAGAATCCATCCGACGGAAGCTGGAAACCTTGGAATGCATATAAAGGTACAATATAGCTGTATAGATAAAAGAATATATTTTAGTAGGTGTTCTGTAATAGAATATAAAAAGTTACCATATTATTCAGAACCGGAAGAAACCTAATCATAAGCACAAATCACACAGAAAGAACACAGGTATGACAACATGGGGGAGTACTTGAGATCACAATGTGCATGAAAGTTTAGCGTGTGAAGTAGGTATAGTTCCCAATGGTGCAGAGAATCAGATGCACCCACTTCACATAGTGGGCCTTACCAGAAAAAAAGGACAGATATAGTAACATTTTAAGTTGAACCACAGACCAATGTCATTTCAATGGAAGTGGTAAGATTAGTGGTCAAAAAGAGAACCAAGTGCCCTCGGAAAAGGGTCATCCCCGCCCCTCCTCCCAAACCTAATTTTATGGTGCACAAGGAAGCACCGGTGACAGCACACCAGGATATCCCATGGGACAAAGCGGTGTAGATATCCTTAACCTGCATACAGGTTGTGGTTGTGGCTCTTCTGGGAATAATCGTCACAGTATGGTCCATCTAACAAACCATAACTCTACAAAGTATATATTGGTGTGCAAGGCCAGTAAGCAGTACGTCCAAAATGATCAAACCTCTATTCGCTCCTCTTTAAACTATACACAAATAACAATCATTACTAGACAGAGAAACAAACCATGAGTTACACACTCGCTTTTTTATAGTGCACAGTACAAATATCATTCAATATAACATAACGTACTGTGTCAATTCTTTTGGTCAAATCACACATTCGCACATTGCTGAATTAGTCATTATGCATACAGCACACATGCCGTTTTTAATTGCACAACTATTATGTATAGTTGAGCTTAAATTTGTCCACTTTCAATATATTAAATGTTATCATTTTCTGAGGGTATTTGACACATTGGGCCTGATTCACAGAAGCTTTTTATAATGGTGCAATCCCATAGGAGAACGCTCTGTGAAGCAGGCCCATTGTGTCCTTCAAACAGTTGCTGACTTTCGCTCAGGGCCAAATAACAATAGCAGCCTGTTTTCAGTGATTGAAGCCAGAGACGGAAAGGTTTTGATTTTGTGGAAGACGCCACAAAAAATAAAAAAAACTGGACAAGGCGCTGCTTCGGGCAAGTGGTTCAGAAACCTAAGGATAGTTGCAAACAGCTATATAAAATATGTTTTGCGACAGGAACGAAAGATCAGTACAGAAAATGATGAGTTTCTGTTACCTCTGGGGATATATCATCCCTGTAAGAAAATTAAATCGAAACCCCACCTCTCCCTCATCCAGCACTGTTTTGTGGCACAAAGCATACCCCTTCTCCTAGTGTGATATATACTAACCGCACATCATTACTATATCCCAGTTCCGCTCTTAAATCATTTGTTTGCTACATACACTTTTAGCATATAGTGCTAACAAATTAAACATAAAATAAATAAATAAATAAATAGTGCATGGCTCATGCTATAATTCATGCCTGTCCATTCAAGCAGCCCTCTCTACCATATGCGAGACAGGGTGACATTCCATGCTCATACTAAATAGGTCTCAAGTGTGTTCATTATCATGTTGAGTTGCCACACAGCACACAAGGTGAACATATTTAACACGCAGTCTACAACAAAATTGTATTTCATAGCGCCACAAGCTGAAATTGGAACGCAGGTTTATGAAAAATAATACCAAAATGGTAAGTAACATTCATGCTCCGACTAAGCTTTGTGCCAATTGTCTGTGCTAGTGCCTAGGGGATGGAAGTAGGAGCCTATGACAAGCCAGACCAATGGTCCTTGTGCGGAAGATCCCTGTGAAGTATACATGGGGTTTGGCAACTTCAGTGTTAAACACCCACCCAGCCCTCTTGAGTGCACGGCCACAGTTGCGCAGTAGCATTGATACTGGAGGGGAGATGGATGGGCATGATGCGAATGCAAAAGACCCGGAACACTGCTGAAGGGACACAAACATATGTTGATTGCAGGGATGGGGTCTTGAAGAGAGGAGTCTGGAGGATCCCTTTGAGTTGAGCATTCCCACCCACCCACTACTGGAAGGGGGGTGGATGGAGATGAGGTGAGCGCAAAAGGGCAACAACCATTCTTTCATGACCCTCATAGACGATTGAGTGTGTTCTTGACTCACTGAAAAATTCAAACAACTATTTATATATGCTAATTTGTATTTGATTTAGTTTGGTGAAGTTGATGGCACAAACAAACTTCAAATTGTATACTTGAGGTTGCAGCATAGTGTGTGAAAATACCCTGCATTGTTCGCTGTCACTAGGGAATTTGGTACGAATGGCTCGAATGACACAGGCGGTTATTACTCCAAGCCTACCATGAAGCCAGCATGTAAACGAATGGTAGGCCAACAGCCTGTACCACCTGTGGAAGAGAAATGGAAATATTTTCATGAATGAACCAGAGAAGAGTACCACCTTATTTAAAAATGCATCCTAAATTCGGTGGCATAGTTACCCTTAGAAAAGTAACTTTCTGGAAAGATGTACTTAGGTTTGAAGTATCGACACATCACAAAAATGAACAACCATTTGAGCCAGAACAGTTTGGGCCATAGAGAAATATAGTTTTTTTAGTCGAAAAGGAAAGACACGTAAGCGATGAACACTCTGATTTGCAATAAGTGTGAGCAATGTATTAAATTTACAGACTAAATTAATTTGTCAGTGATCGAACAAAGTTACAACAATGTAGAACAACATGAAATGTTAGTCGTCTCAGTGGTCAAAATTACATCACATCTAGAGTATACTTACTTTTTACTTGGAGTGAATTCCCTAAAGTCATGCAGCTCAGTAATGCCCAGTGTTGGTGTGTCTTCTTAGGCTAGATTTCTTGGCAGCAGCAGTTCTCCACCTCGGTTGGCATGACCTTGCAAGGATTGCAGGTACACCAGGTGGAAATGTCTTCCATGCGACTAGGCTCAGGCCCCGTTGATTCATCTTCCCAACTATCGTCCAATTCCCCATTGTTTCCACTTCTTTCTCTTTCTCTTTCAATTAGTTCCTCTTCGGAATATTCAGGTTTGTACTGGTAGGTTTATATTGTTGCCATAGATCCTGAAAATTAAATAAGTACAAAATCCACATTCAGAAAAATAAAAACATTTTTGTTTGTATGTAGCAACTACTGGTAAAGGAGGAGAAGAAAATACATGAAATGTTAAAAATACCCATAATGCAAATACATCAGCACAAACTATGACTTTTCGAAATTATATAAGATTTGGTGAAGACCTTGATACATTATATGACAAATATTTAAATAAAACTAAAGTACGTTATTAAATCAGTTCTGCTAGTGTAAGTACATGTTCTCTAGGCGTCGTACTCGGGAGAAAGCTGAACAGAGCAGAACCGAGTCACGAACAATCAAAACTAAATACAGAGAGACGATTGAAAAAGCAACTACAATGTTCTCTGCTGAGAAAAGGTCTGTTTATACTTGTTGAGGAAAGAGGCTTCCTGGCATTTCCATGGAGACACATCAATAGCTTGCGCACAGAGAATGTTGACACGAGACGTGGATTGGCGTTGTGAAAATGGGTGTAAGCATCTAGTGATGTCAGTTTTCGGGGCAGGCGATCTGTATTCTTTAATTTTGTTGTTTCTGTTTCATAAAAATGTGGATGTCATGTTTTCTGAGATATTTAAAACTAAGAAAACACACTGCATTCAGGACCGTGGACTGTCTACCATCCATCCAGTAACTGGGACTGACCCTGCTTAGTTTCAAAGCGAGGAAAGATCCAGCCCACTTAGGCCATGTTTCTCTAAGTGCTCTTCTTAGGGGGAACCCATATATTAGACAACATGGCCCTAGTGGGCTGACCCCTTCGTCACTTTGAAGCTAAGCATGGTTTGTCCAGTTACTGCAGGGATGGAAAGCCCACTGTTGCTGTAAAAATACCTGTTTTTTATTTTGTATTATTCACTGGGACACTACAAATACCAGAATGCAATTCAGCAAAAGGCAAAAAATTGTCTCTGAGTGCAGAACCTTCAAGGACAGACAGTGACATGGTTAAAAAAAAGTTAATAATTCAGATGCTCATTTGGTCGCCCATCCATGCAGTAACCGTGGCTGACCCTGATTAACTTCAAAGCCCAGCTGACCCTGATTAGCTTCATAACAAGAAAAGGGCCAGCTCATTCCTCTAAGTGGTCTTGAAAGTGTGGCTCATTTATCAAGCAACATGGCATCAGGAAGCTGGCACCTTCCTCACTTCGAAGCTAAGCAGAATCTATCTTTGTTACTGCATGAATGGGAGACCTGGGTGGCAATTGAGTCACCCCCCACCTCCACCCTGATGTCTTTTTCTCATAGCCTCGAATATTTATCGCATCGAGAGAAAAACAAGATGGTTGTCATTTCATTTCTGAAAACCATGATCCTGCAATGCACCATGGGTGATATAACTATCATTTTTGGGGTAGGGAGCACCCCCTTCTCCATCGAATTTTAAAATACTACAGCACTGAATAACCCCAAACCAAACATGGATCGTGAATCAACGCTTCGTGCCCAAGTTTCTCTTGCCAAATCCGTCCAGCGGATTAGGATGTGCGCTTTGGCTACGAGAAAATGAAAGGGAAGTAGGTGGCACCTTTTGAAAAAAAAAATTTGTTGGACGGTCAATAACTTTTTAATTTTTTCACAAAAAAAAAAAAGTATATGGCCCACTCTGATTTTTTTTGCAAAGTTTGGTGAAGTTTGGTGCAGGGGGAGAAAAGTTATGGGTGGGGTCCCAAAATTTCTTTTTTTCCCATAGACTGAATGGTGAAAAAATGTGCTCATGCCTACAGCCCAAACTGCTGGACGGATTTTCACCAAATTTGCGGCAGGAGCAGCAGCTTGGTCCCGAAAGCGTGCTTTTGTAAATTTGGTAAAAATCCATCTGGTAGTTTTTTTTTAAACGACCAAAAAGAAGGTCACAAAATATTAGTGATATCTATGTCCGCTCCACGGACACACTTCCCTGTTCGCTCCGTGGGCAGGACACCGATTGGCTAATCAGCTCGCGTCATGTCCGCGGACATGCAACGTGTCCCCTGATTGGATGGTGAAGAGTGTGAAGTGCGTCAGATTTTTGGAAACACCCGCCATCTTGGATCCGTGCTTGGTGTCCGTGGACATCGCAGTATAAACATATTAAAAAACACAACATTGCACTTGTCAAACTTATCAAATAATCACTGGGGAGGTGAAGGGTGATGAGGATGGGATGGGATATGGCTGCAAGTAGCAAAAAACTGGTGTTTTTTTGTCACAAAAGTGCAAACAGTTAAGAGGTTCGTGAACAGTCCTGTGCAGGACCGGAAGAAGTGGTTGATTGACTTAAAATCTATGTTTACAAGTCCACCATTTAAGTTTCTGCCTCACCATCTGTGTTGTCACTGTAATAATGCAATCAACTTGAAAATTAGTGAAGATTTCAGGCTAAAAGTACTGTGCAGATAAGTGATACAGTACCCACTGCTAAGGGGTAAGGAAACTTTGCAATGACAGAATGCGCCCTACTCCAACATTGAAGTAGAGGGTACATAAAAAAGACTCAAAGTGTTTCTAGCAATAGCAACATGTGGGATTGTTGCTTCTGCAGTCTGCAACGCCAACCTTACCTTGTGGTGTTACATAGTAACACTACATTCTGAATGCCCGTTCTTCTATATTGTTCATATTGGTTGCCCAATATTTATTAATATTAAATAACTGTAATTTCAGGTTATTTTACACTCTTAATTAAAACACTTGCAGGCCGATTCATGGAATAATTAGCGCGGCGCAAGTGGGCAAAAACATGCGAATCGCAGTGGAATAGCGAAAATCGCAGTGCAAGTGCGAAAATCGCACGAAAAGCAGCGCACATCGATTCATGGAAGGCCGTGTGCGAGAAAACCATCGGATGTGCGATAAAAAAGTGCGCAGCGCACGTTGGCGCACAGGCCATCTAACTGTGTGCGCCAGGTCACAGCGAAAATCGCACAGGCCACAGCGAAAATCGCACATAGCGCGGCGCACGCAACAAAAGTAGGCGGAACACGGGGCGTAACACTCGGAATGGGGAACAACTTGCCAAAACGTGGGCGTCACGGGGGAAGTACAGGGTACAAGTGCGCGGAACGCCCACACGCTCGCCTACAACACGTATTCATGGAATAGAATAGGGCAAAAAAGCGCACGCTCAAACCAGCGCACATGCACAAACACGACCGCCACAAGAAAGCAGGCGGTAGCGTCTCTGCGCCTGGAAGAAATGTGCGCCAAAAGGTGCGCCAACAAATAGCACCTATATACAGCCATGATGAATGTCCCATACTGTGGCCCTCCAGGACAAATGACGTGCAAAGGGGTACCCACAAACACGGACACCCGCTGACAAAAAATACGTGTGCGTGTATACCGGGGTGCGCGGGAAGTCTCACACGCGATTTCGGCAGGGTACGTATATTTCAGGGGTGCGCGGGAAGTTCCACACGCAATTGGCCCAGTGCGAGCAGGGTACGTGTATTCCATGGGTGCGCGGGAAGTTCCACACGCGATTTCGGCAGGGTACGTGTATTTCAGGGGTGCGCGGGAAGTTCCACACGCGATTAGCCCAGTGCGAGCAGGGTACGTGTATTCCATGGGTGCGCGGGAAGTTCCACACGCGATTTCAGCAGGGTACGTGTATTTCAGGGGTGCGCGGGAAGTTCCACACACGATTTCAGCAGGGTATGTGTATTCCAGGGGTGCGCGGGAAGTTCCACACACGATTTCAGCAGGGTACGTGTATTTCAGGGGTGCGCGGGAAGTTCCACACGCGATTGGCCCAGTGCGAGCAGGGTACGTGTATTTCAGGGGTGCGCGGGAAGTTCCACACGCGATTTCAGCAGGGTACGTGTATTTCAGTGGTGCGCGGGAAGTTCCACATGCGATTTCAGCAGAGTACGTGTATTTCAGGGGTGTGCGGGAAGTTCCACACGCGATTTCAGCAGGGTATGTGTATTTCAGGGGTTCTGGGGAGTACTACACGTGAATTGGCCGTGTGGGTCCTCCCAGGTGTACGCTACACAACCTCCACGGCCCCTGCAGGCAGCCCACACCACGGGGGACTACCCTGCACCCCTGCTCATGTCCCGCAGGCAGCCCATCCACCATGGGCATGCCCCCCAGCCAACCCACATGTCACCTTGCACTACTGATCAACAATGCATGTCTCCCACCACCCCCACCCCCCAGCCACCATGGCCAGCCCCCACCAGGCCCCCACTCATGTCTCCCACCACCCCCACCCCCCAGCAGTGCAGGGGCACCCTCCACCAGGCCCCCACCCATGTCTCCCACCACCCCCACCCCCCAGCCACCAGGGGCACCCTCCACCAGGCCCCCACTCATGTCCCCCTGCACCCCCACCCCCCAGCATCCAGGGGCACCCTCCACCAGGCCCCCACCCATGTCTCCCACCACCCCCACCCCCCAGCCAACAGGGGCACCCTCCACCAGGCCCCCACTCATGTCCCCCTGCACCCCCACCCCCCAGCATCCAGGGGCACCCTCCACCAGGCCCCCACTCGTCTCCCACCACCCCCCCCCAGCAGTGCAGGGGCACCCTCCACCAGGCCCCTACCCATGTCTCCACCACCCTCACCCCCCAGCCACCAGGGGCTCCCTCCACCAGGTCCCCACTCATGTCCCCCTGCACCCCCACCACCCAGCATCCAGGGGCACCCTCCACCAGGCCCCCACTCATGTCTCCCACCACCCCCACCCCCCAGCAGTGCAGGGGCAGCCTCCACCAGGCCCCCACTCATGTCTCCCAACACCCCCACCCCCAGCAGTGCAGGGGCACCCTCCACCAGGCCCCCACTCATGTCTACCACCACCCCCACCCCCCAGCCACCAGGGGCACCCTCCACCAGGCCCCCACTCATGTCTCCCACCACCCCCACCCCCCAGCCACCAGGGGCACCCTCCACCAGGCCCCCACTCATGTCTCCCACCACCCCACCCCCCAGCAGTGCAGGGGCACCCTCCACCAGGCCCCCACTCATGTCCCCCACCGCCCCCACCCCCCAGCATCCAGGAGCACCCTCCACCAGCCCCCCCCATGTCTCCCACCACCCCCACCCCCCAGCCACCAGGGGCACCCTCCACCAGGCCCCCACTCATGTCTCCTACCACCCCCATCCCCCAGCAGTGCAGGGGCAGCCTCCGCCAGGCCCCCACCCATGTCTCCCACCACCCCCACCCCCCAGCCACCAGGGGCAGCCTCCACCAGGCCCCCACTCATGTCTCACACCACCCCACCCCCCAACATCCAGGGGCACCCTCCCCCAGGCCCCCACTCATGTCTCCCACCACCCCCACCCCCCAGCAGTGAAGGGGCAGCCTCCACCAGGCCCCCACTCATGTCTCCCACCACCCCCACCCCCCAGCAGTGCAGGGGCACCCTCCACCAGGCCCCCACTCATGTCTCCCACCACCCCCACCCCCCAGCACTGTGGGGCACCTGCCAGCAGGCCCCCACCCATGTCCAACTCATGTTCCCCACCACCCCCACCCCCCAGCACTGTGGGGCACCTGCCAGCAGGCCCCCACCCATGTCCAACTCATGTTCCCCACCACCCCCACCCCCCAGCACTGTGGGGCACCTGCCAGCAGCCACCCACCCATGTCCAACTCATGTTCCCCACCACCCCCACCCCCCAGCACTGTGGGGCACCTGCCAGCAGGCCCCCACTCATGTCCAACTCATGTACCCCTACACCCCCACCCCCCAGCAGTGCAGGGGCACCCTCCACCAGGCCCCCACTCATGTCCCCTATCACCAACACCCCCCAGCCACCAGGGGCAGCCTCCACCAGGCCCCCACTCATGTCTCCCACCACCCCCACCCCCCAGCCACCAGGGGCAGCCTCCACCAGGCCCCCACGCATGTCTCCCACCACCCCCCCCCAGCCACCAGGGGCAGCCTCCACCAGGCCCCCACCCATGTCTCCCACTACCCTACGCCCCAGCCACCATGGCCAGCCCCCACCAGGCCCCCACTCATGTCTCCCACCACCCCCACCCCCCAGCAGTGCAGGGGCACCCTCCACCAGGCCCCCACTCATGTCTCCCACCACCCCCACCCCCCAGCAGTGCAGGGGCACCCTCCACCAGGCCCCCACCCATGTCTTCCACCACCCCCACCCCCCAGCCACCAGGGGCACCCTCCACCAGGCCCCCACTCATGTCCCCCTGCACCCCCACCCCCCAGCATCCAGGGGCACCCTCCACCAGGCCCCCACCCATGTCTCCCACCACCCCCACCCCCCAGCCACCAGGGGCACCCTCCACCAGGCCCCCACTCATGTCCCCCTGCACCTCCACCCCCCAGCATCCAGGGGCACCCTCCACCAGGCCCCCACTCATGTCTCCCACCACCCCCACCCCCCAGCAGTGCAGGGGCAGCCTCCACCAGGCCCCCACTCATGTCTCTCACCACCCCCACCCCCCAGCAGTGCAGGGGCACCCTCCACCAGGCCCCCACTCATGTCTCCCACCACCCCCACCCCCCAGCACTGTGGGGCACCTGCCAGCAGGCCCCCACCCATGTCCAACTCATGTTCCCCACCACCCCCACCCCCCAGCACAGTGGGGCACCTGCCAGCAGGCACCCACCCATGTCCAACTCATGTTCCCCACCACCCCCACCCCCCAGCACTGTGGGGCACCTGCCAGCAGGCCCCCACTCATGTCCAACTCATGTAACCCTGAACCCCCACCCCCCAGCAGTGCAGGGGCACCCTCCACCAGGCCCCCACTCATGTCCCCTATCACCACCACCCCCCAGCCACCAGGGGCAGCCTCCACCAGGCCCACACTCATGTCCCCTATCACCACCACCCCCCAGCCACCAGGGGCAGCCTCCACCAGGCTCCCACTCATGTCTCCCACCACCCCCACCCCCCAGCAGTGCAGGGGCAGCCTCCACCAGGCCCCCACTCATGTCTCCCACCACCCCCACCCCCCAGCAGTGCATGGGCACCCTCCACCAGGCCCCCACTCATCTCTCCCACCACCCCCACCCCCCAGCACTGTGGGGCACCTGCCAGTAGGCCCCCACCCATGTCCAACTCATGTTCCCCACCACCCCCACCCCCCAGCACTGTGGGCACCTGCCAGCAGGCACCCACCCATGTCCAACTCATGTTCCCCACCCCACCCACCCCCCAGCACTGTGGGGCACCCTCCACCAGGCCCCCACTCATGTCTCCCACCACCCCCACCCCCCAGCAGTGCAGGGGCACCCTCCACCAGGCCCCCACTCATGTCCCCTATCACCACCACCCCCCAGCCACCAGGGGCAGCCTCCACCAGGCCCCCACTCATGTCTCCCACCACCCCCACCCCCCAGCCACCATGGCCAGCCCCCACCAGGCCCCCACTCATGTCTCCCACCACCCCCACCCCCAGCAGTGCAGGGGCACCCTCCACCAGGCCCTCACTCATGTCTCCCACCACCCCCACCCCCCAGCAGTGCAGGTGCACCCTCCACCAGGCCCCCACCCATGTCTCCCACCACCCCCACCCCCCAGCATCCAGGGGCACCCTCCACCAGGCCCCCACCCATGTCTCCCACCACCCCCACCCCCCAGCCACCAGGGGCAGCCTCCACCAGGCCCCCACTCATGTCTCCCACCACCCACACCCCACAGCCACCAGGGGCAGCCTCCACCAGGCCCCCACCCATGTCTCCCACCACCCCCACCCCCCAGCCACCATGGCCAGCCCCCACCAGGCCCCCACTCATGTCCCCCTGCACCCCCACCCCCAGCATCCAGGGGCACCCTCCACCAGGTCCTCACAATCCCCAATCATGTGCGTTATGGTCATCCTCCACAGCCAAAAAGCCCTACCAAGTAACCCATTCACCCACATGGAAATGGAAATTACATGTTACACCCCCAATGTTCATGAAGCTAATGAACCCATGTCCGTCACACACAATGGTTGCAATTGAATGGGAAAACACCCAACATGACATGCATGAAACCAATGAGATGATACCACACAGTGAAGTATGCAAACAAAATTGTATTGAAAAAAAGAAAGAATGCTAAAGAAATGAAACAAACTACAATGGGAATGAGAAAAAATAAGCTGCATGCCCGTATAAAAAAAAAACTGCAAATCCGATTCCAAAAAAATGTCGTCCAAAGTCAAATGTAAAAAAATATCTATCCAAATAAGAACTATGTAAAAAACTTCCAAGGGTCCATGAGCCCAACTGAACAAAGGAAACCTACAAAAAAACCTAACTAAAATGCAACTATATACAAAAAGTGGAGCAGTGTCCGTCGAATCCAAATCACAAGAACAAACAAAGGAAACCTAAAACTAAAGAACTATATACAAAGGCGGCGGGCAAGTCCAGCGGCTCACTCCGTGGTGTTCCGGGCCAGGGCATCATCGAACTCCTGTTTGATGTCCCGGAGGCGGTCCTGTTCCATGGCCCCGAGGGTCCGCAGGGACGACGCCGTGTCCTCCTCCAACCCCCTGCTGATTGCCTCGAGGCACTCGGCCCGCCTCAGGGCCCTCCGCATGGAGTTCTCCGCCCTGACCATTGTGAGCCGCGCCTCTTCCACCCGCCGCCGCTCCGCACCTATGGCGTGGCCCAACCGCTGCCACACGGAAGACACTCTCTGTCCTGTGTCCTCCTGCCCTCCGGCCGATGCCTGCCCCTCCGATGTCGAAGGCCCCAAGCCTTCATGGCTCCCACCATGTTGCTGCTGCTGCTCTGCCTCTGCCCATGCACTGCCTCCTGCTGCCTGCACATCCTCCGCCGGCTGGGGTGCAGTTGTTGATGTGGCCACCCCTGCTGGACCTCCGACTCCCGACTGTGGCAGGGATGCCTCCTCCACCAGCCTGGCCGCACCGTCAGAGGCAGCTCCACAGGGCACCCAGGTGACTGATGGGCGGGAAGATGGCACAGAGGACGACTGGCGCGTAGGGGGTCCAGTTGAGGAGGGGGTCGGAGCAAGCCCCATCAGACGGAGGAATCCGGCCTGGGTGATCTGTCCCAGCAGGCTGACGTGGTCAACGAGCCATTTGAGATGACGTGCAGTCTCTCCATGAAAAGTCTGCAGGTCACCTTGCATGGCCCGTTGACGCAACGCCACACCAGGCAGGACAGGCTCAACCCGGACCTGGATGGCCATGTCCGCAGGCAGAGGAAGGCCAGTTGATGTCAGCTCATCCCCTGCCTGAAAACGGGTCTGGTCGTAGGCATCCCTGCTGGTGCAAGATGAGGCAGGGACAGGATCGGGGACAGGATTGCACACAGGCACCTCCGCGGAGGCCTGTGCTGCCTCCTGTCCCTGGTCCTGCACTGCACCACTAGCACCAGTGGGATCCCCACCTCCAGACCCCGTCTCTGGTGCTTGCCCGGCCTCCTCCTCCACCAAACCCCCCACCAACCTGGATGACTCCGTGCCATCTTCCCCTGTTGGGCCCTGTGGGGTCCCAGCTGCCCCTTCTGCTGCCGAGGAGTCCAACTCCAACCTCCGCCTCTTGGACCTCCCCCCGGCAGCTGCGGCCTGGGACGCGGCACCGGACTCCTCACTCTCCGGCGAGATGACAACACGGGAGGGGAGCCGGGCCTTGCGTCTCCGGCTGGCGTTGGGATCCCCGCCGCTGTGCTCCACAGCACCTTCTCTGCCCTCTTCATCAGTTGACGCTGCAGACAGGGAGAAACAAAACACAGGCATCAGGGCACTGTACAATGGACACATACACACATGACAGTTGCACATGAGTGGCATTGGCAAACCTCAGACATGTCATCACAATCCCCAACACACATGTCATTACAACTCGCACACATGAGCCATACCACAGCCATATCGCAACTGCCACCACCATCCCTACACATACAACTGCATGAGCAGCCAAAGGGGAGCCAGACATCACATGCAACACAGGAAGTGCACCACACATGTACACACACCACCACACTTGCATGCATGTGTACACCTCTGCCAAGTGTCGCACTGTTCAGACGGGCATCCATGTCACATCTGCCAATCAGGCTTCCACATACCGCTGTCACATGCATCCATGTTGCAACACTGTTGCACCCTTGTCAAATACATACACATGCACATGTACACAGTGCTCATACATGCAGCCGAAAACAACATACATGCGTGACATCACGGACATGTCTACTTACATACACATTCATCCAAACATGTGTGCACGCACAACTGCATTTGGCATGCAAGCCTACACACACAAGCACCATCCATGTCTCACACATTACAGCACTCGCATGTGTCAGCCCCACGGCCCTGTACACCCCCACCCATACTCGACCCCATACAAACAGATGTGCAACCTGCACAATACCTAATAATCACCACACGCACTGCTCATAATCAGGATGCATGTACACTCACCGCTCGACTCCAGACGGGTCTGCTTCTCTAGGACCTGGACGTGGAGCGCTGGGGATATGCGTTCCAGGACCCTCATCTGTTCTTCCGACAAGTGGCCCCGGCGCCCCTTGACATCCGCTGCCTTCAAGAGGCGCCGGGCCTTGCTCAGGGTCCTGGACCTGAAGTCCTCCCAGCGCTTCCTGACATGTTGTAAGTCCCGGACTGCCACCCCCTCCGCGTTGATGGCAGTCAAGATGTCAGTCCAGATCCGAGTCCATCCTTCCTTGTCGGCGCGGGAACTTCCAAAGAGGGCATCATACTGCCCCAGGACTTGCTCCACCAGGACACCAACTTCGGTGGCACTGAAGCTGGTGCCCCTCTGCCTCTCTGGCCGGGGGTTGTCAGTGGTCACAGATGGTGTTTGCCCCGACATGACAACCCCAGAGGCAGGAGTGGGTGGGCAACTGGGTCCTGGGGCTGGGCTGTGGAGCGATGGAATCCCAGTCGGGAGTCTTCGGTTCCAGCAGGGGTGGTCACAGCAACAGCACCCCTGGCTGATGTGCAGGCAGCAAATGGCAGTGCAAGTGGGCAGCAGGCAGTCAGGCAGCAGCAGATGGCAGGTGGGAGCGTGCTCGGGGCTCTGGGGGGCAGTAGTTCGGCCTTCTGGGCAGGAGCGTGGTCTTCCGTGTGCTTACGCGTGGCCAGCTTGGTACGGAGTGATTTGGCACGTGAAAATCCTGCACGTCAGCGTGAACATCGAGGAAAGGCCCTTAGCGCGTAAGCGTGTCAGCATGCATACGCGATTCTATTGGACCAAAGGCTCTCAGCGCGTAAACGCGTCAGCACGCATACGCGATTCTATTGGACCAGAGGCCCTCAGCGTGTAAACGCGTCTGTGACGTGACCCGCACGGGTGTTTCCCACACAGCACGTGATGACAGAGCACACGTGGAAAGACTGCACGTCAGAGTGTCATCGCGTGTAATTGGACAAAAGTGCACGTACATGCGATTGGCCTATGTACGTGTATATCAGGGGTGCGCGGGCACTTACACACGCAAGTACGTCAGTGCACCTGTATCCCGGGGTGCGCGGGAATTTCCACACGCTATTGGACTGGGTACTGGATTTCAGGGGTGCGCGGGTCACACGCTCGCCTACAACACGCGCAACGCATAAATTTGC
Source organism: Ambystoma mexicanum (assembly GCF_040938575.1). Classification (NCBI taxonomy): domain Eukaryota; kingdom Metazoa; phylum Chordata; class Amphibia; order Caudata; family Ambystomatidae; genus Ambystoma; species Ambystoma mexicanum. Next base: position 285,371,746 of record NC_090922.1, read on the forward strand.
GCGCTGACAAAATAACAAACTCAGACCCAGGATGATCATACCGTTCCTAGCAGCAGTGGGCGTGGGCTACCAAAGGAGGAGGAGGAGGATAGTCAGGGCCACAATATTCACACCCAGAACCAGCCTTTTCGGGATGCCTGATGACCAGGTGCATGGGAGGTACAGGTTTCCACCACACATTATACTGGACCTGGTGAGTGAGTGGGAGGATGACCTCACATCACCCACCCTGTGCTCCCAAGCACTCAGCCCCCTGGAGAAGGTCCTCAATGTACTGCACTTCTTAGCCACTGGATCATTTCAGCGTACAAGTGCCATTGTGGGTGGTGTATCACAGGCCACCCAGTCACGCTGCCTACACCAGGTCTTGAACATCATCACTGCACGCCCATCAGTCCTCAGGCACATATACCTGCCCAGAACACCTGCAGAAAGGCATGCTGCCGCCCTGAATTTTTACGGTGTGGCACGATTCCCCAAAGTGCTCGGTGCCATCGACTGCACCCATGTGGCTCTACGTCCCCCCAGGGCATCAGAGCACATCTATAGGAACCGCAAGCACTGGCATTCCATCAACGTGCAGGTAGTATGTAATGCCAAGGGAATCATCACCTCAGTATATGCCAACTATCCCGGCTCCACCCACGACAGCTTCATTTACCGAATGTCCACCCTAAGCCGGGACCTAGAAGCTGGGCGGCATGGCGATACATGGCTGCTTGGTGAGTATGAATGCCACTGCACATGCATGCATGTCAGATACTGAGCAAGGTCAAAACCCCACCAATGATACCAATCACCACCTCGACAGGGGACAGTGCCTACCCTCTCAGCCCCCACATGATGACGCCAATTCGGAACCCCACCACGCCACCCCAGGTAAGATATAACACAGCCCACATTACAACACGGGGCATAGTGGGGCGCACATTCGGAGTGCTAAAGTCACGCTTTTGCTCCCTTGACCGTTCTGGCGGGCAGCTGTTGTACGCTCCCCCAGTAGTGTGCAGGATCATAGTGGCAGCATGTGTCCTGCACAACGTTGCAACACGCCGGGGCCTGGCAGTGGACATGGTGGTGGCCCCACATCCCCAACCACATACACAGCCGCTGCGCATGGGAGGAGAAAGGGCACGGGGGAGGCAGCCCGTACACAGCTAGTGGCTAATTACTTCACATAGAAATCACACCCCTGTGGAGTGCACACTGCCCTGGCACATTCCATCTGACAATCAATGATGACTCAACCTGACACTGATCCTGAATTTCTGAAAAATGAACCGTGAAAACCATATCAGCCTGAGATGGTTCACCTAGAAGTGTCACAATGTGTGCATCCCTACCCACACAGACACCACCAATGCAGTTTTGTGAAGTAACACATTCAAGCAGCTAAAATGAATACCCACTTGCAAAATGCAACAAGAGGACAGTGCCATGTCAGCCAACCCATCCCCAGCACCGCCACACGACACACCGTGCCATGTCATGCTATTTGCAGGTAAACAAAGTAATCCCCACAACATGACACTAGTGTCGCAATGTAGAGTGTCCCTAATTGAAACTTGCAACACCTGAAATGCTCACAGTAGTGCAGGAACAACAACAAACTTGAGCAGGTACTATCATTAACATGACATCACAAATGTTATATATTAGTAGTCTCACCACCTGGAAATGCCTGCACTCCCACCACTACCAACTGTGCAGTGTTGGCGCCATGTAGATTTGTAGGTGCACTGCTGCCAACATGGACCCCATCTCCAGACTAGAGGGCCTTGTGTAGACATGAAGAAGGGACCTGCAAGTTGGGAGGTAGACACAGATGATGAGTTACACATCAATGCAACATGCAGTGTACAACACAACAGCAATATGCACTAGGAATGTATACACAGTATTGACTAGACTACCCACACATGTAGTGGGAGTCCAATGTCACCATGTACGTCAATGTCACTTGGGCACACCCTTTGCAAGCCCATGGAAACGGGAAGCAGGAGGGGTGTGTGTGACTCAAACCCAAGCATCTGAACCAAATACATGACAAGCCTGCATGTGCCCAGCCACAATGCAGCGTATGCCCACAGGAACCACGGAAGCCAACAAATTGTCCCAAAAAAATTGGGAAAAAAATAATTAAAAATAAAAATAAAAATAAAAATAAAAATAAAAATAAAAAAAAATAAAAAATGGCCATAGATGGGCCCGGGGGGGGGTTGGGGAGGCCACCCAGGAGGTCCGAGGACAGGGTGCACACCAGAACACACCTGTGTGGATCCTGGGAAAAAAAAAACACCTCCATGGGCTCATGGCCCACACGGCTACCCTATTGTGGGAGTATCACTGCTGTCGCTATTATCACCCTGTGCAGCTGCATCCGGAGGTGGTTGCACTATGGGAGGCAGCCCACGCAAGGCCCTAGTCTGCTCCTCCATGGCTGCAAGCATGCGGGTGTGGTAGGTCTGGTTCTGGAGGATGAGTGTGCGGAGGTCCCCATGCAACAACTCACGGGATGCCCGGACCTCCGTCCTCGTTGCCTGCATCTCAGCTGAGAGCGTACGGGTGAGACGCTCCAGCTGCTGTTCTGTCCTTTGGTGTGTTGAAGCCTCAAGCTCAACAAGAGTCGTCCTGAGGTGAAGGAGCTCCTGCCTCAGGGCTTCCATGTGGCCCTGGGACTCAATGGAGATGGCCTCCTGCAGAGTCACCAGTGCCGCCCGCCTGTCCCTGTTGGACTCCAACATGTCCTCCCTGTGTGACTGGCAGATGGAGTCAGTTGCCTGCTGTAGTCGCTCCATCAGCCTTTCAGGGGGGACAATGGAAGTGGCCACCCTATCCATGGCCTGAGCCATCATCTCGGATGATGCTGCCTGTTGGGTTGCCATACCGTAAATGGATTGCTCCCATGCGATATTGCCAGGTGGCGTACGGCCACCACGTCGGCGGGCACCACACCTGTCTGGGGCAAGGCGAACTGCGCCTTGCTGTGCCGGCACTGCCTGAGGCTGCAGGACTGCATTCCCCCTCTGATCTGCTGGCCCAGGAACAGGATCAGTTGTCGCCGAGTGTGACCCTGCATCCGTAACCACCAAAGGCATAGCTGCCAACACTGACATCCCCATTGAGGGTTCTGACCCTGGTGCAGGTGGGTGGGACAGAACAGAATCCCTCCCTGGAACACTCACCTGCGACGGCACGTAGGTCTCATCCGAATCAACACCTGAGTACAGCTCGGGGGAGGTGCAGCCAGAGACACCCCTTGAGAGCACGACCTGCAGCAGTTGTGGGTTCTCACCCACCACCACACCACGTCCCTCACTGGTGGTTGGTCGGCCCTCGGACCACTCCTGGGTCTGCACCATCTCCACAACCCCAGCAGTATCAGGTGCGTCTTCCCCTGCAAAGACATAAAAACAAAGAAATGGAAACAGGCATTAGCACCATGGCACACAATGAGGGCTGAGAAGCAAGAGAACCAGTACTTGATTGACACATGTCCCACATGACTAAAACCCTCCCATGCATGCACCCTCGCTGCATATGAAGGGCAGGCAAATGGCACACACTGATGACACCAAGATGGAAGATGAACACATTTTCTGCATGCTGCCTGGCAGTGGCATCACACATTGGCCTGTGATTGTCAGTTGAAACACACATGCCATCACACAAATGGCATGTACCATTGCTATTGAGTGAAGATGGAGAGGAGGGCAGCACCTATTCATTCAGTCCAGTTCCCGCATGTAATAGCTTTTCTAATTCAAACAGGTCAGATTTTTCACCTGGAGCTGCCAGTCCAAAATGGTCCATTTGCACAGGGACATGTGTGAACAAATGATATCCAGGTAACAAAGTCACTCCACTTTACCATAGCCATGTCAGACATGTGACTAGAGGACTGCGACATGCCTAGTAAAAGTGGTGGAATGCAAACAATCTGACTGAATGAGCAGTGAAAAATAAGCAACAATGTTGTGGCAAGGTGACACTTCAAGGGCAACTGGCGTGCAGTTGGGCTAGATGTCTACTGTTGGCAGAAGGGATACTGCTATGGCCAAATGCAGCTGCACAGGATGTATTGCATGAAGCACATGGCTGACCCATACGACTCAGGCACACACACTCTCACCTGGCACACAAACAGAAGCCCTCACACACACCATGCACATGGATGACACACACATGCATGTGCACTCACCGGACAATGCCTCGTAATCAGGCAGATCTCCCACGCCTTGGATCTGTTCCTCCGTGACGTAGGTCCCAGCGACTGACTCATGTGGAGTGAGTTCCATGTCTACTACTGGAGACCCACCTCCAGTCACTAGAGTTGCGGCATGACTTGAGGCCAGCTTACTCTTTGCCCTGCTCTTTAGGTCATTCCAGCGCTTATAGCAATCATTGGCTGTGCGCCTCACGATTCCAAGGGCACTTACGATGTCCGCAACGGTCTGCCAGTGTGCCTGGCGTTGTGCAGGTGTGGTCTTGGATCCTGCAATAATGACCATCTCATTGTCATGTGCGGACACATACTCGACAAGTGCATTCAGTTCGTCATCCGTGAAGCTGGGCTTCCTGACGGGCCGGACTGTGTAGCTGTGTCTGGGGCAACAGCCTGTGCCGGACGAGCACTCTTCGTCTTCCGCTTGGAAGGTGGTGGTGATCCTGAGTGTCCTGCGCCGCTCTGGACACTAGGGGCAGGAGTCCTGGTGGACTCTGTATCAGGAGTGTGGGGTTACACACTCAGCATGGGAGTTGGTGCAGGCATTGGCTCAAGTGTGATGGTGTCAGGGGAAATGTCAGCAGGATGGACTAGGACCGACACTGTCCTGGCTGGGTGTGTGAGGGCTGGGGTGGATGGAGCTGCAGCTGCCCCTGCAGCCTCTCCGCCATGCCTACTTGGGGCAGCAGATGACCTTGCTGCCCCAGATGCACGTGGCATGGTGACATCAACGTGCACCAGCGCACGTGTCATAGGCCTGCTGACCTGGAAGTCAGCCATGGAGTCAGCCAGGTCTGGTGCCACAATGGGCTGGTCCAACAAGGGCTGAGCATGGATGGTGTCAGCCACATCAGCCTCAACGGGAGGGGGGGATTATGGGTGCCCTTGACTGGTCCTCCACACATGGGAGGACAGGCTCACCCTGCAAGTAACAACCACGTCCCCTACCGGATCCACCACGGCCACCACTTGTGGCTCTTCCACCTTTGCCACCCTTACGGAATCCTCGCCTCCCAGCCATGGCACTGATGTTAATGTGCGTATGGGAGTGGCTGTAAACTATTGTCCTGGGCAATTGGGGGTCAAAGGGGTTGGGTACCAGATGGTAATTGTACCCTAGTGCTCTAGCAAGGCTGAATGTAACCCCTGGGGAAGGATGACGGGTCACGCTACGCACAGGAGCCCCAAAAAAGGGAGATGACGTGCACGCAACCCCTCCTAGACCACGTGTGCAGAAAGAAAAACCTGCACTACGCTGAGGCACCCAGTAACACAAGAATGAACGTATGCGTGTCACACGCAGCCTAGAATGGCCTCTGAAGGGGTAGGCTACACACGGGGCAAGCACAGATGATAGATACGTGCGTGACTCACCGTCTGCCAGGTAAAAGAGCGTGAAATAGGAGCGCGTTTGGTTGGCAACACCCCCGCCAAAAGAAGATTTGTACGCTGTCTGAGGAGACAGGACAACAGTAGAAGGGAACACTGTTTGAGGGAACAGGCCCAGGTAAACCAGTAAAAGAGAAAAAAGAGAAAAAGCTGTCAGAGGTAACAGGGAATACGAACTTGAAACGCCGTGAAGTAAATCGCGTGTGAAACGACAAGAAGTACAGAATTCACCCACTCGCTCTCCACGAAAAGCACGTACAAGGAAATGGTGTTCTACACGTACCTTTTATACAGGCCCACACATCCAGCGTCACTTACGCGGCGTGTACGCGCAAGGGCCATTTCCACCAATTACACGCTTTGTCACTTCTGCGTGTAGGGCCATTTCCACCAATTACACGCTTTGTCACTGCTGCGTGTACGCGCTAGGCCCATTTCCACCAATTACATGCGATGACACTCTGACGTGCTGTCCAATTACACGCGATGACACTCTGACGTGCAGTCTTTCCACGTGTGCTCTGTCATCACGTGCTGTGTGGAAAACACCCGTGCGGGTCACGTCACAGACGCGCTTACGCGCTGAGGGCCTTTTGTCCAATAGAATCGCGTATGCGTGCTGACGCGCTTACGCGCTAAGGGCCTTTCCTCGATTTTCACGCTGACGTGCAGACTTTTCACGTGCCAAATCACTCCGTATCAAGCTGGCCACGCGTATGCACACGGAAGATCACGCTCCTGCCCAGAAGGCCGAACTACTGCCCCCCAGAGCCCCGAGCACGCTCCCACCTGCCATCTGCTGCTGCCTGACTGCCTGCTGCCCACGTGCACTGCCATTTGCTGCCTGCACATCAGCCAGGGGTGCTGTTGCTGTGACCACCCCTGCTGGAACCGAAGACTCCCGACTGGGATTCCATCGCTCCACAGCCCAGCCCCAGGACCCAGTTGCCCACCCACTCCTGCCTCTGGGGTTGTCATGTCGGGGCAAACACCATCTGTGACCACTGACAACCCCCGGCCAGAGAGGCAGAGGGGCACCAGCTTCAGTGCCACCGAAGTTGGTGTCCTGGTGGAGCAAGTCCTGGGGCAGTATGATGCCCTCTTTGGAAGTTCCCGCGCCGACAAGGAAGGACGGACTCTGATCTGGACTGACATCGTGACAGCCATCAACGCGGAGGGGGTGGCAGTCCGGGACTTACAACATGTCAGGAAGCGCTGGGAGGACTTCAGGTCCAGGACCCTGAACAAGGCCCGGCGCCTCTTGAAGGCAGCAGATGCCAAGGGGCGCCGGGGCCACTTGTTGGAAGAACAGATGAGGGTCCTGGAACGCATATCCCCAGCGCTCCACGTCCAGGTCCTGGAGAAGAAGACCCATCTGGAGTCGAGCGGTAAGTGCACATGCATCCTGATTGTGAGCAGTGCGTGTGGTGATTATTCAGTATTGTGCAGGTTGCACATCTGTTTGTATGGGGTCGAGTATGGGTGGGGGTGTACAGGGCCGTGGGGCTGACACATGCGAGGGCTGTAATATGTGAGACATGGATGGTGCTTGTGTGTGTAGGCTTGCATGCCAAATGCAGTTGTGCGTGCACACATGTTTGGATGAATGTGTATGCAAGTAGACATGTCCGTGATGTCACGCATGTATGTTGTTTTCGGCTGCATGTATGAGCACTGTGTACATGTGCATGTGGGTGTATTTGACAAGGGTGCAACAGTGATGCAACATGGATGCATGTGACAGCGGTAAGTGGAAGCCTGATTGGCAGATGTGACATGGATGCCCGTCTGAACAGTGCGACACTTGGCAGAGGTGTACACATGCATGCAAGTGTGGTGGTGTGTGTACATGTGTGGTGCACTTCCTGTGTTGCATGTGATGTCTGGCTCACCTTTGGCTGCTCATGCTGTTGTATGTGTATGGATGGTGGTGGTAGTTGCGATATGGCTGTGGTATGGCTCATGTGTGCGAGTTGCAATGACATGTGTGTTGGGGATTGTGATGACATGTCTGAGGTTTGCCAATGCCACTCATGTGCAACTGTCATGTGTGTATGTGTCCATTGTACAGTGCCCTGATGCCTGTGTTTTGTTTCTCCCTGTCTGCAGCGTCAACTGATGAAGAGGGCGGAGAAGGTGCTGTGGAGCACAGCGGCAGGGATCCCACCGCCAGCCGGAGACGCAAGGCCCGGCTCCCCTCCCGTGTTGTCATCTCGTCGGGGAGTGAGGAGTCCAGTGCCGCGTCCCAGGCAGCAGCTGCCGGGGGGAGGTCCAATAGGCGGAGGTTGGAGTTGGACTCCTCGGCAGCAGAAGGGGCAGCTGGGACCCCACAGGTCCCAACAGGGGAAGATGGCACGGAGTCATCCAGGTTGGTGGGGGGTTTGGTGGAGGAGGAGGCCGTGCAAGCACCAGAGACGGGGTCTGGAGGTGGGGATCCCACTGGTGCTAGTGGTGTAGTGCAGGACCAGGGACAGGAGGCAGCACAGGCCGCCGCGGAGGTGCCTGTGTGCAATCCTGTCCCCGATCCTGTCCCTGCATCATCTTGCACCAGCAGGGATGCCTACGTCCAGACCCGTTTTCAGGCAGGGGATGAGCTGACGTCAACTGGCCTTCCTCTGCCTGCGGACGTGGCCATCCAGGTCCGGGTTGAGCCTGTCCTGGCTGGTGTGGCGTTGCGTCAACGGGCCATGCGAGGTGACCTGCAGTCTTTTCATGGAGAGACTGCACGTCATCTCGAATGGCTCGTTGACCACGTCAGCCTGCTGGGACAGGTCACCCAGGCCGGATTCCTCCGTCTGATGGGCCTTGCTCCGACCCCCTCCTCAACTGGACCCCCTACGCGCCAGTCGTCCTCTGTGCCATCTTCCCACCCATCAGTCACCTGGGTGCCCTGTGGAGCTGCCTCTGACGGTGCGGCCAGGCTGGTGGAGGAGGCATCCCTGCCACAGTCGGGAGTCGGAGGTCCAGCAGGGGTGGCCACATCAACAACTGCACCCCAGCCGGCGGAGGATGTGCAGGCAGCAGGAGGCAGTGCACGGGCAGAGGCAGAGTAGCAGCAGCAACATGGTGGGAGCCATGAAGGCTCGGGGCCTTCGACATAGGAGGGGCAGGCATCGGCCGGAGGGCAGGAAGACCCAGGACAGAGAGTGTCTTCCGTGTGGCAGCGGTTGGGCCACGCCATAGGTGCGGAGCGGCGGCGGGCGGAAGAGGCGCGGCTCACAATGGTCAGGGCGGAGAACTCCATGCGGAGGGCCCTGAGGCGGGCCGAGTGCCCCGAGGCAATCCGCAGGGGGTTGGAGGAGGACACGGCATCGTCCCTGCGGACCCTCGGGGCCATGGAACAGGACCGCCTCCGGGACATCGAACAGGAGTTCGATGATGCCCTGGCCCGGAACACCACGGAGTGAGCCGCTGGACTTGCCCGCAGCCTTTGTATATAGTTCTTTAGTTTTAGGTTTCCTTTGTTTGTTCTTATGATTTGGAGTCGACGGACACTGCTCCACTTTTTGTATATAGTTGCATTTTAGTTAGGTTTTTTTGTGGGTTTCCTTTGTTCAGTTGGGCTCATGGACCCTTGGAAGTTTTTTACATAGTTCTTATTTGGATAGACATTTTTTTACATTTGACTTTGGACGACATTTTTTTGGATTCGGATTTGCAGTTTTTTTTTTTTATACGGACATGCAGCTTATTTTTTCTCATTCCCATTGTAGTTTGTTTTATTTCTTTAGCATTCTTTCTTTTTTTCAATACAATTTTGTTTTCATACTTCACTGTGTGGTATCATCTCATTGGTTTCATGCATGTCATGTTGGGTGTATTCCCATTCAATTGCAACCATTGTGTGTGACGGACATGGGTTCATTAGCTTCATGAACATTGGGGGTGTAACATGTAATTTCCATTTCCATGTGGGTGAATGGGTTACTTGGTAGGGCTTTTTGGCTGTGGAGGCTGACCATAACGCACATGATTGGGGATTGTGAGGACCTGGTGGAGGGTGCCCCTGGATGCTGGGGGGTGGGGGTGCAGGGGGACATGAGTGGGGGCCTGGTGGGGGCTGGCCATGGCGGCTGGGGGGTGGGGGTGGTGGGAGACATGGGTGGGGGCCTGGTGGAGGCTGCCACTGGTGGCTGGGGGGTGGGGGTGGTGGGAGACTTAAGTGGGGGCCTGGTGGAGGCAGCCCCTGGTGGCTGGGGGGTGGGGGTTGTGGGAGACATGAGTGGGGGCCTGGTGGAGGCTGCCCCTGGTGGCTGGGGGTGGGGGTGGTGGGAGACATGAGTGGGGGCCTGGTGGAGGCTGCCCCTGGTGGCTGGGGGTTGGGGTGTTGGGAGACATGAGTGTGGGCCTGGTGGAGGGTGCCCCTGCACTGCTGGGGGGGTGGGGGTGGTGGGAGACATGAGTGTGGGCCTGCTGGAGGCTGCCCCTGCACTGCTGGGGGGTGGAGGTGGTGGGAGACATGAGTGTGGGCCTGGTGGAGGCTGCCCATGCACTGCTGGGGGGTGGGGGTGGTGGGAGACATGAGTGGGGGCCTGGTGGAGGCTGCCCCTGGTGGGTGGGGGGTGGTGGTGATAGGGGACATGAGTGGGGGCCTGGTGGAGGGTGCCCCTGCACTGCTGGGGGGTGGGGGTGGTGGGAGACATGAGTGGGGGCCTGGTGGAGGCTGCCCCTGGTGGCTGGGGGGTGGGGGTGGTGGGAGACATGAGTGTGGGCCTGGTGGAGGCTGCCCCTGCACTGCTGGGGGGTGGGGGTGGTGGGAGACATGAGTGGGGGCCTGGTGGAGGCTGCCCCTGCACTGCTGGGGGTGGGGGTGGTGGGAGACATGAGTGGGGGCCTGGTGGAGGCTGCCCATGCACTGCTGGGGGGTGGGGGTGGTGGGAGACATGAGTGTGGGCCTGGTGGAGGCTGCCCAGGCACTGCTGGGGGGTGGGGGTGGTGGTACACATGAGTGGGGGCCTGGTGGAGGCTGCCCCTGGTGGCTGGGGGGTGGTGGTGATAGGGGACATGAGTGGGGGCCTGGTAGAGGGCGCCCCTGCACTGCTGGGGGGTGGGGGTGGTGGGAGACATGAGTGGGGGCCTGGTGGAGGGTGCCCCTGCACTGCTGTGGGGTGGGGGTGGTGGGAGACATGAGTGGGGGCCTGGTGGAGGGTGCCCCTGGTGGCTGGGGGTGGTGGGAGACATGAGTGTGGGCCTGGTGGAGGCTGCCCCTGCACTGCTGGGGGGTGGGGGTGGTGGGAGACATGAGTGGGGGCCTGGTGGAGGCTGCCCCTACACTGCTGGGGGGTTGGGGTGGTGGGAGACATGAGTGGGGGCCTGGTGGAGGCTGCCCATGCACTGCTGGGGGGTGGGGGTGGTGGGAGACATGAGTGTGGGCCTGGTGGAGGCTGCCCATGCACTGCTGGGTGCTGGGGGTGGTGGGAGACATGAGTGGGGGCCTGGTGGAGGCTGCCGCTGGTGGCTGGGGGGTGGTGGTGATAGGGGACATGAGTGGGGGCCTGGTGGAGGGTGCCCCTGCACTGCTGGGGGGTGGGGTGGTGGAAGACATGAGTGGGGGCCTGGTGGAGGGTGCCCCTGGTGGCTGGGGGGTGGGGGTGGTGGGAGACATGAGTGTGGGCCTGGTGGAGGCTACCCCTGCACTGCTGGGGGGTGGGGGTGGTGGGAGACAAGAGTGGGGGCCTGGTGGAGGCTGCCCCTGCACTGCTGGGGGGTGGGGGTGGTGGAAGTCATGAGTGGGGGCCTGGTGGAGGGTGCCCCTGGTGGCTGGGGGTGGTGGGAGACATGAGTGTGGGCCTGGTGGAGGCTGACCCTGCACTGCTGGGAGGTGGGGGTGGTGGGAGACATGAGTGGGGGCCTGGTGGAGGCTGCCCCTGGTGGCTGGGGGGTGGTGGTGATAGGGGACATGAGTGGGGGCCTGGTGGAGGCTGCCCCTGGTGGCTGTGGGGGGGTGGTGATAGGGGACATGAGTGGGGGCCTGGTGGAGGGTGCCCCTGCACTGCTGGGGGGTGGGGGTGGTGGGAGACATGAGTGGGGGCCTGGTGGAGGCTGCCCATGGTGGCTGGGGGGTGGGGGTGGTGGGAGACATGCATAGTTGATCGGTAGTGCAAGGTGACATGTGGGTTGGCTGGGGGGCATGCCCATGGTGGATGGGCTGCCTGCGGGACATGAGCAGGAGTGCAGGGTAGTCCCCCGTGGTGTGGGCTGCCTGCAGGGGCCCTGGAGGTTGTGGAGCGTACACCTGGGAGGACCCACACGGCCAATTCCCATGTAGTACTCCCCAGAACCCCTGAAATACACATACCCTGCTGAAATCGCGTGTGCAACTTCCCGTGCACCCCTGAAATACACGTACCCTGCTGTATTCGCGTGTGGCACTTCCCCCGCACCCCTGGAATACACGAACCCTGCTGAATTTGCGTGTGGAACTTCCCGCGCACCCCTGAAATACACGTACCCTGCTTGCACAGGGCCAATCGCGTGTGGAACTTCCCGCGCACCCCTGAAATACACGTACCCTACTTGCACGGGGCCAATCGCGTGTGGAACTTCCCACGCACCCCTCAAATACATGTACCCTGCTCGCACTGGGACAATCGCGTGTGGAACTTCCCGCGCACCCCTGAAATACACGTACCCTGATGAAATCGCGTGTGGAACTTCCCGCGCACCCATGGAATACACGTACCCTGCTCGCACTGGCCCATTCGCGTGTGGAACTTCCCGCGCACCCCTGAAATACACGTACCCTGATGAAATCGCGTGTGGAACTTCCCGCGCACCCATGGAATACACGTACCCTGCTCGCACTGGCCCATTCGCGTGTGGAACTTCCCGCAAACCCCTGAAATACACGTACCCTGCTGAAATCGCGTGTGGAACTTCCCGCGCACCCCTGAAATACACGTACCCTGCTTGCATGGGGCCAATCGCGTGTGGAACTTCCCGCGCACCCCTGAAATAAACGTTCCCCGCTTGGCGTTTGCTGTTTGCCAGCCCGGTGAACTGGTCCAGGGTTAGCGCAGCCCTTTGCGATGATTTAGCGATTTTGATGGCTTTTCCTTGCGCGAGGGCGTTCTTGGGGGCGTTACTGGCGCTGCTGCAGGGTCGCTGCGATTCTCTGCGCCACGGCTGGTTTGGGAGCCTAAAATCCATGAATACGCTGTGCGCGTTAATCGGTTATAGCGCACGTGCCTGGCGCAGTCAATCGCACGCTGACACTCTGCGCCAGCCGCTTGCGACACTTTTTTGTGAAATTCTATGAATTACCCTCTTGATGTTTATGAATTGAAGTGCTTGTGCTACACCCAGAGCAGTGCAAAGAAAGGGCTATTCATGTCTGTGTTAAAATGTAATTAAAGTAATAATGGAGTCAGACTGGCACCCCCTACAGTCTGCACCTTAGGCAGCCACCTGCACTTCCTGATGCAAAGACTGCCCTGCACGTGCATGAGAATTACAGTTCTCATAGATGCGGTGTGGCAAGTTGTTGCAAAGTAAGAATGTATTTTGATTCTGAGTGAAGGTCACCAGCTTTGAATTTTTGTTTGCGAGCTCAGGAAGCCCACGCATCGGACACACTGTATAAGGTTCAATTGTTTTTTGACCTTGAGAGAAAGGGACCATTCCAAAAGGAATTGAATGAAGGAGGGTTGCTATAATGTAAGATATGATAAGGTTATGTATTCAAAAAGTGGATTAAGGAACATGTACATTTAGTTTATGAAAAATTGTTGGTGCGAACAGAGTCTGCCTTACAGTCTGAGTTACGCCAAGAGAATGGAAATGGTGAATGTAATGTAAGTTTAATTTTGGATTATTCTGTACTCGAACGAGCATCAACATATCATTATCTGAGCATTATTTGTGGGTTAAATTGTACCCGTTTGTTCTGTATGGCATATTACAATGAAACACAAGTATAACCTTTGTGTGTAATGTTCTTTTTACCGTCCAGATGGGCAGGCCAGCATTGATATGCATGTAGACCACTACTCAGTTCTCCCAGGTTCAAAGCTAATATTTCATTAAAATGCCATGTATGAGCACATAGAATTGTAGCACCAGCTTTCGTATCCCGTTTAGAGTTGATCATACTACATAGCAATGTTCTCGGAAGCAAATTGTAATAAAGATCGGCTAGTGAGACATATTTCTATTATATTCCAGAAACAGGTACATTTTGCCATTTTGTGATTATCATAGATTCCAGATGCCAACTGACAGATTTTTTAATCGGCAGCTCCAGCTACTTGTGAACAACTGGATGTGTTTGACAGTTTTTTGGGACGATCGGCAAGGGCAGATATGCCCTTATGCTGTTCTAGTGATTAGGAGCAACATAACATCCTTTACGGTGGTCTACCCTCAAGTTGATGCACAAGCCCTGGAATTCACTGTGTGACCCAAGCGCTTCTTTTATCCAAAATGAACACGTTGTGTACGCAAAAAGAACAATGCATGACTCACGATAAACATTTTGGATCGCGAGCGAAGAAAGAAATTTCAAATTTGATTTAATAGGGCAATAGTCGGATGTTGTCGGAGCGTTTATTGTGAAATAAAAGTACTTTACAAATTGTACAGTCTTGTTGTTTCTTTTAATACGGTTTAGTATTCCTAATTGTGCCGTGCTGTGTTTTGAGAAGTTGTGTGTTGATTTTCGGGTTCTGCGTCACGTCACGTAGGTGATGAGTGGGCGCGTTTGGGTACGCTGCTCAGGAACGTCACCAAGAAAGGCTGACAATATCACTAGGTTTGGTGATGTGAGGCTCAGGGGCAGGGCTATGATTTAGTGCCATCAGGGCAGTTCACCTTAGGCCAGTGGTCTTCAAATTCTTTTGGCCGTGGCCCCCCTGAGCAAAATTTGGGCAGGTCAGGACCCCCCCAGAAATGCTAAATGGACAGTATATATTTCGCTACGTCACCTGCTCCCATCACAGTCGCTGTGCTTCCTCATCCCACTCCTACCCAGTCCCTGGTCTCTCCGCACCCAATCACACACCCTGGGCTCTCCCCACTCTGCTCCCACCACTATCCCATGGTTCCCGCCCATTGTGCTCCCACCATAGTACGTGGGTTCCCACAATCCCGTTTCCAACAAAATCTGAGGGCCAGTGGTGGCTGTTGATTTTTTTAAGTGGAGGGGCATAACTATTTCCCCCAAAAATGCCATAGCGACCGAGCATAGTGAGGGAGCCAGAACCAATAAAGGGTGGGTTGGAGGGGTTTCCCCCTGTGAATGTTTTTTAAATAATGGGTTAAAATATTGCATTGTAGAGCATACTTTTAACAAAAAAATTGGTAAATAGCCAAACAGTTTGTAATTGGTGCTGGGGTCCAAGGGGCAGGCATGACATTTTTTACTGGACATCTATAATAGATGTCCAGTAAAAAGATACCATCCCTGTCCCCTGGGCCCCACTTGGTCTAACACAATCAACATGATTATGTGTGTATGTAAGGTGCTGCACATTTATACAGCAATCACTCTATCATTGAAACGAGCATCCATCACCATACATTCACTCAAAACATAAGCATACATGCATCCATACACATGTTTAAATAAAAACAATGAACATAAACGTACCTTCTGCATTGGCCTGCGTATGGGTGCTAAAACACCCTGTTACAGGCTGCTCTGTCCGTATGGGCGAGGAGGTGCAGGAGCTCCTCCTCGGACATCCAGACATGCAGTGCCCCAGCCAGCATTTTCAATGACCTATGCAATGCTGGCGAAGCAAAACGCCCCAACACTTGTATGGCTCAGTGAGCATGTGCGGCTGGAGAACTAAACTGAACTGTCAAAGGGAAACAGTTTTCCCTTTGACAGTTCAGCCAGACCATGAGCACTCCATTAGCTGGAAAAAGCAGCTAAGGGAGTGCTCACTGTTTCACTGGGCTGGCTCCTTAGCTCCTCCATAATGGATGAGCCGCCAGACTCGGACTGGGCTATAGGGCAATGCCTGTAACAAAAATGTAAAATGCTAGTGTGGGCCAGTGAAAATGGGCCACCATTTTGGCCAATGTGTACCAGTTTGATAAGTTACTTAACTATGCAGTTAGTAATTTTGACCATTGTTGCTGAATATATCACAATTTACTTACATTTGAACACAAAACACCCCCTTGGGTACTATTGAAACAGTGGGCCTCATCACAACCCTGGTGGTAGCTGTGCCGGTAAAACGAGCACGGCTGCTGAAGGAGTTGCATCCGGGTCCGGCACCTGTGAATGGGCAATTACCGGGTCATGCCGAGTTAGGCGGACCTGATAATTGCCCTTTCGCGGGTGCCGGTACCGGTAGATCCCCATTCCCATTTGAGCACCATAGGTCTCAATGGGAATGGGGAGCTCGGATCAAGCTGTGCTCACGGGTGCTGCACGGTCTGCCAGGTAAGACCTGGCAGGCTGTCAGGCACCCACGAGCACAATTTTTACTATGGCGGTACGGTAGCAATGGTGCTGGTAGCTTACCGGTGCCGTTGTTACTGTACCGCATAATTGTAATGAGGACCAGTCTGTGACTAAAGGAATGAATATCCATTTATAACTGCGGGCCACTTTTTCATTGTTGACTGAGAAAGTTTCATGCTTCAGCCCGACCATGTGAGCCACTCTGCCCATTTCTTCCAATCTAATCTTTTATTTAGATTTCATGCTGAGCTCTCAGGGCCCCCCAGTGATGCGCCCACAGGCCCCTAGGGGGTTGCGCCCCACAGTTTGAATACCGCTGCCTTAGGTCGATGCAGCAACGGGTAAGATTAGCACAAGATGGCCGTGCCCTGTTGCCAGATTTCGCAAGTGTACAAAAGAGGAAAACTAAGGTAAGGTCCAATGGAAATATTTGTGCGATCGATCATCATATGTCTAAAAATACATGCCTGAACCCTCGAGACAATAATATTTTCTGAGCATTGCTCTTGTCAAATTTATCAAATAATCTCTACGGAGGTTAGGGATGATGAGGATGGGATGGTATATTTGTGACTTGATTGGCAGATGGGGAGCTGGTGCAAGTGGATCTAGGTCACCTGGCCTAAGCCCCGCCCACCTGGTGCCTTCCTGCTTGCCGCTCTGTTTTACCACTTAGCAAGCCCCGCCCACCTCATGCCTTCCTGTTTGCCGCTCTTTTTCCCTACTTAAGGAGCCCTCCAGCTTCTTTTCCTTTGCAGATGGGGAGCAGGTGCAAGTGGATATAGGTCACCTGGCCCAAGCTCCGCCCACCTGGTGTCTTCCTGCCTGCTGCTCTTTTCACCCCTTAGCAAGCCCCACCCACCTGGTGCCTTCCTGTTTGCCGCTCTTTTTCCTTACTTAAGGAGCCCTCCAGCCTCTTTTCCTTTGCAGATGGGGAGCAGGTGCAAGTGGATCTAGGTCATCTGGCCTAAGCCCTGCCCACCTAGTGCCTTCCTGTTTGCTGCTCTTTTTCACCACTTAGCAAGCACCACCGACCTTCTTAGCCCTGCCTCTTCCTTCCTGCTCCTAACTATTAGATCAAGGGCGTGTCTCGCCTGGGAGTCCTAAGCAAAGGGCAGACGAAGAAAAGGGTAATTCCTGTTTGGACCTGTTCGGACCAGGAGGACCCAGGGCCCGACCCCCTGCTTAGACAGCAGGTAGGCATGCACCAACATATGTTATTCCCTCTGGTCCCCCCGTGATGTTCCCTTGTGCCCCCCCATTCTCGCACACAGGTGTTGCCTGTTTTGCTTGATTCATCTACCCTGCTCCCCCCTCACCCCACTCAAGCGTATTTCTGCAGGAGTCTGTCCTGATACATTCTGGTTTCACCATCACGGTCTTGTGGACAATGCTGGATTTGACTTTTATGGACTTCATTCATTCATGGTGCGTCACCCTTTCTCAACTCTCATGCTGAACTTCTTCTGCATCTTGTACTCATGGTGGCCCTGAATCATGCTGTTCCGATCTTCATCTTGTATCCTGGCTTGCAACATTATGTGTTACTACTAACTTCTGCAATTGTATTCACTCTCCCCTCTTGCTTCTCCACTCTTTTGACTGCTAACTTTCCCTTCTGCCTTTTCCTATATCCTCCCCTTACTTTCCTCTATGCACTTATTCTATCAGAATTGTCCCTGGACCTAATATGATAGCAACCTCGTCTGTCTCCTCCTCCCTCCCCTTACTGGTTTTTTCCTCCACAAGCCCCCTCCAGCACTATCTGAAATGTCGTCAGGCCTAATATGATAGTCGCTTGTTTTGTTCCTCCCCTACCTTTCTGCACCCCTCTCCCTCACCTCTTGTTTTTTTACTGGCTCTACCAGAAATGTCATCAGGCCTAGTACGGTAGTCGCCTGTCTGTTTCCATTTCCTTCCCACTCTCCCCTCCCTTCCTTATCTATGTTTTAGCTCTTGCACTATCTGAAATGTCGTCAGGCCGAGTACGATAGTTAATTTCACATCCTTACAGTTCATGGCCTGTAAGAATGTCATTATTTCTCCCTTGTTCCCTCCCTTGCCTTGAAGCGCTTTGAAACACATTGTGTATAGGCGGTATATAAATAAACTATCATATCATATCATATCATTGCAAATGAGTTTACAAAGTTTGGTGGGATTCTGTCATGAGGGGGAAAATTAGAGGGGGGGGGGGTCCCAAAATAATGTAAT
This sequence comes from Ambystoma mexicanum, assembly GCF_040938575.1. Taxonomy (NCBI): domain Eukaryota; kingdom Metazoa; phylum Chordata; class Amphibia; order Caudata; family Ambystomatidae; genus Ambystoma; species Ambystoma mexicanum. The sequence continues at coordinate 285,389,988 of NC_090922.1, forward strand.
GGCTTATAATTGAGGTGACATTTGATGAATCTACACTTATTTTGGCAAACTGATAATCGATCTAGATATAAATGTTTTTGCAAAGTTTGGTGGGATTTTGTCAAGAGGGGGCAAAATTAGAGGGGGGTGTCAAAATAATGTAAAGGCTTATAAATGTGGTGCCATTTGACACATCTACACAAAGGTTTGCAAAACGATTATAGGTCTAGATATAAATGTTTTCGTACAGTCTGAATGGATTTTGTCAAGTGGGGGCTAGGTTATATGATGATTGTGTGTGCATTCATTTGACACTTTTGAAAAAATAAAACATGGGTGGGTGTGCTGCAAACCTGTGTAAGGAGCATTGGCAGGGACCTACAAACATGGTTTTGCCAATGTGCCAGTATTTTATTATTTGCCAAGTGTCATACTGTAGCTATAAAAAAATAGCGGTATACCTTTAGTGAATGAGGGGTAGCCTTTGGAAATGGGCAGTGGCCAGATTGTCTGTTTAATGGAATAAGGTCATGATCCAGACAATCTGGCTACTGGCTATGACCACAAGGGAGATAACGCCTTACTTTTTCATGGTGCCCATCTTGGAAAAGGATTTTCCTTCCTATATATTCCTATAGGAAGCAAAATCCTATTTTTTAGCACCCCGGGTTCCGCCCCGGGTTGGGAACCTAGGTTGCTAATGGCTTTCATCCTCCATTTCAGCATTGGTCCGCCGACATACGCACAGTCCGCGGATATCAAAATCACTAGCTGGGGGTTCAGCATGTTCTATGTTACATGTATATAAAGTAAGGGAATCCTAGTAAACATACATCAAATTCACAGTATGTATATGTATATTCAGTAAAAAAAACTTTGTTAAAGGTAAGTTATGGTTAAGTTGCGCTACCAAAAACCTATGTATATTCAGTAAAAAATCTTTGTTAAAGGGAAGTTATGGTTAAGTTGCGCTACTAATAACATGAAATTCAGTAAAAAAACTTTGTTAAAGGGACGTTACTGTTAAGTTGCGCTACTAAAAAGCTATGAAATTCAGTAAAAAAACTTTGTTAAAGGGACGTTATGGTTCAAAGTAAAACAGAAAAACCCCTGAAATTCGCTAGTCATGGTAAGGTAAGCAACCATAACTCGCGCCACCACTGTGCACTGCTAGGACTAACACCCAGGACATCAAAGATGACATCACAAATGTCATTGATGACATCACTGATGACATCAGATGCCTGTCCTGAAGATGCTGTTCGTATTGTTCTCTGTCAAGTTGAATGTGTTCTTAGAACACTCATGGTGTCCTGAAATGTTTGCAAATAAATGAAATGGGGGTGTTCTGAGGACACTGTCCGTATTGTTCGTTGTCAAGTTGAATGTGTTCTAAGAACACTCGCAGTGTCCTGAAATGTTCGCAAATAAACAAGATGGTGGTGTTCTGAAGACGCTTCTAAGAACACTTGCGGTGTCTGGGGAATGTTCGTAGGGTGTGTCCTGAGGATGCTGTCCGTATTGTTCTCTGTCAAGTTGAATGTGTTCTAAGAACACTTGCGATGTCCTGAAATGTTCGCAAATAAACAAAATGGGGGTGTTCTGAAGACATTTCTAAGAACACTTGCGGTGTCCTGGAATGTTCGTAGGGGGTGTCCTGAAGGCGTAGTCCGTATTGTTCGCTGCAAGTTGAATGTTTTCTAAGAACACTCGCAGTGTCCTGAAATGTTCGCAAATAAACAAAATGGGGGTGTCCTGAGGACACTGTCCGTATTGTTCGTTGTCAAGTTGAAAGTGTTCTAAGAACTATCGCGTTGTTCTGAAATGTTCGTAGGTGGTGTCCTGAAAATGTAGTCCTTATTGTTCGCTGGCAAGTTGAAAGTGTTCTAAGAACACTCATAATGTCCGCGGACATTAAAAGTTTCCATAGACCATAGTTGAAATGTTTGACTCTATGGATGTGATATGCTGCAGTGGTTGTTGCCAGGGCATAGAGTCTTGGGTGCATGGCCATTTGGCCATGCACCCAAGACTCTATGCCCTGGCAACAACCACTGCAGCATATCACATTTATATTTGCTTATAACTGTGAGTGAAAAACAAATGTATAAGGAGCAAAGGTATTAGATACTATGGATGTGATATGCTGCTATGGTTCTCCTTATTATTGTATACTTACTGTTTGGTCTAGTAACCAGAGTACATGTATTTCTTGTTAATTTCTGTGATAAAAGAAAATAGCATGTTAGTATTAGTATTTTGTAATGATGAATATACTTTTTTTTTGGACCCTCATATTTAGTAGATTACAAATCAGAGTACTGAGCAATTTGCTCAGTTTCTGTATTTGTTGCTAAAATCATTGGGTCTGTGAGAGAAATAAAAATCCATGTTGGATTAAAAAAAAAACTTTTTCTGTTATGCTACAGTTTATTTGTTTGTTTGTTTTCAGTGTTCACTTGTTTCTGGCTAATGCTTTATACTTTGGTTTGTTGTATTTTTTTGGAGCAGTAACATATTCATTTGTTTTGATATTATAACATTTTGGAGCAGTTAGATACCTTTATATTTGTGATATATTTTAGTGGTATTGATTTATCTATTTGGATATTGTTAAATTTTGGGACAGTTAGATACCAACTGGCGTATTCTAACTGTGTATTTTTTGGTCTAATTGAGTGGTATTCATTTATCTGATTAGTTGTTGTAGAATCTTTGAGCAGTTAGATAGCTTTTGGAGTATTCTAACAGTTTATATTTTTTAACACAGGTTTCTTAGGGTTTCAATACAGTTTAGTTACCAAATTTTGGTTTTAAGAACATCAAATAAGCGTTTGTAAGATTTCCTGGTAATCTCTGCTTTAGAGTAATGGTACTATCATTACATTCAAACCATCCACATTTCTTTTTTATATATGCAGTGTAGTGCCCTGAATTGGTTGTGGCTCCTGCGTGGTAGATTATACCTATTGTGAAGGTATTCTTACCAAGTGATATTTGACCATGTGTGAATCCAGTCAGCTTGCAGTTGTTTTTGGTGCCATCTGCATTGTAACGTAGAAGCATTAGTATTATGTATTTACTATGTGTTTGTATTACTAACGTGGAGCGATTATCTGAATTGCAGGTAGAGCATAATCTACCATGCTTTGCATTTTGTACAAGTCGCTGAAATGGAATGGATTCACAATTTGGTATTGATATATATATGAAGCGTTCATTGGGGATTTCTTCTTGTGTCACATTGTTGCAGAGAGTGCATGTATGTTTCCACATGTATGAAATCTGAAAGATTTCATTTATAGGTATGTTTTTGTTTTCCAGTACTTGTAGTAAGTACATTAGAAATTCTTGTGGATCTTCCTGTGAGTTTATAGTGAAGTGCACCATTCCAGCACAGTAGTCCAATTGTTGTCTTATTCCATAAAAACTATACGTGTTGTCAGGATTGTTTGCTGCATTTCTGTGAAGTACTAACATTTGCTAACACAATGGGTCTGTACTGTGTAAGTAAATGTTGTCAACAATTGGTGGTAATTGAAATAGAATATTCATTGCTACATTTGTGTAGCAACTTACACCAACTATATTTGAGAATTTAAATGGTCCAGGTAGTTCTATATCTAACTGCTTTTTTGGAGTTTGTCTTCCTTCTTTAAAGAAGTACCTGGTTTACTTTCCCTAATTGATTCTTTTTTGCTTGTGGTACTTGATGAAGTATTAGTTTCTTTTACGCTCTTTGGAGGATTTGCAGTGACATCCTGTTGCAATTCTTTTTGATTTATTTTTCTTTTATAACGTTTTACTTTTTGTGGAACAAAATATGTGTTTAGGTGGGGGGTGTATAGTGAGCGAAGTATATTGTATTCTAAAATGCAAGGAATATCAGCGTTTATTTTACTTGCATCAAAGTTGATTAGAAATAGACCGTCTAGTGTACGTAAGCCTGCTAGTGCTACATAGCTCATGCCTTCTTTAAAGACTGTGTTACCAATATCTATCACTGCTTTGTCTAGGGTAAGACCCTATGATTTATGAATCGTGACTGCGTATGCAAGAGTTAGAGAAAATTGTTCTCTGCGTACATACATATCTTTGAAGAGAAGGAAATTAGCTGTTGAGCGTCCTATCCTTTTTACTTCTGAAAGTTTGTCAAAGTGTGTTTTGACAAACTGAATTTTGTTGTCGCGTGGGTATGTTTGAAAGCCAACAACTGTACCCAGTGCTCCATTAACTAGTCCTTGGTCCACGTCAAGGTCACGTTTAAGCATTACTCTGCAATTTAAGGATAATTTTAATATCTTTTCTAATCCTGCTGTGTTTGAGATTGATTTTTCTAAACTATTTAGTCTTGTTGTGGCTTGGTCACACATGGGTAGTGTCATACCATGTACATCTAGTTTGTCTGTGGCGCTAATTTCCATGATTGGTTGCATTTCTTTACTTAGCATGATTTCATTGAATTTGAAACAGCTTGCAAGAGTTGGCATTAAGGCCATACAATTGACATTTTTGTGGGCTAATTGTTCCATTACATCTGTAGCACATGCATTATCGTCATAAAGTGCATTAATGTGCCGGGTTTTCAATATTGCTTCTGCTTCTTTAGAAAGTATACCAACTCTGATACTTTTTAAAATGTTGGCATAAGTGAGATCTGCAGATTGCCGCATGTTTTCTGTTAATTCTCTGTATTGGAAATGTTGCCAAAGGTTGACATTTCCAATGCTGCCAACAGTTTTACGGCAGAGTTTGTGTCCTAATGTTTTAAAAATAGGCTCACCTTTTACTGCTGTTAATTGAAGCAGATCTCCAAAAACAATAATGTGTTTTCCCGCAAAGAGCTCTTCATAGTCTGTATTGAGTACTTCTTGTAATCTGAGGTGAATCAAAGCTAACATCAGGTTGGAGACCATGCTCACTTCATCTATTAGTAGCATTTTCATTTGTTTCAATACTTCCATTGCAGCTTCTGCAGAAAGTTTGTAATAGTCTAATTTGTTCTGGTGTTCTACTGGTAATAGTAGTAATCAGTGTAATGTAACACCACCTATGTTGTAGGCAGCTAAATATGTGGGGGCAGTGACAACAGCTGACAGTTTGTTGTTTGTCAATTGTTGAAGGAACTTACTAATGATTTTGATTAGGCATGTTTTGCCAGAACCAGCTTCACCACTGAAGTACAGTAGTATAGGTTTATAATTATGGCAGGAACATTCTTTATTTTCATGTTTTACACCATGTGCAATTTGTTTTGTTACTTCTCGAAAAATGCTACTTTGCTCATTGTTTAGTTTTGATTGTAGTATAGTTAAGTGTTCCTTATCTTCATACTGACACATGGTGTTTTCTACTTCTATCATAGCTAATTCTGCCTCATTTATTATTAGTGGTTCTCCCAGTGGTTCTTGGCTTCCTGTTACAGAAGGTTGACTACTGTCAGGAGTGTCCTTATCTAGTTGGGCTTGGAGTTCTTCTTCGTGTTGCTGTTCATTGTGCAACATTGTTTTGTACTGTGTAAAGTTTACATCAGTTATAGTGCTTTCATTTGCTTTGAAAGCATCCTCATATGAGTCATAGTTATCTAGTAATTGTTCTTCTTTTCTCCATGGTTTGAAGAGTTGAAGCAGGAACATGTAATATACTTCTTTATGTTGGGGAGTCTTTAATGACAATTTGATATGATTAATTAAATTTGGTTTAGTGAGTTTAACTAAGCTGCCTTCATAGTTTGTCACTCTATATTTACCTTTTTTTCATCAGGTTTCATATTATTTTTGTATGTGTAGTTTTGGGCTATGTGGTATGGACACATGTTTTCCAAAGTATTACTTCTGTTTGGGTAGTATGTGTCCAATAAATTGTTTTTTAAAATGTCTTGGCTGTTGGGATCATGTTTGGCTATTGTTTCTATATCTTCATATGATTTTAGAACTCTTTTTCTAGATTTAGCTGGACCAAGATTTGGCCAAAGTATATTTTCAAATTTACCATACAATGCAGTACCAGTTAAACGATCAAGTGCTTCATATGATCCACATTCTCTATGGGTGAGCATTTTTATGCCCAAGCTGTATAATTTCTGAGATACTGTTTGATCTGATGACAGGTCATTCCAGAGGTCTTGGAGCTCTGTCTTTTCTGCTTTAGTTAAGTATGCTCTGACATATCGTGCAACTGCAGTAGAATTGTCTGCAATGTACTGCACATCTATGTTTGCATTCCATAAGTGGGCAATGATTGCATTATAATCATTGATATATTTTTCTTCTTCTTTTCTTTTTATGTAATATGTATTTTTAGGTGACTTACCTTTAACTTTTGAAATTGCAAAATTTGTGCATGAAGATCACTATTTGTGGCTTCTGATGGAATTTCACAAGTGACATATTTTTCAATAAACTGTAAAACAGTGGCATCACTGTCTTGACCAAATTTAGGAGCATCTTTAATCCATAAAAGCATGTGGATATGTGGTGCTCTTCTGGCTTGGTATTCTTTTCTCCAAAAGAAGTGTTGCACTTCTCCAAGGGGAGGAACAGTTTTATTACAAATAAAATGTAGCATAGCAATGAAGCGATGGTGAAAATATCTTGAAACATTAACAGGATCCAAAGAACAAAGTTCTCCAGGTGTTAGTATATCTATGTTTGTTTTGTTTTTATTTGATATGCGTAGGAAATCATGTAAATCTTCCCATGCATATTGTGCACAACTTAATGTAACAAACCAAGTGGGTGGGCCAAGGTTTCTGATCATACAACATACATCTCCATGACGTTGAAACCAGTACTCTTTAGTACCATGCAAATTTGCTAATAGATTTGTAATATTTGATTGTAAAACCTCATCCTTTTGTTGCACTTTTTCTAATAATTGTGTAGCTGTCATATTTTGAAAGTGTGATCCTGATTTTAATATGTGTGCAACTCCGTAACATAAAGTTGCTAGTTCACTTTCAAAGAGTAGGTGGAATATGTATTCCACATTTTGTCTAAATCTGGGATCTTCAGAATACATCCGTAATGAGCGTTATTTTGAAGCTGATATTTGAATAGGTCTATCATCGTACCTTCCTCCTTTGCCAGTAGGAAAGAGTAGAGGAAAAGCATGTGCTTCTATACTTTTTTCCCATATGCTGATTGGCGATCCTTTTGTTTGACACATTTGGTAAGTTTCCAGTACATCTTCTACAGTGTCATCACAGTGCAAAGGATGAATTGTATAATGGTCTAAAGTATTTGATATTGTAGCAGGATCTAGTAGCTCAAATTGACCAGCTTCTTGTGTTTCTTGAATTATATCAGTTGTATCTTTCAAGTATTCTTCAATATTAATTTCTTTGTAATATTCATTATTCTCTTTAAGATATTGGAAGGCTTGTCTAACTTTATATAAATCTACCAGCTGTTGCCATATTTTTTGGTCTTTTGTAGGTACTCCATTTACTAAGATAATTAAAGATTGCTGCATTGGACTCCTAGAGTATGCAAGTTTTCTTTTAGATCTAATGGTAAATAAACTACTTTTCCACGAATGCCTTTTACCAATTCAGAGGGAGGTAATTTTGCTGTTTTTGGTTGAAGGCGTATTATTGCTTGAAATGGGTGTACTGTTTGAATTATGATGCTGTCATATAAATTAAGTTGTTGTAGGGGTTTTGGTACTGGGTATAATTCCAAATTATTTGTGATAGCACGTGAAGGAGTTTGGTTGTTGTCAAGTTCTGAAATGCAGTAACTGCAAAGTATTAAGGGCTCAGTTATTTCGTATTTGTTTTCTGGTAGAGAGCTAATTCAAACCATTTAGAATCTTCATTGTCTTCTATTTTGTATGATAGGTCTACAGTTTTTGTGTTACTTTTATAAAAAGTTCTACGGCAACATACAAATACATGGTTTGGTACTTCAGCTGATGTACTTTTAAATTTTAGTATTTCTTTTTTGTATGTTTTTAGCAAAAGGTTGCCATGTGTAGAATTGTTGCTTAATTGGTTTAAAGCTATTTCATTCTGAAAATGGCTTTCACTTCCAAAATATTTTTTCTGGATATAGTGAATTTCTTCAAGTAGGTCTTTTGCTGTACCATGTAGAAGGATGTTATTTAACTTTGCTAGTGCTAAAGCAGGACTTTTAGCATAGTACAGTTTATAGACTAGATTTCTTATAGTTGAATGATGTGTTGATATCCTTTTGATATCATGGAAAGTGGTTTTACAAGTAGGTCCTGTAATGCAGGCCAATGAATGTCCTTGTAGTCCTGTGTACTTGCGCACTGGACAGGTATCCATATTTTGCAGTAGTTTAATTTTGATTTTGTCTTTGCTTTTTACATATTTATTGAGGAATTGGCGTAAAGATTTGAAACATTGTTTGGGAATGTTACACATTGACGTGCATGGCCATTTGTACACTAGACGTTCTGATTCAGTTGAATGGAGGGGTAATTCTAAGTTTTCAGGGCATATTTTTGTAAGGAGTACTTCTTGTTCCATTATGGTATTATTCACTTTTTCATAACCTCGACCACTGCTATGTATGGCAATTGTATTTGTTTGCTTTTGTTTGTACGTTTCTTCATTAAAATATGGTTCTGTTCTCGTAGTGTGATTCCATTCACCTCTGCAGATACTTAAGAAGTTCTTTCTGTTGACATTTCGCTTATTGAGAAGTCTTTTTTGGAATTTAGTTATTAGTTTTGTTAGTGGTTTCATTTTGTTTAACAGTAAAATAAATAACTTTATTTTGAGAAGAATTGCACTGTCCATCAACGCTTCTAAGATGAATTTCCTACGATAGGTTTTATGCATTGAACCTGATTTCTCTCCTGTTTTTATAATATTTTGAAGGACTTTGTGACGGTACATTTTGGCTAAAATACTTTTCTTGGTATGCTTACTTTGCACTATATTAAAATTTGAAGAAGTAGTTTTATCTGTAGTGATAGCTGATTTTCTGTTAATTGTTTTTTGGTTTGTTTTACATTTTGATAGAGGAGGCAAAGTTGTTGTACTTGAAACTTCTTGTGTTTCACTAAATGACTGTATTAGCTGTTTTGTTTCAACTTTTCTTTACAAATTCTGCTAGAGATGGATGCTTATGTTGGACACTTTTATTTTCATTTGCTCTACTTTTGCGTTGCTTTCTACGGACTTGACTTTTGGTAGGCATTCTTTAGGGTCTGTTGAAAAAAATAAAGAAGATATTGGTTGGGGTGTTCTGGAATGTATGTGTGCATGAGTGTTTGAGTAAGATGATAAAGATGTATGTAATGGAGTGTGATTGTGCATTGGGAACTACAACTAGTAGGGATAGGTATTCTTGAATTTATGTGTTACTAAACTGGGGTTCAGATGACAAAAAAAATAAGCTATTGGTGTGGAAAAGTACAAATAGTAAATCTTATGTATACAATTAAAACAGTTGTGTGTTCTATAATATGAAAATTGTAGCGGTTCAGTTGGGTAATTTGTGTGTCCAAAAATATGAATTTGTGGGCCATTCTGGCTGTAAATCGCTGTTTAAGACATGGACATTTTTGGACAAAATGGTACACAATCTCTATTTTTAGGCACAGAAATAGGTTGTAGTAACGTTATAGTATGTTTGATTAATAATACAGATATTATGGTGATATTCTATTTACTTTTTTCTTAAATTAACAGGTAACTTCTTAGTTCTTCTTTGTTCTTTGAATTCGGCTGCTTCTTTTCAGGAGACTGGTCTTCACTGCAATTGTAAAAGCTTCAAATTAGTAACTTTGTTTGTATATAGGACTGTTTTTCATTTAGATATTTATTTTTTTAATTGAAATCCTCAGTGCCTTCTTTAAAACCATTAAACTAATTTATTTACATAAGATACATTGCATCAGTTCAGTACATATGATATGTTCTTAATGAACAAATTGTATTGAATGACTAACTGTAGCAAAAAAAAATATCTTTACTATGTCTTGTGAAATTTATAATATACCAGTGAATACCACTATTTCTGTAAGTAAGCTGTTCTAGGTAATAGCGCCTCAATGTGATGTCTAAATTAAAGTAATTAAGTAAATAAATAAATAAAAACAAAAAATATGAAATTGTATAATTTTTTTTAAAGATTTAAACATAGATTGTGCTTGCATGCAATTTTGTTTGAATATATGTAGTCTATATATTTCATTTAAAAAAGTTAGTTTAACATGATTTGAGTGTGTGTGTATAAAGAAAGTAAATAGTATAAAGGTTTATAAGTGATAGTTGATTTTAGGAAATTGAAAAAATACAGTAAATTCATTTTACAGATTACACAAGCTAAAAGTCTGTTTGAAAATGTGTTCATCTACTGTACAGAAAATATGCATACCTGAAGTTTGTGTTCATACATATGGATATGCATGGAGCTGCAAGTAGAAATCTTGGAGACTTGTACAGTATTTCTGGTAGATGGTGCTTGCCAATGATATGACACTTGTACTGAGAGAGATTCACAGTACATTTGCAGTGCTGATCTATGATGATGCAGTTAGATGTAGAGGTCTTGAATGTGATTGGATCATGGTCATGTGATTTCTTAGCTACATCCAATGAGGGAATGGCAGAGAGAGTGAAGTGAAGGGCTGTTCATGTTACGATATGTCCGCGGACATGGCGGTAGTTCGTGGACATCGGGCGTTACATCCGGGGATTTTTGGGTTCAGAAGTCATGCAAATGCGGATGAGTACTAAAAGGGATTGGTCAGGAAAGTTTAGTGGGTGTGTTGTGCCAGAACGGAGTTTCTCATATACGTTTTTGCTGAGAGAACAACAGATAGCTATGTCTGTGTGTTTTAGGAAAACCATTGTATGGATTTTGGGAGATTCATGGATATATTGGTTGAAGGTGCATGCAGAAGGCTGTGGAGTAGCTGTAGATCTTGGATTCCCACATGTGGAAGTACACTGGCATGGAGTACGTGGAAGGAATGGTTGGAATTGCTACCTCTCTGTGCTACTTTGGAGAAAGAGCAACATCCAGACAATGTAATTCATTTTGGAGGGAACAGTTTAGGCATGTGACTGGAATTTTTTTGCAATTTGCTATGAAAGAAGGACTTGGGAAGGTTATGGACATGTTTCCTAATTCGCAAGTGATATTTTCACAGATTGCGCAGAGATAAATGTGGCTTTGTTCTTCTACATTTGGTCCACAAATGGAAAAAGCAAGGCGCAATGTTAATGAAGCTGTTTGTGCCTTTCTAAAAGATTTTGGCATGTCTTCTTTTCACAATGAAAATACTCTGTTTCGTAGTACAAACATTTTTTGCAAAGATGGAGTCCATCTTACTTATGGTGGCAATCAGATTTTTCTGAGAAATGTACAAAATGCATTGCGACCTTTTTTGGAATTACAACATCCATTTTGAAGTAGGTGTTAAGCATTTATAATTTTTGACTTACAGACACCTCCAAAAGGCTCTTTTCAGAGCCACCACTTCCTCCCAGAGAAAATTGCAATGTTTGTGATGGGGTAGCAATCCAATTTTTTAAATGTTCGCAAACTGTCCGCGGACTTCTAAAAAATACAAAGGGCCCTGCTTCATTTATTTTCACTTCTATTTTTTAACTTTGAAAGGCGGCTCTGAAAAGAGCCTTATTTTTTTTTTGTTGATATTTTGTATTTTTTTGGGTTTTTTATACACGACACACTAGGAGAGGAGGGGAAAGGAAGGTAAAGGGGGGACACCAACCACAGGGATAAGAAAGGGCGAGCTGAGGGAGGAAGATGTAGAGTGGGTTTCATCTGGGTAGTGAGCAGATCTTCTCGTGCTCTGAGACGATAGTCTCAAAAGCACTACAAAGTCGCTCCCCCCTGCAGGGTGCTGTGTCACAGTACATACATACAACTGTGACCCTCGAAAGGTAAGGGTCATCAGCATTCTGTATGGCCTGTGAGGCAGCTTGAGGAAGACGCTGTCCCACAGAGGTGGTCCTTGTGGTGACAGGATCAGAAACAGAGGATGAAGTAGAGGAAATCAACCTGCTACGTTCTTCGCAAGGTACAACCCTGCGAATAGGCCCAGAGTGAAATGACCTCAGGTGTCGCTTTATAGTAGTGGTCCCAAAGCTGTACTTACCGTGCTTCCCGTGACTGAGTATCATTTTGCACTCATTGCAGGTAACACAGTTTGCATGAGCCTTAGGAACATTACCATGAATGGTAAATAACCGCCACACCCTAGACTCATGCCTACTGCGGGTAGTAGGGTTTTCCTCTACCTCATTCTCATCATCCTCTTCTTCCTCCTCTGCATCCTCACTCCTGTTCCCCTCTTCACGCCCTTGGGGAGGTGGTGGTGGTGGAGGGGGTGGGGGTGGTGCTGAAGCAGGTGCAGCACCAGGTGGCAGTTCAGCAGCCAGGGATGCCATCAAAGATGCGATGGAAATCTGCAGTTGGCAGCAAAATTCGCTGTGCTCTGTAGAAAATCCAGAAACACAATAAGAATGAGCTCTAGGGCATGGTCTTTTATAGGGGTGCTTGTGCACGGTCCGCGGACATGCGCGCTGTCCGTGGACAGATCGAACACAAAAAAAAGTTTGAAAAGTTTCAAAAGGTATGTAGAAACTCAGGATTACTATGTGGGACTTGTGCCATGGTGAGAGTTTATTGAAAAATATTATGGATTAATTGAAAATGTACTTTTAATTTGTTTGGGGACCCGAACAGTGTCCGCATTCAGAACACGCGATCAGCGTGGGCGCGGTCATATGATCCGTTCGCGAACAAGTCCGCGAAGGAAGCGCATGTCCGCAGTACACCAAATGCACGGAGATTGGCTAGCGCATGCGCTTTGATGTTCTACGGACACTGTTCGGGTCCTGAACTAATTAAAATTTCATCACGCGTGAAACGAACATTTCAGGACACAGCGTGTGTTCTTAGAACAGTTTAAATTTGCTAGCGAACAGTAAGGACAGATATAGTGTTCTTCAGGACACGTTCAATTTAGTTTATGTACGAACATTTCAGGACACCAATTGTGTTCTTAGAACATTTTCAACTAGCTAGCGAACAGTACGGACAGGTACAGTGTTCTTTAAGACACCTCCATTTACGTTTAATTACGAACAATTCAGGACACCGCGTGTGTTCTTAGAACAGTTTCATCTTGCTAGCGAACAGTACGAACAGGTATAGTGTTCTTCAGGACACCTCCATTTTTGTTTATTTACGAACATTTCAGAACACCTGCACTGTCCGCGGACACCTACATTGTTTTAAAAAAAAAAAAAACTATTTACAACACAATATAAAAATTAAACTTTATTTAACATATATTAGTAATTTATGACAGAGAAGGTGAGGCAGAAACAGAAACAAAAACAGGAGAATTAGGGGTTTCATCATGATTGTTATTAGGTGAAGAAGGGATGGAAGTCTCATCAAAACATTTTGGGTTATGGAGAGGGTTTGGGGATAATTGACTGGGATATGGTGAGGAGGGACAGGTACATGTGGGGCAATGGTACGAGGTTTTTGGTTTAAAATGATCTTCCACAAAAGTTTTCAAATTATTAAAATTAGTCAACAATAAATCAATTTGTTCTTCTATACTGTGAAAAGTGTTATCCATAACGGTTTTTCTGAAGTATTTTCTATTTTGGTATGCTCTGTACAAAAAAAAATATATATATGTTAAATGTATACAAAATAATAATAATGAAATGGTTTATATTATAAAGTGTTTACCATTAGTTTCACTATCTTCTGACATTTCTTCATGTGGGAAATGTTCCTCTAGCCATTCCAGAGTACTAGACATTTCTGTGAGAGAAAAAAAAAAGATAATATATTTGTTTATCTAATACAGAAAGTTTATAAATATATGAATACAATTAAGTACACTTACTATTTCAGGTAAGATATGTCCTATGCACTCAGTGGGTCTGCTCTTGTTCTCAGTTCTGTCGTGTTTGTGAGGTAATTATGTTGGAAGCCAATTTATTTTCTTGTGGTATATTCCATTTTAGAACATAGTGCATTTAAATGAATGATTAGTGTGTTGTATATATGGGTTACATTTCTTATGTATTAGTACATATAATGTGTTTGTGTGATATTTTTTGAATGTGTTAAATGTTCCTATGTTATGATATAACAATCAAACATACCCCCCCAGAGTTTTTAGGTAGTGGTACTGTTCTTCGAACATGTCCGCGAACATTAAATGAGATTGCGGACATCAAGTACAGTAGAAGAGATTCAGTCAGTTCCATATGATATGTATATAAAGTGAAAGTCATTATTGTTAAGTTGCACTACTAAAAATCTATGAAATTCAGGGAAAAAACTTAGTTAAAGGGACGTTATGGTTAAGTGCGCTACTAAAAACCTATGAAATTCAGTGAAACAACTTTGTTAAAGGGATGTTATGGTTAAGTTGCGCTACTAAAAACCTATGAAATTGAGTGAAAAAACTTTGTTAAAGGGACGTTATGGTTCCAAGTAAAACCGAAAAACCCTTGAAATTCGCCAGTTATGGTAAGCTAAGCAATCATAACTCGCGCCACCACCGTGCACTGCTAGGACTAACACCCATGATATCAAAGATGACATCACAAATGTCATTGATGACATCACTGATGACATCACATGTCTGGCTCACTCTTTTTTCTTTTGCTGACATATCTAGGCCACATGGTTTTCTTTAGTAACAGTCAGAAATTAAAAATTTTATTTCATTTCTAGACGTATTCTTCAAGTAGGTTCTTAAAGTAATTCCCTTAGAGTCCAGTCACATCATATGAAACATATACATGCGGGACGACACAAGCTTGAAAGACAGCAATCCTTTTTGTGCATAAAGATAATCAATAGACTTATGAGCACTTTCTGATAGTTCTGTTGTTTTTTTTTATGGCTGTACTTTCCCTGTGGGTCCAATCACATCAAGTGATACATATACATAGGGTAAATAGCAGCTTTGAAACAGAGCAATCATTTATTTGCATGAAAATAATCAGTTAAGTTATGAATTGTTTCTGCTACTACTTGTGCCTTTTTGCTAACTTCACTTTCCCTGTCTACACCCATATTGGTATGTGTTCTCGTGTCTTTGTGTTTTGTCTATAGTAATGCAATTATGTAATACATGTGTTTTATTAGCTACGTATTACATATTTCAAAGTACGCAAAAATCTATTAAGAAAACAATTATCATTTCATTATTCAACATATTAACATTACGAATATTATACCTTCATCTTGTACGCTGCACACAATGTTATGTTTCTGTATCAGTAGCTTAGTATACTAGATAGAACCCCATAATAGAATGCTATTTATATCAATGCATCGTTCAATGCACTAATTAGGGTATGATATTTATTGCAATGATCCTTGACACTTGTTTCGCAACATTATAATAAGAATCCCTTGTACACATATTTCATGAAAAGTACATGCACATGTGATGTCATCAATGAGATTTGTGATGTCATCTTTGATGTCGTGGGTGTTAGTGTTAGCAGTGCACGGTGGTGGCGCGAGTTATGTGTATATATATATATATATATATATATATATATATATATATATATATATTACACAGCCACAGAAGTTGCTGTGTAGTTATGGTTAAGTTGCTCCCATAGGAAGAGCACTTTTTGGGCGGCTCATAACTTCACTATCCCTGGACGACTCCTCACCAACTTCTGCAAAAAAAAGCATATGGCCCACTCTGTATCTTTTTGCAAAGTTTGGTGAGGTTTGATCGAGGGTGGGCAAAGTTATAGTGGGGGTCCCTAAATGTCTTTTTTCCCATAGACTGAATGGGGGAAAAATTTTTGTCATGCCTAAACCGCTGGACCGATTTTCACCAAATTTGCGGCAGGAGCAGTGGCTTGGTCGCGACAGCGTGCTTTTGTAAATTTGGTGAAAATCCATTCAGTAGTTTTTTTAAAAAATGACCAAAAAGTAGGTCACAAAAAATGAGTGATATCTGTTTTCGCTCCGCGGACACACTTACCTGTTGGCTCCGCGGACAGTGTCCTGATTGGCTAATCGGCTTGCGTCATGTCCACGGACATGCAACGTGTTCGCTGATTGGATGGTGAAGAGCATGAAGTGCATCAGATTTTTGGAAATGACTGCCATCTTGGATTCGCGGACACTGTCCGGAAGGTCCGCTACGAAGCCAGATGTTCGTAGACGTGCACGGATGCGAAACTAGCTGAAATAGTTGCAAAATGTGTATAGAAGTGTTAAAAATTATTCTAGAAGGTGGGAAATGGCAGAGTAGTTTCAAGGTGAAACTTTGTAAATTGGACACAAATATTGGTATATTGGGTAAGTATGATATTAGTAGGTTGTAGGAAAATAGCATGCACTGGTAAAAACCCATGAAATTCAATGAAAAAACTTTGTTAAGTGGATGTTATGGTTAAGTTGCACTAATAAAAACCTTTATAAATTCACTGAAAAAACTTTGTTAAAGGGATATTATCGTTAAGTTGCGTTACTAAAAACCTATGAAATTCAGTAAAAAAAAAAATTGTTAAAAGGATGTTATGGTTACAAGTAAAATCGAAAAAACCCTGAAATTCGCTACTTACGGTAAGATAAGCAATCATAACTCGCGCCACCACCATGCACTGCTAAGACTAACACCCAGGACATCAAAGATGACATCACAAATATCACACAAATATCAGCCACAGACAAACTAGATGTACATGGTATGACACTACCCATGTGTGACCAAGCCACAACAAGACTAAATAGTTTAGAAAAATCAATCTCAAACACAGCAGAAAAGATATTAAAATTATCCTTAAATTGCAGAGTAATGCTTAAACGTAACCTTGACGTGGACCAAGGACTAGTTAATGGAGCACTGGGTACAGTTGTTGGCTTTCAAACATACCCACGCGACAACAAAATTCAGTTTGTCAATATACTCTTTGACAAACTTTCAGAAGTAAAAAGGATAGGACGCTCAACAGCTAGATTCCTTCTCGTCAAAGATATGTACGCAGAGAACAATTTTCTCTAACTCTTGCATACGCAGTCACAATTCATAAATCACAAGGTCTTACCCTAGACAAAGCAATGATAGATATTGGTAACACAGTCTTTAAAGAAGGAATGAGCTATGTAGCACTATCACGCTTACGTACACTTGACGGTCTATTTCTAATCAACTTTGATGCAAGTAAAATAAACGCTGATATTCCTTGCATTTTAGAATTCAATAGACTTCGCTCACTATACACCCCCACCTAAACACATATTCTGTTCCACAAAAAGTAAAACGTTATAAAAGAAAAATAAATCAAACAGAAATGCAACAGGATGTCACTGAAAATCCTCCAAAGAGAGTAAAAGAAACTAATACTTCATCAAGTACCACAAGCAAAAAAGAATCAATTAGGGAAAGTAAACCAGGTACTTCTTTAAAGAAGGAAGACAAACTCCAAAAAAAGCAGTTAGATACAGAACTACCTGGACCATTTAAATTCTCAAATATAGTTGGTGTAAATTGGTACGCAAATGTAGCAATGAATATTCTATTTCAATTACCACCAATTGTTGACAACATTTACTTGCACAGTACAGACCCATTGTGTTTGCAAATGTTTGTACTTCACACAAATGCAGCAAACAATCCTGACAACAGGTATAGTTTTTATGGAATAAGACAACAATTGGACTACTGCGCTGGAATGGTGAAATTCACTATACATTCACAGTAAGATCCACAAGAATTTCTAATGTACTTACTATAAGTACTGGAAAACAAAAACATACCTATAAATGAAATCTTTCAGATTTCATACATGTGGAAACATACATGCACTCTCTGCAACAATGTGACACAAGAAGAAATCCCCAATGAACGCTTCATATATATATATCAATACCAAATTGTGAATCCATTCCATTTCAGCGACTTGTACAAAATGGAAACCATGGTAGATTATGCTCTACCTGCAATTCAGATAATCGCTCCACGTTAGTAATACAAACACATAGTAAATACATAATACTAATGCTTCTACATTACAATGCAGATGGTACCAAAAACAACTGCAAGCTGACTGGATTCACACATGGTCAAATATCACTTGGTAAGAAAACCTTCACAACAATAGGTATAATCTACCACGCAGGAGCCACTACCAATTCAGGGCACTACACTGCATATATAAAAAAGAAATGTGGATGGTTTGAATGTAATGATAGTACCATTAGTCTAAAGCAGAGATTATCAGGAAATCTTATTGATGTTCTTAAAACCAAAATTTGATAACTAAACTGTATTTAAACCCTAAGTAAACTTGTGTTAAAAAAATATAAACTTCAAAAGCTATCTAACTGCTCAAAGATTCTACAAGAACTAATCAGATAAATGAATACCACTAAATTAGACCAGAAAATACACAGTTAGAATACGCCAATTGGTATCTAACTGTCCCAAAATTTAACAATATCAAAATAGATAAATCAATAGCACTAAAATATATCAAAAAAATAGACAGTTAGAATATGCCAATTGGTATCTAACTGCTCCAAAATTTTATAATATCAAAACAAATAAATAATATGGTACTGCTCCAAAAAAATACAACAAGCCAAAGTATAAAGAATTAGCCAGAAACAACAAGTGAACACTGAAAACAAACAAACAAATAAACTGTAGCATAACTGAAAAAGGTTTTTTTTTATCCAACATGGATTTTTTTTTCTCCCACAGACCCAATGATTTTAGCAACAAATACAGAAACTGAGCAAATTGCACAGTACTCTGATTTGTAATCTACTAAATATGAGGGTCGAAAAAAAAATATATTGATTATACAATGTAATAAGTCATTACAAAATACTAATACTAACATGCTATTTTCTTTTATCACAGAAATTAACAAGAAATACATGTACTCTGGTTACTAGACCAAACAGTAAGTATACAATAATAAGGAGAACCACAGCAGCATATCACATCCATAGTATCTAATACCTTTGTTCCTAATACATTTGTTTTTCACCCAAAGTTATAAGCAAATTTGAATGTGATATGCTGCGGTGGTTGTTGCCAGGGCATAGAGTCTTGGGTGCATGGGCCAAATGGCCATGCACCCAAGACTCTATGCCCTGGCGACAACCACCGCAGCATATCACATCCATAGAGTCAAACATTTCAACTATGGTCTATGGAAACTTTTAATGTCCGCGGACATTATGAGTGTTCTTAGAACACTTTCAACTTGACAACGAACAATACGGACAGTGTCCTCAGGACACCCCCATTTTGTTTCTTTGCGAACATTTCAGGACACTGCAAGTGTTCTTAGAACACATTCAACTTGCCAGCGAACAATACGGACTACGCCTTCAGGACACCCCCTACTAACATTCCAGGACACCGCGAGTGTTCTTAGAAACGTCTTCAGAACACCCCCATTTTGTTTATTTGCGAACATTTCAGGACACCGCAAGTGTTCTTAGGACACATTCAACTTGACAGAGAACAATACAGACAGCGTCCTCAGGACACCCCCTACGAACACTCCCCGGACACCGCGAGTGTTCTTAGAGCCATAGTATCTAATACCTTTGTTCCTTATACATTTGTTTTTCACCCAAAGTTATAAGCAAATATGAATGTGATATGCTGCGGTGGTTGTTGCCAGGGCATACCTTTGTTCCTTATACATTTGTTTTTCACCCAAAGTTATAAGCAAATATGAATGTGATATGCTGC
Organism: Ambystoma mexicanum; assembly: GCF_040938575.1. NCBI lineage: Eukaryota > Metazoa > Chordata > Amphibia > Caudata > Ambystomatidae > Ambystoma > Ambystoma mexicanum. The sequence continues at coordinate 285,409,695 of NC_090922.1, forward strand.
GGTGGTTGTTGCCAGGGCATAGAGTCTTGGGTGCATGGCCAAATGGCCATGCACCCAAGACTCTATGCCCTGGCAACAACCACTGCAGCATATCACATCCATAGAGTCAAACATTTCAACTATGATCTATGGGAAACTTTTAATGTCCGCGAACAATGTGAGTGTTCTTAGAACACTTTGAACTTGCCAGCGAACAATACGGACACCGTTTTCAGGACACCCCCTACGAACATTTCAGAACAACGTGATATTTCTTAGAACACTTTCAACTTAACAACGAACAATACGGACAGCGTCCTAAGGACACCCCCTACGAACATTCCAGGACACCGGGAGTGTTCTCAAAAACGTCTTCAGAACACCCCCATTTTTTTTATTTGCGAACATTTCAGGACACCGCGAGTGTTCTTAGGACACATTCAACTTGACAGAGAACAATACGGACAGTGTCCTCAGGACACCCCCTACCAACATTCCAGGACACCGGGAGTGTTCTTAGAAGCTTCTTCAGAACACCACCATCTTGTTTATTTGCGAACATTTCAGGACACCGCAAGTGTTCTTAGGACACATTCAACTTGACAGAGAACAATACGGACAGTGTCCTCAGGACACCCCCTACGAACACTCCCCGGACACCGCGAGTGTTCTTAAAAGCGTCTTCAGAACACCACCATCTTGTTTATTTGCTAACATTTCAGGACACCGCAAGTGTTCTTAGGACACATTCAACTTGACAGAGAACAATACGGACAGCGTCCTCAGGACACCCCCTACGAACACTCCCCGGACACCGCGAGTGTTCTTAGAAGCGTCTTCAGAACACCCCCATTTTGTTCATTTGCGAACATTTCAGGACACCGTGGGTTTTCTTAGAACACATTCAACTTGACAGAGAACAATACGGACAGCGTCTTCAGGACACCCCCTAAGAACATTCCAGGACACCGGGAGTGTTCTTAGAAGCGTCTTCAGAACACCCCCATTTTGTTTATTTGCGAACATTTCAAGACACCGCGAGTGTTCTTAGGACACATTCAACTTGACAGAGAACAATACGGACAGCGTCCTCAGGACACCCCCTACGAACACTCCCCGGACACCGCAAGTGTTCTTAGAAGCGTCTTCAGAACACCCCCATTTTGTTTATTTGCGAACATTTCAGGACACCGCGGGTGTTCTTAGAACACATTCAACTTGACAGAGAACAATATGGACAGCATCCTCAGGCCACCCCCTACAAACATTTCAGGACACCGGGAGTGTTCTCAAAAACGTCTTCAGAACACCCCCATTTTGTTTATTTGCGAACATTTCAGGACACTGCGGGTGTTCTTAGAACACATTCAACTTGACAGAGAACAATACGGACAGCGTCCTCAGGACACCCCCTACGAACACTCCCGGACACCGCGAGTGTTCTTTGAACAGTTTCACTTTGCTTGCGAACAAAACAGACACATATTGAGTCCTTAGAACACCCCCCAGTCAGTTTATTTAGAACATTTCAGAACACCCGTGATGTCCGCAAACAAATCGAATACAAAAATAATGTCTAACACATAAAAAACACAACTTTCATCCTATCTCATACACTCCCACCCTCTCCAAACACTCCTACACACCAACACACTCTACAAAATACACATTTTGAACAAAGTTTCACTGCACTGTCCGCGGACGTCCGCGAATCCAAGATGGCGGGCGTTACCGGAAAATCTGACGCGCTTCACGCTCCACGCCGTCCAATCAGCGAACACGTTGCATGTCCGCGAACATCACGCAAGACGATTGGCCAATCAGGACACTGTCCGCGGAGCGAACAGGGAAGTGTGTCCGCAAACCGAACACAGATATCACTAATTTTTTTTTACCTACTTTTTGCTCATTTATAAAAAAAACTACTGGACGGATTTTCACCAAATTTGCAAAAGCACGCTTTTGGGACCAAGCCGCTGCTCCTGGTCCAAATTTGGTGGAAATCCGTCCAGCGGTTTGGGCTGTAGACGCGAGCAAAAAAATGTTCCCATTCAGTCTACGGGAAAAAAAAAAGTTTTAGGACCCCCCTATAACTTTTCCCCCCCTGGACGAATCCTCACCAAACTTTGCAAAGAAAATCAGAGTGACCCAAATACTTTTTTTGCAAAGTTTGGTGAGGATCTGTCCAGGGAGAGCGAAGTTATAAGCCACCCAAAAAGTGCTCTTCCGATGGAAACAGCAACTTAACCATAACTACATGGCCACTACCGTGGCCATGTAATATATATATATATAATATATATTAAAGTGCCTGCTGTGGCGACCGTGTAGTTATGGTTATGTTGCTCAACCCAAAGGAAGAGCACTTTTAGGGCATTTTATAACTTTGCCCCCCCCGGACAAAAACTTACCAAACATTGCAAAAAATATATATGGCCCTGTCTGAATTTGTATGGCAAGTATGGTGAGGTTTCATCAAGGGGGACCAAAATGTCTGTATTTTCCATAGACGCAATGGAAAAAAAATGTTGCTCACGTCTGCAGCCCACACCGCTGGACGGATTTTTCACAAGATTTGCAGCAGGAGAGGGGGCTTGGTCCCCAAAGCGTGCTTTTGTAAATGTGGTGTAAATCCGTCCAGTAGTTTTCTTTAAAATGGGCTAAAAGTAAGTGAAAAAACATGTGTGATATCTTTGTTCGGTTCACTGACTCACTTTGGTGAAAAGCATGAGGTGTGTCAGATTTTCCAATACGTCTGCCATGTTGTATCGCGGACAGCCGTGACTGACCGCAGACAGCGCGGTGGGGAAAAAGTGTGGGAAACACATTTTGGGACATCTGGTGTTGAAAGAGGGGCTGTGAAGTGTGGGCGATTGAAAAAAAGTTGGTATGGGGCTCTTTGTTTAGGTGGAAGAAGAGCGTATGGGTGGCACAGCAGTCAGAGGACCCCATGGTAGTCTGCACACAGACTCTTGGTCGGGCAGCTTGATAAAAACATTTGGGGTTATTTGGTGACTGAAAGAGGGTTTTGGCGGGCAACTTGGGTTATTTGGTGACTGCAAGAGGGCTTTGTCAGCATAGGGGACTGGAATCTAGATGATATGGGTATATTTGCAAAGGTGAAAAATAAGGTTTGCGGTATATTTTGATGTCTGCAGATGTCATTTGAAGTGGGACGGTCAGGGCAAGTTGTGGTGTGGTGGTTGTGGCCAGTTGCCAGATTCTTGGGTGCAAGGCCATAAGCCGAAGGCTTTAGGCCATGCTCCCAAGAATCTTCTCACTGGCCACAACCATTGTAATAAAAAGACTTGGGCAGGCAGTTTGAGAAACATATTTGTGGTTATGTGGTGACTACAAGAGGGCTTGGTCAGGGTAGGAGAGTGAATCTAGATGGTATGGGGATATTTGCATAGGTGAAAAATAGGGTTGGTCGTCCCTTTCGATGTCTGCAAATGTCATTTGAATTGGGAAGCTCATGGCAAGTTGTTGAGTGGTGGTTGTGGCCAGTGACAAGATTCTTTGGTGCATGGGCGTATTATGCTGGGGTGGTTGTGTCCAGTGCCTAGATTCTTGGGTGCATGGCCATAGACCATGCACCTAAGAATCTAGGCACTGGCCACAACCACGCCAGCATAATACGGCGATGCACCCAAGAATCGGGCCACTGACCACAACCATTGTAATAATATGTAAACATAAATTGAAATCGGCCATTGGAAACAACCATTATAATAATATGGGTATAGTAATTATACATAGTGTTTGGGCAGTGCATAGTATTTGTAACATGGTAACCTAGCAGTTCGGGCTGGAATGCCCCTTTTGGGGTGGGGCCAAGCCTGATTTGCATATGGTCTTTCCCCTTCTGTAATGGCTTGGCAGGTGAAGAGCGGTGGTCTGGAGGGTTGACCAGAGCAATGCCAGTGGTTAAGATTAATTCTAAACCTGCCAGCCATCACCTCTTTGTTTTTGCTTATGATTGCTGTACCATTGGGGGTACAGGTTGAATTTGTTGTACAGGAGAAATATGTTCTTCTTTTTGTGTGTAACACACATAGCATAATATATTAGGTAAGATAGTTTACAATGTTGCATTGCATACAATCTCAAATATTCATGTACTTCTTAGACCCTCATAATCTGTACATTCTAAGTACTATGTTTGAAATAACATTACTGTGTGTTTTGCAGAGTTGCTGTTTTTGTTTGCATAATCATTGGGTCATTGGGAATAAAATCCATACAAATTTTTTTAAAAATGCAAGTACATTTGACATTACGTGTAACAGTATGTTTGTTTGAAGTGTGCAGTACTTAATGGAATGTTTAAGGTGCACAAATAAGTGTATTTGTTGTTACAAGCAAGATGTTGCAGTAGGAAGAATTGTAATGCTGTATTTGCAATGAAGTGAAATGAAGGGTATTTTTGAAGTAGTTAGATTCCTGTTGGTGTAGTGTAAGTGTTTTGCTTTTTGAAAGTGCTGGTGGGCTCTTTTTTTTAAAGGATTCATTGAAGTACTTAGATAGCTGTTGGCATATTGAAACTGTTTTCTCTTTCAGAAGGAGCATTGCCGTACTATAGATGTAGGTAGATACCAGTTGGCGTATTCTAACTGTTGATAGTTTTATAGTTCTGAAAGGTATTATTTGAAGCAATTTGATACCTGTTGATGTTTTCTAACTATTTTGCTATTCAAAAGTAACATTGCAGTAAACTGGATGCCATTAGATACCATTCTAATTGGTTATAGTTCTACAGATCAGTGACTAAACTTTGCAGACCCTCACAAACAGTACATTCTAAGTACTATGTTTTAAACAACATTACTGTGTGTTGTGCACAGTTGTTGTTTATGTTTGCATAATGATTGGGAAAAAAATCTGTACAGCATTAACATAAACGTGCTACATTTGTATCTGTTGGCGTATTGAAACTGTTTTCCATTTCAAAAACAGCATTGCAGTACTAGGGATGTAGCTAGATATCAGTTGGCATAATCTAACTGTTGATAGTTATATAGTTCTGAAGGGTGTTATTTGAAGCAGTTTGATACCTGTTGGCATACTTTATTTTGCTATTCAAAAGTATCATTGAAGTAGTATGGCTGCAGCTAGATACCAGTTGGCATGTTCTAACTGTTGATAGTTCTAGAGGTTAGTGACTAAACTTTGTAGATCCTCATAATCAGTCCATTCTAAGTGCTATGGTTCAAACACCATTAATGCGTGTTTTGCACAGTTGTTGTTTCTGTTTGCATAAGCAGTGGGTCATTGGGAAAAAATCTATACATCATTAAAAGAATGTAATACATTTATGTGAATTTAACTTTCACAGTATGTTTGTTTGAAGTATGCAGTACATAAGGGAATGTCTTTCACAGGGCAGTGAATACATTTAGGTTTAAGGAATATTAAGCAGGCATTTGGTAGATTTGCTAGTAATCTCTGTTTTAGAGTAATGAAAGTGTTATTGTATTAAAACCAACCACCAATATATGTTTAATGTACGCAGTATAGTGACCTGCACTGGTTGTGGCACCAGTGTGGTAGATTATGCCTACTGTTGTCAAGGTTTTCTTGCCAAGTGAGACTTGACTGTATGTGAAGCTAGTAAGCCTGCAGTTGTTTTTGGTACCATCTGTGTTGTATCTTAAAAGCATTAGTATTACATATTGGCTTATCTGTAAGGTGGAACGATTGTCTGATTTGCAAACAGTGCATAATATGGCATGATTTGCATATTGCACCAGCTGATGAAATGGAATGGATTCACAATTTGGTATAGATACATACACAAATCGTTAATTAGGGATATGCTCTTGTGCAACATGGTTGCAGTGAGTGCATGTATGTTTCCACACCTATGAAATCTGGAAGATTTCATGTATAGGTATGCTTTTGGTTTCCACTACTTGCAGTAAGTACATTACACATTCTTGTGGTTCTTCCTGTGTGTTTATGGTGAAGTCTACCATTCCTGCACAGTAGTCCAATTCTTGCCTTATTCCTGAGAACTGTAAGTGTTGTCAGGATTATTTGTGACATTTATATGAAAGACAAGCATTTGTAAACACAACTAGTCTGTGCCGTTCAAGTAAATGTTTTGAACAATTGGTGGCACTTGGAACAGAAGATTGATTGCTAAATGTGCAGAGCAATTTACACAAGTTGTGTTGAAAAATTGAAATGGACCAGAGAGTTCTGTCTCTGTGTCATGTGCTGGACCTCCACTTGTTTTTTTAGAACAAATAGTTCTCTTTATATCTGCTGATGGATGTGCACTTGTGTTTGCACTAGATAGTTTTGTGGTTGTACTACTTGATGGAGTAGTAGTTATTTTTAGTTTCTTTGGTGGAATATTTGGGAGCTCTCTTATAAGTTATGTTTGCATTAATGTTCTTTTCAAAACTTCACCTTTTTAAGGAAAAGGGTACATATCGAGATGGGGTGTGTAGAGTACACGTAGTCTGTTGTACTCTAGGATGCAATGAATGTCAGCCTTGACTTGGTTTGCATCGAAATTGATCAGAAATAGTCCTTCAAGTGTACATAGAGGTAAACGTGCTGCATAAACCATACCTTCTTTAAAGCCTGTGTGCCAATGTCAATCAATGCCTGATCTAGGGTTAGACCTTGTGATTTATAAAAAGTGACTGCACATGCAAGAGACAGAGAAAAAAAGGAATCGTGTTGTTGAGCATCCTATGCTTTTAACTTCTGAAAGTTTGTCAAAGTGGATGTTGTCAAACTGAATGTTGTTGTCATGTGGATATGTCTGGAAGCCAACAGCTGTACCAATTGCTCCATTGACTAAACCTTCAAGGTTATGTTTCAGAATTACTCTGCAGTTTAAACACAACATTAACATTTATTCCAAACCAGCTGTGTTGGAGATACATGTTTCTAAGCTATTTAGTCATGCTGCTGCTTGTTGACACATAGGAAGTGTAAAGCCATGCACTTCCAGTTTGTCTGTGGAGCTGATATGCACTATTGGTTGCATTTAATTTTTTTTAACATTGTCTCATTGAATTGCATACAGCTTGCTAGTGGTGGCACTAAGGACATACATTTGTTTGTGCTAATTCTCCCATGACATCAGCAACAGATGTGTCATGCCCATATAGCTCATGGATGAGTCTACAATTTAAGATAGATTGTGCATCTTTAGAAAGAAGTCCAGTCCTAATGCTTTTTAAAATGTAAGCTTAGTTAAGGTTTACAGACTAACGCATGTTTTGAGTTAGTCCTCTGTAATGGACATGTTTCCAGAAATTTTACATTTCCTATGCTTCCAAGTGTGTTGTGGCACTGTTGTTTTCCAAAGGTTTTAACAATAGGTTCACCTTTCACTGGTGTTAATTGTAGAAAATCTTCAAAAACAATAACATGTTTTCATCCAAAGAGTTCTTTGTAGTCCATTTTAAGGATTTCTTGTAATATAAGGTGAATTAAAGTAAACATTAGGTTGGAAACCATGCTTACCTCATCTAATAGGAGCATTTTCATTTGTTTCAGAATTCTGCATACTTCAGTAGCAGCTTCTGTTGTTAGTTTTGGTGTATCTACTGGAAGGATCAGTAGTCAGTGTAAAGTAACACCTCCTATGTTGTAGGCAGATAAATCTGTTACAACAGCTGAAAGGTTGTTGGTTGTTAAACTTTGTAGGAATTTGCTGATGATTTTTATTAAGAATGTTTTTCCAGAACCAGCTTCACTACTTACATAGAGGAGTAGATGTGTATAATGTTGACAGCAACACATTTTACTTTCATGCTTCAAACCATGTTCAATTTCTTTAGTCACTTCTAGGAAAATGCTGAGTTTCGAATCTTTTAGCTGTGATTTCAGCACTGCCAAGTTTTCTTCTGATTGCTCATATTGATACATGGTGTTCTCTACTTCATTCATGGCTAATTCGGCTTCATTTACTATGAGTGGCTCTCCAAGTGGTTCTTGGCTTCCTGTAACAGAAAGTTGACTGCCCCCAGGAGTGTCTTTATTTAGTTGTGCTTGAACTTCTTTCTCTTGTTGGCGTTCATTGTCCAACATGGTTTTGTATTGCTTGAAATTGCCATTTGTTATACTGCTTTCATTTGCATTGAATGCAGCTCAAAATGAGTCATGTTGCCTAATGATTCCTCTTCTTTTCTCCATGGTTTAAAAAGCTGCAGTAGTGCCATGTAGTAAAGTTCTATATGTTGAGCAGTTTTAAATGATAACTTCATGTGATTTATTAGACTGGGTTTGATAAGTTTGAAGAGGCTCCCTACACAAGCTGAGACCACATATTTTCCACATTTTTCATCTGGTTTCACATTATTTTTGTAGGAAAAAAGTTGGGCTATGTGATACAGGCACATGTTTTCCAAAGCAGTACTTCTGTTTGGGTAGTATCTGTCTAATAAATAGTTTTTTTTAAATGTCCTGGCTGGTGCTATCATTGTCTTTTTAGGATTGCAGCACTCATTTTCTGGATGCAGCTGGACCAAGGCTTAGCGAGACTATGGCCCTCATTAGAACTCTGGCGGAAAACCATGGTGCTATTAGCACCATGGTCGATGCCGGAGTCTGCCATTGTAGAATGGGGAATTACCACCCCATTCCAAGGTTGGCGGGTCGGTAATTCCCCATTCCCATTCTTGCCCCTTAGGGCATAATGAGAATGGGGAAGGCGGTAAGTACGGTACTACAAATTGCGGGCTCGAGAGGTCTAGACCAGCCGTTAAGGTTGGGTACCGCAAAGGGACCTCGTAGTCAGGTGTTAAGGGTTTAACGGCGCCAACACCTTTTACGGCGCCGTTAACCCCTTAACGCCAGGGTCGTAATGACCCCCTATGTGTTCAGATTTGCCATATTAGGCTGTGCCTGTTAAAAGGTCTGCCACTTAGTAGCATCCACATTCTCTATGGGAGAGCATTTTTATGCCTAATCTTTACAATGTTTGTGACAGGGTTTTATCAGATGATGGGCCTCATTACGACCCAGGCGGTAAGTTACCGCCTGGGCCGTGACTTTACCACCATGGCGTGAACTACGTTTACGCCATGGTGGTTGGCGGACTTACCGCCCCATTCCGACCTTGGTGGGGCGGTAAGTCCCCAATCCCCATTTACCCTTCCCCATTCCCATTTTTGCCCCATAGGGCATAATGGGAGTGGGGAAGGCGTTAATTACGCCACCGTAAATTACGGTGGCGTAATTAACTCCATGGTCCCTTAGCGCCATGGATTTTAACACCTGCTAAAAGCAGGTGTTAAAAGCGCCATGGCGCTAAGGGACCTCGTAATTGGCGGTAAGGGGTCGGCGCAGCTAACGCTGGCGTAAACCCCTTACCGCCAGGGTCGTAATGAGGCCCGATATGTCATCCCAGAGGACATTTACCTCTGTTTTCTCAGCTTTGGTTCGGTAGGCTGTGACATATTGTATGTTTACTTGTTTGTCCTTTTGCTGAAACTGGTCTAGGGAAACCAAAGTAGCATTTGGTGTAGTATTTACCTTTGTTTTTATATCTGCATTGGCAGTATTTGCAACACTTATGATTTTGGAAGCGTAAAATTTGTTTACGTAGCTTAGTATGTGTGGTTTCAGAAGGGATGTCAAAAGTTATGTATTTGTGAATACACTGCAAAACAGTGGCATCACTGTCATGAACAAATTTAGGAGCATCTTTTATTCACAAAAAACATGTGTGGTTCTTCTTTAGATTGATATTATTTTCCCCAAAAGAGGTGTTCCACTTCTCTGGGGGCAGGGATATTTTTATGACAGATGAAGTGCAGCATGGCAATAAAGCGGTGGTGAAATTATCTTGATACATTTACAGGGTTGAGAGAGCAGAGTTCACCTGGTATTTTTATGTCTATTTCTTCTTTCTTTAGGTTTGCTATGTGTAGGATGTCGTGCAAGTCATACCATGCATATTCTGTACAAGTTAAAGTAACACACCATGTTGGTGGGCCGAGGTTCCTAAGCATACACTGTACATCAGCGTGACGTCGGAACCAGTATTCTTTGTACCACGCATGGTTGCCAAGAGATTTGTGATACTTGGCTTCAAAGCTTCATCTTTGTCTTTTATCTTTTGAAGTAGTTGGGTAGCAGACATGTTTAAAAAAATGGAGCCTGTTTTCAATGTGTTTGCAACTCTGCATCATAGAGTTGCTAGTTCAGTTTTGAACAGGGGGTGGAATATGTATTCAACATTTTGTCTAAATCTGTGGTCTTTGGAATACATTCATAAAGAGCTGTATTCTGATGCTGTTATTTGTGTGGATCTTTCATCATATCTTCCCCCTTTTCCTGTAGGAAAGAGTTGAGGAAAGGCTCTTGCTTCTATACTTTTTCCCCATATGCTGATTGGAGATCCTTGAGCTTGATGCATTTGATATGTTTCTAATGCATCGTCTATGGTGACTTTGGGGTGTAGTGGGTGAATTGTATACTGGTCTAAAACATTGGATGCAGTAATAGGATCTACAAGTTCGAATTGGCCAGATGGTGATGAATCCTGAATGATTTGGGTGGTTTCCTTTAAGTTCTTTTCAATGTGTATATCTGTGTAGTAGTCATTGCTTTCTTTTAGATATTTTAGTGCTTTTCTAAAGTTGTTTAAGTTTACTAGTTGTTGCCAACATGTTTTGTCTTTCGTTGGTACACCATTAACTAGGATAATAAAAGATTGATCTATTGGGCATTGCACTCCTAGAGTTTCTGCATTTTCATTAAGATCTAATGGCAAATAAACTACTTTGCCATGAATGCCTTTTAGTAATTCAGAAGGAGGCAATTTGGCTGTTTTGGGTTGAAGGTGTATTATAGCTTGAAATGGGTGTACTGTTTGGATTATAAAGTTTTTATACAAATTAATCTGTTGGAGAGGTTTTGGAAGTGGGACTATTTCCAAGTTATTAGAGACAGGAAGGCATTTGGTTCTTATCATGCTTTGTATTGTCTGTGGATCTAATATGCACTATTGGTTGCATTTCATTTTTTTTTAACATTGTCTCATTGAATTGCATACAGCTTGCTAGTGGTGGCACTAAGGACATACATTTGTTTGTGCTAATTGTCCCATGACATCAGCAACAGATGTGTCATGCCCATATAGCTCATGGATGAATTTACTATTTAAGATAGATTGTGCATCTTTAGAAAGAAGCCCAGTCCTAATGCTTTTTAAAATGTAAGCTTAGTTAAGGTGTGCAGACTAACGCATGTTTTTAGTTAGTCCTCTGTAATGGACATGTTTCCAGAAATGTTACATTTCCTATGCTTCCAAGTGTGTTGTGGCACTGTTGTTTTCCAAAGGTTTTAACAATAGGTTCACCTTTCACTGGTGTTAATTGTAGGAGATCTTCAAAAACAATAACATGTTTTCATCCAAAGAGTTCTTTGTAGTCCGTTTTAAGGATTTCTTGCAATATAAGGTGCATTAAAGTAAACATTAGGTTGGAAACCATGCTTACCTCATCTAATAGGAGCATTTTCATTTGTTTCAGAATTCTGCGTACTTCAGTAGCAGCTTCTGTTGATAGTTTTGGTGTATCTACTGGAAGGAGCAGTAGTCAGTGTAAAGTAACACCTCCTATGTTGTAGGCAGATAAATCTGTTACAACAGCTGAAAGGTTGTTGTTTGTTAACTTTGTAGGAATTTGCTGATGATTTTTATTAAGAATGTTTTTCCAGAGCCAGCTTCACTACTTACATAGAGGAGTAGATGTGTATAATGTTGACAGCAACACGTTTTACTTTCATGCTTCAAACCATGTTCAATTTCTTTAGTCACTTCTAGGAAAATGCTGAGTTTCGAATCGTTTAGCTGTGATTTCAGCACTGCCAAGTTTTCTTCTGATTGCTCATATTGATACATGGTGTTCTCTACTTCATCCATGGCTAATTCTGCTTCATTTACTATGAGTGGCTCTCCAAGTGGTTCTTGGCTTCCTGTAACAGAAAGTTGACTGCCCCCAGGAGTGTCTTTATCTAGTTGTGCTTGAACTTCTTCCTCTTGTTGGCGTTCATTGTCCAACATTGTTTTGTATTGCTTGAAATTGACATTTGTAATACTGCTTTCATTTGCATTGAATGCAGCTCAAAATGAGACATGTTGCCTAATGAATCCTCTTCTTTTCCCCATGGTTTAAAAAGCTGCAGTAGTGCCATGGGTAAAGTTCTATATGTTGAGCAGTTTTAAGTGATAACTTCATGTGATTTATTAGACTGGGTTTGATAAGTTTGAAGAGGCTCCCTACACAAGCTGAGACCACATATTTTCCACATTTTTCATCTGGTTTCACATTATTTTTGTAGGAGAAACGTTGGACTATGTGGTACAGGCACATGTTTTCCAAAGCAGTACTTCTGTTTGGGTAGTATGTGTCTAATAAATAGTTTTTTTTTTAAAATGTCCTGGCTGGTGCTATCATTGTCTTTTTAGGATTGCAGCACTCATTTTCTGGATGCAGCTGGACCAAGGCTTAGCGAGACTATGGCCCTCATTAGAACTCTGGCGGAAAACCATGGTGCTATTAGCACCATGGTCGATGCCGGAGTCTGCCATGGTGGAATGGGGAATTACCACCCCATTCCAAGGTTGGCGGGGCGGTAATTCCCCATGCCATCATGGCCTTTCCAATTCCCATCTTGCCCCATAGGGCATAATGAGAATGCGGAAGGCGGTAAGTACGGTACTGCAAATTGCGGGCTCGAGAAGTCTAGACCAGCCGCTAAGGTCGTGTCCCGCAAAGGGACCTCGTAGTCAGGTTTAAGGGTTTAACGGCGCCAACACCTTTTACGGCGCCGTTAACCCCTTAACTCCAGGGTCGTAATGACCCCCTATGTGTTCAGATTTGCCATATTAGGCTGTGCCTGTTAAAAGGTCTGCAACTTAGTAGCATCCACATTCTCTATGGGAGAGCATTTTTATGCCTAATCTTTACAATGTTTGTGACAGGGTTTTATCAGATGATATGTCATCCCAGAGGACGTTTACCTCTGTTTTCTCAGCTTTGGTTCTGTAGGCTGTGACATATTGTATGTTTACTTGATTGTCCTTTTGCTGAAACTGGTCTAGGGAAACCAAAGTGGCATTTGGTGTAGTATTTTCCTTTGTTTTTATATCTGCACTGGCAGTAGTTGCCACACTTATGATTTTGCAAGCGTAAAATTTGTGTACGTAGCTCAGTATGTGTGGTTTCAGAAGGGATGTCAAAAGTTATGCATTTGTGAATACACTGCAAAACAGTGGCATCACTGTCATGAACAAATTTAGGAGCATCTTTTATCCACAAAAACATGTGTGGTTCTTCTCTGGATTGATATTCTTTTCTCCAAAAGAGGTGTTCCACTTCTCTGGGGGCAGGGATATTTTTATGACAGATGAAGTGCAGCATGGCAATAAAGCGGTGGTGATGTCAAAATGCTCGGAACTGGTCTCAGGAGTTGAGTCAGTGCTATGCTCTGAGCCACAACAGGAATCAATATCCCCTTCCTCCTCCTCCTTCTCACCTGAGATAACGGTGTTGTCCAGACTTGTCCTTCTTTCTTCTTCTTGCTCCTAGACCTTTGATCGAAGAGAAAGGGTCTCCCTTGGTCGGAAGCCACTCTGCTGCCTTTCTGTGATGGCAAGCAGGAGGGGCACCCCTCCGACGAAGTCCAACACGAGGAAAAAAAGCCAGCCAGCAAAAAAAACCTCTTGAAGATGGCAGGTAAGGTCTTCGCTGTGGATTGGCGGTGAAGGACTATGACTCCCAGAATGCAGCAGCAGCAGAAGATAGTATGGACCAGGAGAGAAGGCTGATCGTGGAATCTTGCAAAATGTCCAGAGGAATGGCTAAACAAATGGGAAGTCCCAAGGTGGGAGCCAAAAGGGGAATAGGCTCCGGACAGTAAGCAGCTGAAGATCCCGCAAGCAGGTAACAAGGGCCATGTGAACGGTAGACAACCGGGAGAAAAGAGAAGCCAGAGAAAAGGACGGGAAGCGGAGCCAGGGGGGGCAGATGGGAGAAAGACAAGGGGAACCACAGAAGGAACGGAAGGCAAGGAAAAACGGAAGGTAAGAGGAAAGCAACACAGCGTCAGACTCACGAGGAAAGCAGTGAGTTGCAACGCAGTGTCAGCCCGGAAAGGCGGGGCTTAAGAGCAGAAGTAAACAAAGAAAGACTAGACCCATACCCGCACCCGGAAGAAAGGGAAAGTGCTAACAGGAATACACTCGTCTGAGTGGCCAAATGCGCCAAGTGAGGCGGTGCATGACAGGTGAAAGTATCTTGATACATTTACAGGGTTGAGAGAGCAGAGTTCACCTGGTATTTTTATGTCTATTACTTCTTTCTTTAGGTTTGCTATGTGTAGGATGTCGTGCAAGTCATACCATGCATATTCTGTACAGGTTAAAGTAACACAGCATGTTGGTGGGCCGAGGTTCCTATGCATACACTGTACATCAGCGTGACGTCGGAACCAGTATTCTTTTGTACCACGCATGGTTGCCAAGAGATTTGTGATACTTGGCTGCAAAGCTTCATCTTTGTCTTTTATCTTTTGAAGTAGTTGGGTAGCAGAGATGTTTAAAAAATTGGAGCCTGTTTTCAATGTGTTTGCAACTCTGTATCATAGAGTTGCTAGTTCAGTTTTGAACAGGGGCTGGAATATGTATTCAACATTTTGTCTAAATCTGTGGTCTTTGGAATACATTCGTAAAGAGCTGTATTCTGATGCTGTTATTTGTGTGGTTCTTTCATCATATCTTCCCCCTTTTCCTGTAGGAAAGAGTTGAGGAAAGGCTCTTGCTTCTATACTTTTTCCCCATATGCTGATTGGAGATCCTTGAGCTTGATGCATTTGATATGTTTCTAATGCATCGTCTATGGTGTCTTTGGAGTGTAGTGGGTGAATTGTATACTGGTCTAAAACATTGGATGCAGTAATAGGATCTACAAGTTCGAATTGGCCAGATGGTGATGAATCCTGAATTATTTGGGTGGTTTCCTTTAAGTTCTTTTCAATGTGTATATCTGTGTAGTAGTCATTGCTTTCTTTTAGATATTTTAGTGCTTTTCTAAAGTTGTTTAAGTTTACTAGTTGTTGCCAACATGTTTTGTCTTTCGTTGGTACACCATTAACTAGGATAATAAAAGATTGATCTATTGGGCATTGCACTCCTAGAGTTTCTGCATTTTCATTAAGATCTAATGGCAAATAAACTACTTTGCCATGAATGCCTTTTAGTAATTCAGAAGGCGGCAATTTGGCTGTTTTGGGTTGAAGGTGTATTATAGCTTGAAATGGGTGTACTGTTTGGATTATAACGTTTTTATACAAATTAATCTGTTGGAGAGGTTTTGGAAGTGGGAATATTTCCAAGTTATTAGAGACAGCACATGAAGGCATTTGGTTCTTATCATGCTTTGTATTGTAGTATGTGCAAAGTATTGAGGGGTAACTTATTTTGTATTTGTTTTCTGTTATGAGATATAGAGCTACTTTGAAACATTGGGATTCTTCATTGTCTTCTATTTTGTAGGTCATATCTACAATTTTTGTGCTATTTTTAGAAAAGGTTCTGCGACAACACACACATACTTGTTTTGGTACTTCAGCAGATGCCCTTTTGAACGTTGCTATTTCTATTTTGTATTTGTTTATTAGAAGATTGCCGTTTGTAAGGTTTTTGCTTATGTTATCTAAAGTTACTGAATTTTCTAAGTCATCTTCACTTCCAAAATATTTACTTTGGATGTGGTCTATTCGTTGAAGGAGTTATTTGGCTGTCCCATGTAGGAAAATGTTATTAAAAGGTTGCAGTTGTAAAGCAGGACTTTTTGCATAGTACAGTCTCTGGAGAATATTCTGTATATTGGAATGGTGTGTTGCTAACCTTATGATGTGGTGGAAGGTGCTTTTGCAAGCAGGTCCCTAAAATCAGTCTAGTGAATGTCCTTGCAGTCCAGTGTAGTTTCACACTGGACAGGAGCCCATGGTTTGTAAACTTTTTATTCTAATGTTGTCTTTTACTTTCACAGTTGTCTTTTACTTTCACATAGGGATTGAGGAAATGTCGTAAAAATGTAAAGTATTGTTTCTGTATGTTATGCATTCAGGTGCATGGCCATTTGTAGACTGGACAGATTGGTTGGGTGGAAGGAACAGTTGTTTGCAAGTTTTTTGGGGAGGTTTTTTCAATAAGGGTTTCTTGTGCCATAATGGTGTTTTCTAGCATTTCATACCGTCGCCCATTACTAGGTATGGCAATTGGGGTTTTCTGTTCTTGTTTATAAGCCTCTTCATTTATATATGGTTCTGTGCTGCTTGTGTGAATCCATTCACCTTCACAGATGTTCGCAAAGGTATCTATGTTAACATTGCGCATGTTTAGAAATACTTTTTGTAATTTACGGAGTCATTTTGTTAGTGGTTTAATTCTGGTTAAAATTAATATAAACAATTTTCCTTTGATTAGAATTGCGCTGCCAGTGAGAGATTCCAGGATAAGTCTTCTGCAGTAATTTTTAGGGGTTGAACATGATTTTTTAGCTGTGTTTACGAGATTGAGAAGTACTCTTTGGTGCAACATTTTTTGGAAAATACATTTTTTGGAATGCTTAACTGTGGGTACGTTAACATTGATAGATATAGTGGTGGGGTTATTAGCAGTTCTCTTCTTTTTACATTTT
Source organism: Ambystoma mexicanum (assembly GCF_040938575.1). Lineage (NCBI taxonomy): Eukaryota > Metazoa > Chordata > Amphibia > Caudata > Ambystomatidae > Ambystoma > Ambystoma mexicanum. Next base: position 285,426,350 of record NC_090922.1, read on the forward strand.
GTTTTATTTTTTATTTTTTGAAGAAGGGCCCTACTTTTATTTTATTGCTAACTAGTTTAGATTTGTTGACCAACTGTATTAGCAGTTTTGTTTGAATATTTGCTATACATTCTGCAAGAGGTGGATGAGTATTTTGCAAGCTTTCATTTTTTATCTGTGCTAGTTTTTATTTTCTACAGAGTTGCTTTTAAGTAGGCATCCTGTTCAGTCTGTTAGAGAAAAAAGTAAATTGTGGGGTTGAAAGTTGTGGAATATATTTGTGTGTATTGTGAATGTGTGTGCATATGAGCAAAACAAAAGGGGGGGTCTGGGAGTCTTACGTGTCTGGGATGCTCTTTGTACTCTTGTCCAGAGGAGAATTGCCTAGCATTTTGGTTCTGCACTGCCCCTGGGCAGGACAAACACTGATATGCAGGGAAATCTCTCCTCTGTGAAAGGGACAGTGAGTTAAAGACTTGGTAGAGTCTCTCCCAGGGGCCATCCACCAAAGAACAGGTCAATGGGCTGTTTTTGTGCTGGTAGAGGGACTCCCAGAACCCCCTTGTTTTGTGGGCATGTGAGGGCAGGCATACATAGAGGGCTGTGTGATTGTGCAGTGGGCTGGTAGTTCTGTTGGGAAGGTTGTAAAAGTCGGTGTGTGTGTAGAAGTGTGAAGGGCTTGGGTTAGTGCTTCAAGAAGCTTCTAAAACAAATTCAAAATAAACAATTTGCAATGTGCCAGGCAAAAAAATAATAACTTGTAGATTTGAATTTCATATGATTTTTAAATCCATGGTTTTGATTGGAACTGCCAAGGATCGATACAACATATTGAGCATTCTACAGTCACCCACACCAATGAGTTACTAGGAATGTAGTTCGCTCTAGAAACCATTTCCTGAGGGGAAATTTCTTTTATTTGGAAAATAATTCACCAGTCCTGGTCAGAGTAGGGGATCGCCCTTAAGTGTTGTAGTATAATTTATAGAGCTTTGAAGTATAGTGCTTTGAAGTATAGTGCTTTGAAGTATAGCGCTTCACTGAATGTGTTAGCATTCTATTGCCAGCAATATTGTGGCAAACACATATAGGGCCTCATTCCGAGTACGGCGCTAACCAATGGCGCTATTAACGCCTTGGTTGACGCCGTACCCGGACCGGCAGCGCCTTGGTGGTTGGCGGAATTACCGCCCCATTCCAAGGTTGGCGGGGCGGTAATTCCCCAATCCCCATTTACCCTTCCCCATTCCCATTCTCGCCCCATAGGGCATAATGGGAGTGGGGAAGGCGTCAATTACGCCACCGTAAATTACGGTGGCGTAATTAACATCAAGGTCCCTTAGCGCCATGGTATTTAACGCCTGCTAAAAGCAGGTGTTAAAAGCACCATGGCGCTAAGGGAACTCGGAGTATGGCGGTAAGGGATTACCGCCACCGCTCTCGTTAGCGGTGGCCGCTATCCCTTAACGCCATACTCGGAATGAGGCCCATAGTCATTTTATGTTGCCAATAGAACAGATGAATATATGGCTGGAGGAATGCGAGGTATGGAATTCATATTGCAGCCAAAAAGCCCATTATAGAGTGTAAATGTGCACAATTTTTTCCCTTTCTCTTCCTTGAAATGCCTCATACACAGGAGCCTACATTAGCTATCTAATTGACTGACTTAATTAACAAATACTAATCACTAGTGCTAACTCATTAACATTACAATGTAATCTCTATGTGAAAATGAGGTGGAAGTACATGTTTTGAAATTCGCTTTTAAACATGCATTTTTCTCTCTTATTTTCTCTGGCTGTGCTGAATGCGAAAGACGGGAAGGCAGCAGGAAATCAAAAAGAAACAGTTATTATAGTAAGAAGCTCCCATTGTTTGTGACACAGGGGTGTCAACCTAATGCACCTTCTGCTAATATGATTGGAGGGAAGTATATCTGCAGATATTGCTGCGTAAAGAGCAGAGTTCTGCTGGGGGAAAGTCTGACAAAAAAGTTCAGATCGCTTTTGCTGGACTGCCAAGACGGATAATCTGATACTGGGCTGTGAGACAGGGGTGCCCAGTCTCACTTAGCACCAGCTTGAGAATTCCATGTTCCCGCTGTGCACTTCAAGCCTTCAAGATTACAAAGAAAACCCTGTGTCTATTCTTCGTAGGCGAGAGAAGGGAGGTTGTGTGGGGGAGAGAAGTACAGATAATTGGTAAATATCCAAATTGAATTGAGGTTACTGTGTGCTGTTGTACGAATTACCTTCTAAAAATATCAGGCAGGCAGAGTAGCAAAAGGGAATCCCCTGTGTTAAATTGCCATGTTGTAATGTTGCAATGTGAATGTTGTTCTGTCGCTGTATTTTTTTCTCTTCTTTTTGTTACAGACAATGAGGTAAGACAGATGTACAAATGGTAAAATGTTTTCTTTGAAATGTAACTTTTATAATACAAATGATATATACGCAGATCGTGTAGAGTGTTTTTGTTTTGGTCATGTCTTGGTGCATGTAAAATAATACCTTATGAAATGGGGAAGATTTTTTTTTTAGGGAATACATGTGTCATGTTTCCCATGCGGATGGAATAGATAGGCTTAGTAGTGATAAATAGTTGTATGCGTGTATTCACCCAGTGCATGGTGTTTGGGTGGAATCTTATACAAAATATAGATTACTGGGGGTCCATAAACCAGTAATGAGGCCTATGGAAGCATAGCACACTGATGTATATAAATCAGTGATGACACCACAGGTTATTGATAATACTCTATGTGTGAAATTGTGGTGTCTCTGTAATAAGGAAAGTTGTGTGTATGTTGGGGCCATAAATAAAAGAGAGAAATCATGCTCACCACTAAATTACCAACAATAGTGTATACTACTAAATTACCCCATATAATGTAATAAGGTATGGTCACTGAAAGGAAATAAGGCCAAACCCAATCTAAATGTAAGGAGTTGTCATCACCAAATTAAAAAAAAAAATGCGGTAAGAAAATACTGCCAGACCCCAAATCTACACAAAATATCCAACATATTTATGGTGCGTTGCAGGCCGGGAAAGTGATCACAAAGCACATACTGGGCATAGCAAGTGTGTCTCACACTACCATCTGTACATTAGAGGGAACCCATTTCACAATAGCAGTGTGTCACTAAAAAAAGCGAATTTCAGAATGTCTCAAATAGAAGCCACATTCTCAGAACTAGTGCAATATCTGGAGGCAAAGTTATATGCACATGGGACTTGGTCATCAAATAATGCACAAAATGGCATGATCACATTTATGGTGAAGTGCAGAAAGAACCACTAGACAGCATTTTTGCAGAAGGCAGCATAATTCAGGTCTGACTTCTGAGATTATTAAATGCAGCTGATAAAAATGCAGAGAAAGACTGTCTGACACGGCTATGCGCCAAGACATGGTTTCTTTTGAATAGGTCCCTGCGAATGCAAGAAAATGAAACTAAGCTGATTAACAGGTGAAAAGCCGACCTAGATGGGGCAAGTAAAAAGGAGGAAATATTAAGAGCAGAATTAGAAGGATATCAAAAAGACTTGCAGCTAAAATGTAGAGATCTTGATATTCAATTGTCCAAAATCAAGAAACAGTTTGAGGACAGTGAACAAGAATTGGTACATTTAAAAGCGTTGGTAGACCATATTAGACAAGACAAAGATGAGATTGTTTCGGAAATGCAGATTTTACAAAAAGAACATTATGCAAAAGAAAGTTATCTCCAAAATGTGGAAAAGGAAATGGTTAAAATGTTTCAAGAAAGAGACAAGAGAAACAAAAAATTCAATGAATACCAAATTCAAATGTGCGATATGCAGAAGGTAATTAATAAAATGAGTGATGAAAACAACTGTTTGCAAAATGAGGCTGACAGGCTCCTTAAGAAGTGTAAGGATTTGGAACAGCAAATATGCATCTCCAGGTCCTAGGATAGACAGCAGGGGACCACATTCAATGGAGTTGAGGTGAATCCTATTTCTACCCAAAGAGCTAGTGCCCCAGTGATTGGGCCAGTGACTGAACTTGGTTGCAGCACCCTTGGGGGATTTGATACACCAATGGGGGCCGCCACCAATCCCATACACCTGGAACCAGGGTTGAATCACCAAGTAGTGCAATTCCATGCATAGCAACAAGTAGCCCCATAAAGATAATGAAATCCATCAAAACCCTGATCAAACCATTTAAAAAGGGAGGGGAATGCTGCATAGAGGATCACTTAGAAGCGGTCCATGACATCTTTAAAGCCCTCCAGATACCTAAGGAACAATACAGACAGTATTTTCATTTAACTCTAGATGCTCCCACAGCCAGTATCATAAGGGGATTAAATGAACAGCAGAATATGACATGGGCAGAGTTTGAAAAAGAGATTAGGCGTCATTTTTCTCCATTCCAGTCATTGCAGGAGGCAAAGAAAGTTGCTTACACAATCACTGCTGGGCCTAATACATCCCCTCGCCAGTTTTTACAAGACTTAAAAAGAGTGTTTTCTCGCTATGATGTATCTTTTGACCCCAATTCTAATGAATTTAAAACTGCCAACTTCTACGGGCTACAGAAAGACATCATATCACAGATGGTCCGTGAATTTGACCGTGACAAGTCTTTTGAATGGATTGTACACCAAAGCACAAAACTATGCGAGATACTCTATTGTCAGGGTAGAGAAAGTGATAAAATGAAAGACACTAGACCAAAATCTAAAGATCCCTCAGCAACAGTGAAGGAAATCAGGTCAGCCAAAATGTCCCCTGAACCTGCTCAAAGCCCAGGTAAAAATAACTGAACAAAGGGGTAATCAACAAAGGTCATCACTTCCTGCACCAATGTTCTAATCACATGATCCTAGTAATAGGGAGAGCTACATCAGCCCTAGGTACTTAGGATACAGGCCCCGGGCTGGCTATTTCGCCTGATATGTCAGGTATGAACAATAACCAGAGAAAAAATCAGGATCAAAGAAATAATGGTCCCTACCAGACATTGGGGACACAGAGCAGATTTGATCCCAACACCAAGATATATGGTAATCAGGATAGACCTCGATATGTGGATCGATTTACTGATAATGGGAATTAACGTAGGGGTCAGTACCCACAACATGAAAGACAGGACATGAGGAAGAATATGAATTATGCTCCATGTGAGTACAATGATTCCCCACTAGGGGACTACAACCAAAGGATGGGTAAACCCTGCTCCCCTCCACATACGAATCAAGAGTTCAGGAACAATCCCAATAGAAATCATTCCTCTGAGAGGTATCAGAATAGATCCAATCAGGGGGAAAACAACCAATATCTATCTAGGCCACAGAGAGAGGATTCTAGAGAGATGGAAAGATTCCAGTGTCTCGAGGCCCAAGTGAAAAATTTAGCTGAGCAAATAGGAAAGCTCTGTACAGCACAAAAACAGTCATCAAGGGAGGGGGCAGAAGGCCATAGCAATGACCGGGTGGCTTCTGATAAGTGACTAAGTACTTATTATACCTGCAGTGCCAAGAAAACAGATTGCTCTGATGTGATTTTCCATAATCAGTCTGAGATGTCTAAAGTTTCAAAAATAAAGATACCGGTAAATGAACATGTGACTGAAAGTGCAAATACCTTTATGAAAGAGGTTCTGTTTAACCTAGAGCTGAATCGAGCATTGGAGATTTGTACAAATGAAACAGGAAAACCTAAAATTCCAAAAGAACAAAGAAACAGATTTAAGAAAAATGACTCATGTATGAGGAATACAGTAAACAGGGAGTAAGTGGGGATGCTATAACTCCTTCTCTGGGCAATCAGAGCAGTAACCAAACACAAGCAGAAAAAATAAATACTCAAAAGGGGGGCACAGGTCAATCACCTGAAGTATTTGTTGAGCCACATATTTTTGAAGAAGTTAAAAGGGCTGGTACCATACTAAATGATCACAAATGCACAGGGTTAGACAATGACAAATTGCGAAGTGATGTTATTACGCATGTTCAGTTGGAGGATTGTAATGTGACCTCTGATGATACCTGGATGGATGGGCGAACAGTGGCCACACTCCAAAAAACCTCTGAACATGGAGAAATGAATAAAGTCTCTCACACAGAAATGGACAAAAAGGAGGGAAAAATATCTTTCCATTTACCAATGTGCTTAGCCAAAAGTGAAAAAGGCCTGAGAAAGGTGAGTCCTGAAATCAGTAAGAATTTGCACTTCTTATGTGTGTTAGAGGAAGTTGAAGACCGGTATTATGCTCCCATCACTGTAGAAGAGAAATGCAACACATTTGCAATGATTGACACTGGCACACAGGCCACAATTATGTCCAAAGAATTGGTAAAGAGTATCAATGAAGGGAGATCCCCACAGAATCAGATCACAGTGAAGCAAAATGAAGGTCCAGTGCATAATTTTAACGGGGAGGAGGTGACTATTATAGGTGTTACCGAGGTTGACATGAAGATAGGAAAACACAGAATGAAACAGGAGGTATTGATCACATCTATTTGTGAAATTCCATTTCTGATGGGAACAGATTGCCTGAAAAGTTTGTCTCCTCTCATAGATGGGGTGAATGGAGTGCTGTGGTCCTTGACCAAAAAACCATTGAGACCTAAGAAACTAAAATCACAAAACAGCAATATAAATGAATGTCACACCGTTGCCAAAACAAATGATGCAGTAGAGGTATATTTCCAGAATAGCTGTATACCTAGCGTCACTGTTATCTTGATGTGTCAAGATAAAATGCAGAGTGAAAATGAGAAACAATCTGTACAAATATATTTAGACCCTAGGAATAAAAGGCAAACTGTAATAGATGAGCACACATTACGTTTTTATTTAAAAGAGAAGACAAGCAAACAGAATACTGCTCCTAAAACATATACAGAAAAACACATCACCACTCTTGATGATATACACATGGAAGATGAGCAACCATGGGTTCACGTTGGTATAAATGACTATTCTAAAATAATAAAAGCCACTTTAGTGCTTGAACAGGAAAGAAGCTTTATTCATGAGAAATTGGTGCAAAAAATAATGGAGAGGGAGGAGATCCCAAAATGTAGAATTAAGAACCAATATGTTTCTGGTTTGGACAGTCCAGACTTTGAAAATCTAATTGCAGACAGATGCATGCTGAAGATTAGTATTGGATAAAAAAACAATTCACCCTAATGTTTGGATAGTGAGTGGGACACAAAATGACTTTTACATGGGCAATGATATCATGCACAGAATGTGTATGGTGTTAGATTTCCTTAATCAAAAAATATGGTCACGCCTAGGTGGGCCGGCACCTGAATTTGAAGACAAAAAAAGGGCTTATCATTGCACACAACTGGTTCCACATGCAATTGAACTACATCTGAGGAAGGATACTATTATCCCTGCATTCACCAAGCAGTTTGCAATAACGCTGAAGTGCAAAAATGGCAGCAGATGAAGTATTCTGATGCATTTGTGTGCTTGAATGAATCCATAAAACAGCAAGGCCTGGATTATGAATACATGCCATTGATAGATGTTGATGAAGGGTCTGTAAACATTTTGGTGAATAATAAAGGATGTCAAGATATTCATTTAGAGGAAAATTCTTCATTAGGAATGGCCGTACAAAGATCACATTATACTGCAGATTTCAATAACATGGTAATTGGAAATATCCCTGAAAGGTATGTAGATGCAGGGGGTGTGTTGCCAGAGTACCTGGATTCTCAGCCCAAAGGAATCTTTAAAATTCAATCTGTGTACCCGTATGATTCAAAAGAGACAGTGTGCTGTCATCAGAAGGATTATATAACATTTGACTTAAATGAAAATGAAACAGAAAATTAGCCCATTGAAGTGGAAGCTGATATACCAAAACATTTAAATGTGGCAGCTTTACAGAGAGACACAGCCACACAGCTAGAAGAAAGCACAGAGGTTCCTCCACTGGAAGATTTTCCAGAATTTTCAAAGATGGTAGAGGAACAGATTTTATCAGCAGATGCATGCAATAGCGATGAAGATAGAAATGAATTGAGAAAAATATTTATGGAGTTTAAAGATGTATTTGCTAAAGATGCTTATGATTGCGGCCTAACTAATTTACATATGGCCACGTTACCGGAGGGGTGTAGTAGAAGCCCAGTATTTGTGCACCAGTTTAGATTACCACTGGCATGTTTAGAGTCATTGGCAGAGATAATAAAAACATTGGAGTCTCAGGGAATTATCAGGCCTATTCATAGCACATCCAACACACCTATTTTAGGTGTGTTAAAGCCAAATGGTCAATGGTGGCTACGTGCAGATTTGAGGGAATTAAATAAAAGAGTGCCAGTATCCAGAAGGCCACTGCCATTCATTGATCAAGGCCTGGCTCAGGTGCATGGCTCAAAAGTGTTTACTACGTTAGATCTCACCTCTGGATATTGGTGCGTGCCATTGGCAGAGGAGATTCAGAATTTATTTTCATTTTCATTTGATAAGAACCAATACGCATGGGTTAGAGTTCCATTCGGGTATGTCAATAGTGGGAGTGAATTTGGAAGATTTTTGAGAAAGACCATGCCTGATGCAGTGGAAAGAGGAACCATAGTTTATGTGGATGATGTCCTGATAAAAAATGAAAGCTTGAAAAGCTATTTTAACGAAATAAGACACGTTCTTGGCCAATTGCAAAAAGCAGGCGCCAAAGTATCTTTACAAAAGGCACAATGGTGCAAGAAAAAAGTGAATTTTTTTAGGCCATGAAGTGACTGAACATGGACTAAACCCACAAAAGAAGAAAGTAGAGGCCATACAAAAACTAAAAGACCGTAAAAGTGTGAAAGGGTTAAAAAGTTTATTAGGAATGAAGGGCTATAACAGGAAGTTCATTGAAAATTATGCTGAAATTACTCAACCATTGACTAAACTGCTAAAGCTGAATACACCCTGTATGTGGGAAAAAGAGCAGTCTGAGGCAGTGGCTAAATTAAAGGAATGTCTTGTAAAGGCACCATATTTAGCATACCCCATAAAGGATAGGGTTTTATTTATAGAAATAGGTTTCTCTGAACATTGCATGTCAGCAGTATTATCACAAAAACATGATTTGAATCACAAAACCATTGCTTATACAAGTAAGGCATTTTCCCAAGTTGAAATTAAATTCAGTGAATGTGAAAAGGCCCTTTTGACCACTGTGTAGGCGCTACCGCATTTCTGCCCCATTGTTCATGGAGAAAAGGTGATTATCGAGACAAATCATCAATCTTTGCAGTTTTTAGAGAGTAAAGGAATTAGGTCAGGTAACCTAGCACAGTACAGAATCACTTCATGGATGCTGGCATTGCAGGGTTTTCCTGTAGAAGTGAGATATGGCCAAAATAAAAAGAGCCCATTTTCTCAAGGTTTGGCAGATCTACATGACTGTGCAGCTGAACATGTATCAAACAAAGTAGAAGTGGAATCTAGTTTACACAAAGCTTTTGATGAAAAGACATGCAAGGATTTGCCGACTGTATATGTTGACGGTGTGAATTTCATACGATTTTTAAATCCACGGCTTTGATTGGAACTGCTAAAGATCGATACAACATATTGAGCACTCTACAGTCTCCCACACCAATGAGTAACTAGGAATGTAGTTTGCTCTAGAAACAATTTCCTGAGAGGAAATTTCTTTGATTTGGAATATAATTCCCCAGTCCTGATCCGAGTATGGGATCGCCCTTAAGTCACAAGCAAGGCTAGGTGGAGGTTTGCTCAGTCTTACTGACGAAGGGTGGAGACTGATGATAGAGGGAGGTTTGGGAGAGTGACCGGACTCAGGGTTTCAACCCTTTAAGTGCCAAGGACAAGTATTTTTATCCTTTTTGCATAGACTTGCATAATAGCCTGGCACTTATTAATTTATGTTACAGGTTTTCCATGCATCCCTCATCTCCATTATCGACCCTCTGTGCTGCAGTTGCAAATGTACTAAACAGTGAGTGCTTGTAATGCCTGTAAAGTAAAGAAAATAAAGCGTGAGTGGTGTGGAGTGCCCAAGTCAGTATTGTGTTCCAAGAAGTGTAAATTCACTGTAATGCCCTTTGAAAGGCCACCACACTCAATTATACTTTTTGAAGGTTCTTGCGAGGAATGGGTCAATTTAGGCAGATGGCTGATGTATTTGTGAACGTTTTGCCATGCTGTGGGTATTACAACTTCCCAAACTGCTGCAATTTATCAGAGCTCTAGACAAATTGAGCCCAGATTTCCAGATTTGCTTAATCTGTTACATGAGATTAAATGTTTAGGTTTAAATAAAATCTAGTTAGGGGTGAGGACTGACCTGCACCTATGTACTCAACTGGTGCTCCATATGTTAACCAGTCTATGGTGACGGCCTTTATTTTCACTTTATGAAGGTTAATCAATGTTAGTCGTTAAATTCAAGCCTGCCACTCTCTCCGAGTATAATTCGCATTGACGTGTTGAACCCATTACTTTTGTTAGGCGCTTTGTTGTTGCAAGGCATAATCATGTGTGATTTGCATACATTGATATGTATTTAGCAATAATCAAATGTTCATGTTATGGTCAAATGGCTGAACTAAATTATTAAGGTTAGAGGTTGTTAGTGTTTAAGGCATGGGTGCCCAACTAGTTTTTCTGGAGGATTGAATGGATATTACAGGCCACCTACGGCTGGACCAAACTGCCTATGTGGGTAAGCGGGTGGGATCATTCCAGTCTTTTGTGCCCCCTGATGCATACATTTGTAGTGACCACTCAAATAAACACTGGTATTTTGAGGTGTAGTTTATGTCTTTAAGATTCTATAATTTTGCAATACATATTTGACATTGTTAGCATTTCCTGATACAATTTCTGTTTATGGTAATACAATGATAACATTACATTTATTAGGTTAGAGAAGTTAGGTGGTAATAGGCAAATTATTTAAAATGAGCACAATTAAACAGAGAAAAACAGTTCATAGGTCATAACTACATACTTAATGTTACTTATGATTTCTAAGGTGCACCATCTGACAGACATCACATTAGTCTTTGAGAAACACTGCAACATTTCTTGGATGGCAGTTTTTCAAACTCAGACTCCAGTCAAGTTGTGGCTATTCCAAGAGCGCCATGAAGACGATGGTCAGTGAGTCTTATTCTATGACTGGATTAATTGTATTTCTTTTGAGAGGAATGCTCTTCTCAGATGCGAGAGCAGCTAAACATAGATATCAGCTTTAATGCTTTACTGCACGGATTAGGACATCTAAAATGGTTCAGGGTCTGGTAGAAATCTGATAAGGGTACCACCCTGCGTTCATTTTTAAGGAATCTAGAGCACTGAGGTTCAAAAAACTCCAGTGGGAGACTTGCCTAATATTTTCAACACCAGCTGAGAAAGGCTCTGCATAAAGTTAAAATGAGAATGGCTGAGTTTGTAACTGTGTGCATTGATTTTCAAATGCATCTGGCAATTCGTTCATACCATTCGTGTGACTTTACCATTCACCATACTTTTATCATGGGGGAAAGCCCCTTGAAATTCTGCAAAGTGTACAAGCAGTCCCATTTTTCTAGCTGGGCTTTGAGCTTTGAGAAGTAATGTTCGAAGCATATTTGAAATACGATTTTGGCTTCCTTGTAACATCAAATTATAGTGATTGATATGGAATGTAAAGTCTGTAAAAAAATACAGGGAGCAACCCAGACAAGGGGCCTCATTACGAGTAGGGCGGTAAGGGATACCGGGCACCGTTAAGCAGACCGGTGCCGGTAATCCCTTACCGCCCTACTACGAGTTCCCTCCTTCAACGCCTGGTTTTACCAGGCGTTATGGATGGACCTGCTAAGGGACTTCAGAGCTAATAACGGTACCACAAATTGCGGTACCGTTATTAGCTACTTCCCATTCCCATTGAGCCTTATAGGGGCTCAAATGGGAATGGGGAATGGTTTTTTCAATGGGGATTTACCGGTCCCGCAAAGGTCGGACTACACCGGTAAGTCCCTATTGAACGAGACCGGTGCCGGTACCATTATTGAAGGCAGTCATGGTGCAAATAGCGCCATGACTATCTCCAATCTCGGAATGAGGCCCAATGTCTTGCATGACTGCAGTCTCCTCTCTTCAAGGAATAATTTTATCTCCTGTCGTAAAATAAAGAAGCGCTTGAGAACTCTAGCCCGAATATAAAAGGAAACATCCCTGCATTATAGAGGACATCACCAAAATACGCCTTCCATTTTTCTAAAAAAACTTTATATAATGTAGGATCTGAATAACATGCACAGAGTGTTCACAGTGCAGTGTACGACTTTTGAGAATTGCAGCTGCTTGGAACATGATAACCCCAGGAGTATAATGCAATGGTACTTTATCAAATATAGCCCCTTGTCTTCAAAAAGTTTTTTAAGCAGCCAATGAAACAATTTCTCTCAGCAATCATGTCTAGTGCACATTGATAGTCACACCCATTAGATTATCGCGCGTTAAACGTAACCCTTCTAAAACGGTAGAGGAAGGTTTCTCGAAAGCAATACAAATGTTGATGCCACTTTTTCGGCAATTTCGGCAATTCAATAATTTCAATTTGCTGTTAACCCCATGAAATGAAAATAAATTAGGAACTGGCTTGTGCCGTTATTGTTCGTGTTCTTATCATGGGCTTCTGAGAAGAACTGAATTCATCTCATTCCATTTTCGGTTCGCTGTAACAGTTATCAACATATTACGATGCCACTGCGCACTCATGTTTGAATGGAGAACATTCTTAATAGCATCCCTTTTTCTCCTCACACACGGCCTCGCAATTCTGCATCAGGCCGTGCTTTATGAAATCCTCACCTGTACAATTCTATATATCCGCCAATAGGTGGAACAACTTTCTAACTTGTTGTTGTGACACATTTAAGATTCCTTCTTTTTCTGTTTATAAAGAACTTGCTGATTCATCAGTTGTGTTTCAATCAGTTGTCATTATGTTGAACAACGTCAGGCTCACTATGCTACCTTGCAGTATTCCATTTTGCATTCGGCAGTTCACATTTTCTATCCCCAAAAAAGTCGCTAAAAGCTCCTCTGCTGTCTTTGCTTTCAGCTCTCCATGAAAGGTTGGCTTCACAGTGATGACAGAAATTATTTTCCTTCAGGAATGCAGTATTCTCAAGCCAAATAAGACTACATATTTCCACTCAGCATTATTCGGTGCTGCTGGCCAATTTTGTCTTTTTGAACGGCACTGAACTTTGACAGGGACATTTTTTGCACACATATTGATGCAATCCAACACAGTCTATTGACTGCACAGAGATATACCAAGAAGCATTGTTGCATGAGCAGTGAGTTCAATGGAAAACTAGAGCAAGGTAGGTCAATACTGTGTTACGCTGCTGCTTTTACTGTGGTGCTGAAAGTTTAGATATTTTAATAGGGCAATATCTGGTTCAGGGGATTATCCACCGACCCCAAATCAGGTGTTCACAATGTGCATGTATTTAATTAAGTTCTCCTCATGAACCTAGGTGCCCTAATTTAACAATATTGATTCTCTCCAGCCTCCTGCCCCTATCGGGACATGACATACAAGGAGTTGCACAGAAGTTATATTTATTATGAAAATAGAATTTATTTAATCAATTTAAATATATACAAATGCATTTATGAAATTCCAACATCAATGTTCAAAATGACATTATTATTAAGTGAACATTTATTATTAAGTGAACATTTGAAGCACGTGTATCTCCATGTGCACATTTTATTTACAATTAGCGCACATCTACCATGCGTTGAACAGTGTATGAGGGCTTGTGATAACATTGTCACATTATGGAAAACCAAATAAAATCAGAACATAGCTGCATATCTATATCTCTCTAATTCCCCCTCACCAAAAATAGATTCCTATCCCCTCACTCAATGGACATGTCAGATTTATGAACAGTATTACAGAATGCTAAAATGAAGCAAGCTACTTATTACTCCTGCATTAGAATCACTTACTAAATGAAAGTGTATGTTTGTTAAACTCATGGTGTAACCAGGAAATAACTTCAGCTCCTTTATTTTTCTAGGGATGCACACATTGAGATGTCCTTTACTCCTCTATGTGTGCGCCATGCACAGAGAAGGAGTCAGGATCTTGCCATATACAAACGATAGGATCTATTTGATCAAATCTATAATTCCAGAAGCACATCAGCTTTTGAAATGTTTTCTAATTTTCCATGGTGCACAATCTATTGAAATACCCCACCTCTCAATACCTACAAATGTAAGGGGCCAGGATTTAGTATCTTTCCCTTTGAATTATATTTCCCTTTGGCATTACACTTACATAGGAACATCTTTAGGCTGTCTCATAGAGTGGTGTAACTCTCCCCCTTTGGAGCAGGTAGCCATCAGTCAGCAAGGCAGGGCCAGTTTCCTTCCACAGCCTGGTCTCTCTCTTTCTGAAATGTGGCCTGTCTGCAGTCTTTTCCATTTCATAAGGCCTGGATCTTTAACTCCATGTTGGCTTGTTTTACAGTATTCAATTTTTAATCCCAAATTGGTCCAGAAATGAAGGCAATCTATTCCAGTTTCATTTCTGCTGTTATCAATGTTCCTTTCTCTCCTTCTTCCCCTCCATCAATGAGTGAGCAAGTGAGTATCTGTCCCCAACGGCTATGGGTTTGACCTTTTATAGAGCAGAAACCCTTCCTTTTTATAGGTATGCATCATTTCTTTAATCTAAGTGGTGAATGCATGTGATTGGGCAGTGTTCCAAAAGTGACATTGCACTAAAATAACCTTGTCCTGCTCATTGGGCATATTAATGAAGATGACAGTCTAATGGGAGTTTAATCTACACCTAGTTGTCCTCTCATGTGATGTCATCATACAGATTTTGACATTAAACAAGTCCATCTGTCAATAACACCATATTCCACACAGGTGATCATATGAATAATTGGTTCATCATATTACTCTCACACAGGTGAGTTAAATTTTGGTAGTCTGATCTCGGCACTACATAGGATGTGTGTGCTATACATTTTTGTCTTTTTCGCTCTGATACTTTTACACACAAATTTAATTTCCATGTCCGAATATTGTGTTCTCCAGCACTGACGCTAGGATATATGTAAAACACAGGCATCTGCTGTTTTTATTTTCATGAAGAAATCCAAATTTACCTAATTTACATAATTAACATGTACCAAAACATTTTGCTGTACATCAATCTGATAGAGCCTTTCGAGCTGAACATGTATTTAATACTTTATTTATTTAGGACCTCTTGTTAAAAGGTTATAGGTGTTACATTGATTCCCAATGTAATTTCAAAGGGTGTCTGCCCTTTTCTTATTTTCATAATATTACATGGCATCTCCAAATAATCTGCTAAGTAACAGAACATCTGGTGCATACTGTTAGTTCAGGGCTGGGACATTATATGACTCCTGCTGATGTCATGGTGAACGTTCTCTGTAGTTAAACTGGCCAGTTTATTTATAACTTTAGTCCTATGCTATTTTAATGATTCCCGAACCTCGCTGTCCCTTGCATGAGACAGCCAGTCTTACAAGGTGTGAAGTTGTCTCTTTCTTGAGAAAAGGCAAGGCTGATTGTGAGATGTGATTACTTGAGAAGATGCCACCACTGGCCGCTTCTCAGAATGGATTCAAATGTATATTTAAGGAATTTAGCCAAAGTTCAGAGACAGATGGATGTTGTAAATACGGGCATTTGTTTTTTTTTGTTTTTTGCAGGGCCTGAGTCCTGTGTAGCAACTCCAGGCAAAGTCATTAGGTTGTATGGCTGTAATGTCGGTGATAATTCACAGGAAATATTTGACACTTTAATAACTGGCAGGTTATCCCAAAGACTCACCGGTACCGCTCTTCCTCTCCTTGTGACTGTGACCTTCCAGTAGTGGGGAGGAATCTGCTTGTTCCAACAGGGGGGACAAATGCGAAAGGCCTCCCAGATACCCCTTCTCCCCACTAGAAAACCAGAGCGGAGAAGAGATCCCAGGGAAACCCTCTGGGGAAGAAAACCCTGTGTCGACGGCTGCGGGAAAGTAGTCTTCAATGCAGCGGAGATTCAGGTGAAGTCCGGAGACTGGTGGTCATAAAAAGGAAAGAAAATGGTAAGTACTTGCAGGTAGGTGAGAGGGTTTATGATTCGAATTACCCTTAAACAGGAGTGGAATGCGAGAAAAGGTGCCAGCCGGAAACTTCTGAGAATCCCTAGGGTAGCATGAATTAGTGAGATTAGAATGAGTATGAGGACTGGATAGAATCGGGTCAAGGCCACGGGAGAATCTTTTACCTGGATAGAAACAAGGGCGGAGCTTGGAGTTGATTCAGTTGTGAAGGGTTTGGAGCGAACGGGTGCAGTACCCGTGTCGCGTATTTCTGTAGATGTAAGAAGGTAATTGAGTAAGGAGACGTTCGGAAGGTGAGGATCTCGGAGAGCCTGAATGTAGCTTACCGTGTTCCGGAAAGGAACCGGTGAGCCGTTTGGAGCGAGAAAGTGTTGGAGTCCAGGGAGTCGGGAAACAGAGACGTGATATGGTAGGCACTGAAATCGAGATAGGATAAAGATTGTTTAAGATGCAGAAAGGGTAGTAATATGCAAGACGTATCAGGAAGATCCTAGATGCGAACTCACGGAGCGTTGTTGTAGAGGAGTAGCAACACATCCATGCGTCGTTCACAGGAACAGATAAACCTTCTCTCGGGTAGGGGGACGGTACTTCCTGGATACTGAGGCGTGCAACATCTAGACCCGCATCTTTGGTTGCGGCGGCCATCTTGCCAGTAAAAATGGCCGACACCCGCCGACCCAAGGTCCATCGATGCCACAAGGACCAACGCCTTCAGAGAGGCGTGACAGTATGCCCCCTCGAACGACCCGGTGCACCCGGTTTATTCGGATGAGATCGAAAAAACTGGCGGACCAGACCTGGAGCATGAACAGCTGATGCAGGTTCCCATGAGCGATCGGCCGGAGAATACCCCTCCAGTCAATCAAGAACTGAAGACGTCCCCGAAAAAGACGAGAATCGCAGATGCCAGCCACTTCATATTTGGGACCCAGCGGAGTGACGACAGGAGGTGGGGCACCAATTCTTACTCGGGTTCTTACTCGGGAAAAATGATCAACAACGACTTTTTTTAATTGTGACACATAGAATACAGAATCCTGGACCAAGACGGAGGGAGCTTGAGTCTGTAAGCAGACGATCCCAATCGTTGCAAAACGGGAAAGGGACCGAAGTATCTAGGTGACAATTTGGAGGGCACCAGATGTCGGGGCAGAAATCGGGAGGCCAACCAAACTAAATCACCCGGCACCAATCTCGGAGCCGGAGAGCGATGCCTATCAGCAAAGCGTTTGACACGGGCCTGGGCTTCCAGAAGAGAGGTCTTAGCTGTCCGATGTCCCATCTGAATAGTATCAATGAGATTGTCCACATCGGGAAACTTGGACGAGGAAACTGGACCACTGGGAAAACACATAGGGTGATAACCTTAGGAGCAAAAGAAAGGACTGCGCCCCAAGGCGGAGTGACGAGAGTTATTATAGGCGAACTCAGCCAGGGGTAACAAGGAACAGCAGTTGTCCTGCGAGGCAGAAATGTAACAATGCAAATATCTCTCCAGAGTCTGATTAAGACGTTCCGTCTGACCATTAGTCTGTGGATGGAACCCGGAACTTAACGCTCGGGAGATGTTCAAACTCTTGCATACTTGCTGCCAGTATCGAGACGTATATTGCGAACCTCTATCAGAAACAATTGTTTCAGGAAGCCCGTGAAGAGAGAAAATTTGTGAAAGAAAAATCTTTGCCATCTGGGCTACGGTGCGAATCTGAGGAAGCGGAACAAAATGTGCCAATTTTGTAAAATAATCGACTGTGACCATGATTACCGTACAACCATCCGACAATGGTAATTCAACAATAAAATCCGTTGATATCATTTGCCAAGAACGGTCAGGGACAGGCATAATTGATAGGAGACCTGCAGGGGCAGACCGAGGGTATTTAGATTGTAAGCATATGGCACAAGCGGAAACATAGTCTGTAATGTCTTGAATCATTTCCGGCCACCAGAAATTTCACTGAATCAATTCCTTGGTATTAGTCATACCTCTGTGACCAGCTAGGTAGGAGTCGTGGCATAGATGTAGAACTGTTCTTCTTAGTTCCACCGAAGGGAGAAACAGCTTCTTGTCTTTATACGCACATCCTTGGGACAAGGTAAGTCTCCAGATGGACAAAAATTTAGGATTCAACTGGAGGAATTGGAGGTCGAATTTCCCACATTCTGAAGAAATATGGTAACCACCTGCACAAATTTGGCTCGGGGAAAAAAGGGCTCTGATCGGAAAGGCGTAGAGGAGTTATAATCCTTTCTGGACAAAGCATCTGCCTTAAGATTGGCTCTCCAGGAATAAAAGTAAATACAATCTCATAAGTCGAAAAGAAGTGTGCACAACGTGCCTGTCGGCTATTCCGGGTCTGAGAATATTGTAATGCACGTAAATTACTGTGGTCTGTTCTGACCTCAATCGGGTGTCTTGCCCCCAATAGCAGATGTCTTTGCTCTTCAAATGCTCTTTTTATCGCCAGTAATTCCTTTTCGAGCACTGAATAATTTATTTCTGAAGGCGAAAGTGTCTTCGACAGATAGGCTACCGGACATTTTATTCCTTGATCGTTCTCTTGAAGCAGAACGGCCCCAATGGCCTGATGAGATGCGTCCGATTCGACAATGAATCTTTTGGCTTGGTCTGGAGTCATCAAGATGGGACCTGTAAGGAAATGTTTCTTCAGTCTCTCGAATACTAGATGTGCCTCTTCCGACCAATGAAATCGTACATCTTTCTTAAGAAGAGCTGTCATTGGGAAAATCTCTTCTGAATAATGCGGGATGAAACGTCTGTAGAAGTTCACAAATCCCAGGAATCTCTGTAGATCCTTGATGCACATCGGAATAGGCCATTCGGTAATAGCTGATACCTTCCTAGGGTCCATGGCTACCCCTTTCACTGATATTATGTATCCCAGATATGCCACCTGGTTCCTGTGAAACTCGCATTTGTCCAATTTGCAATAGAGAGGATTGTTGAGCAATCTCCTTAGGACTTCTTTTACATGATGACTGTGTTCAGATGGTGACTTAGAGAAAACCAGAATATCATCTAGGTAGACTATAACTGTGTGAAGAAGGATATCTGAAAATAGGGGGTCCATAAAGCGTTGGAAAACAGCTGGGGCGTTGGACAGACCGAATGCCATTACTTTATATTCATAATGTCCCAAGGGAGTACGGAAAGCCGTCTTCCACTCATCGCAAGCTCGTATACGAATGAGATGGTAGGACCCGCAGAGATATACAGGCCGATTCATGGAATAATTAGCACGGCGCAAGTGGACAAAAAAGTGCGAATCGCAGTGGAATAGCGAAAATCGCAGTGCAAGTGCGAAAATCGCACGAAAAGCAGCGCACATCGTTTCATGGAAGTCCGTGCGCGAGAAAACCAGCGGATGTGCGATAAAAAAGTGCGCGGCGCACGTTGGCGCACAGGCCATCTAACAGCGTGCGCCAGGTCACAGCGAAAATCGCACAGGCCACAGCGAAATTCGCACATAGCGCGGCGCACGCAACAAAAGTAGGCGGAACACGGGCGTAACACTCGGAATGGGGAACAACTTGCCAAAACGTGGGCGTCACAGGGGAAGTACAGGGCACAAGTGCGCGGAACGCCCACACGCTCGCCTACAACACGTATTCATGGAATAGAATAGGGCAAAAAAGCGCATGCTCAAACCAGCGCACAGGCACAAACACGACCGCCACAAGAAAGCAGGCGGTAGCGTCTCTGCGGCTGTAAGAAATGTGCGCCAAAAGGTGCGCCAACAAATAGCACCTATATACTGCCATGATGAATGTCCTATACTGTGGCCCTCCAGGACAAATGACGTGCAAAGGGGTACCCACAAACACAGACACCCGCTGACAAAAAATATGTGTGCATGTATACCGGGGTGCGCGGGAAGTCTCACACGCGATTTGGCCGGGTACGTGGATTTCAGGGGTGCGCGGGAAGTTCCACACGCGATTTCAGCAGGGTACGTGTATTTCAGGGGTGCGCGGGAAGTTCCACACGCGATTTCATCAGGGTACGTGTATTTCAGGGGTGCGCGGGAATTTCCACACGCGATTTCAGCAGGGTACGTGTATTTCAGGGGTGCGCGGGAAGTTCCACACGCGATTTCATCAGGGTACGTGTATTTCAGGGGTGCGCGGGAAGTTCCACATGCGATTGGCCCAGTGCGAGCAGGGTACGTGTATTTCAGGGGTGCGCAGGAATTTCTACACGCGATTTCATCAGGGTACGTGTATTTCAGGGGTGCGCGGGAATTTCCACACGCGATTTCAGCAGGGTACGTGTATTTCAGGGGTGCACGGGAAGTTCCACACGCGATTGGCCCAGTGCGAGCAGGGTACGTGTATTTCAGGGGTGCGCGGGAAAGTTCCACACGCGATTTCAGCAAGGTATGTGTATTTCAGGGGTGCGCGGGAAGTTCCACTCGCGATTTCAGCAGGGTACGTGTATTTCAGGGGTGCGCGGGAAGTTCCACACGCGATTGGCCCAGTGCGAGCAAAGTATGTGTATTTCAGGGATGCGCGGTAAGTTCCACACGCGATTTCATCAGGGTACGTGTATTGCAGGGGTGCGTTGGAAGTTCCACACGCGATTGGCCCAGTGCGAGCAGGGTACGTGTATTTCAGGGGTGCGCGGGAAGTTCCACACGCGATTTCAGCAAGGCATGTGTATTTCAGGGGTGCGCGGGAAGTTCCACACGCAATTTCAGCAGGGTACGTGTATTTCAGGGGTGCGCGGGAAGTTCCACACGCGATTGGCCCAGTGCGAGCAAGGTATGTGTATTTCAGGGGTGCGCGGGAAGTTCCACACGCGATTTCAGCAGGGTACGTGTATTTCAGGGGTGCGTGGGAAGTTCCACACGCGATTGGCCCAGTGCGAGCAGGGTACGTGTATTTCAGGGGTGCGCGGGAATTTCCACACGCGATTTCAGCAAGGTATGTGTATTTCAGGGGTGCGCGGGAAGTTCCACACACGATTTCAGCAGGGTATGTGTATTTCAGGGGTTCTAGGGAGTACCACACGTGAATTGGCTGTGTGGGCCCTCCCAGGTGTACGCTCCACAACCTCCACGGACCCTGCAGGCAGCCCACACCACGGGGGATTACCCTGCACCCATGCTCATGTCCCGCAGGCAGCCCATCCACCATGGGCATGCCCCCCAGCCAACCCACATGTCACCTTGCACTACTGATCAACAATGCATGTCTACCACCACCCCCACCCCCCTGCCACCATGGGCATCCTCCACCAGGCCCCCACTCATGTCTCCCACCACCCCCACCCCCCTGCCACCATGGGCAGCCTCCACCAGGCCCCCACTCATGTCTCCCACCACCCCCACCCCCCTGCCACCATGGGCAGCCTCCACCAGGCCCCCACTCATGTCTCCCACCACCCCCACCCCCCAGCCACCAGGGGCAGCCTCCACCAGGCCCCCACTCATGTCTCATACCACCCCCACCCCCCAGCAGTGCAGGGGCAGCCTCCACCAGGCCCCCACTCATGTCTACCACCACCCCCACCCCCCTGCCACCATGGCCACCCTCCACCAGGCCCCACTCATGTCCCCCTGCACCCCCACCCCCCAGCATCCAGGGTCACCCTCCACCAGGCCTCCACTCATGTCTCCCACCACCCCCACCCCCCAGCAGTGCAGGGGCAGCCTCCACCAGGCCCCCACTCATGTCTACCACCACCCCCACCCCCCTGCCACCATGGCCACCCTCCACCAGGCCCCCACTCATGTCCCCCTGCACCCCGACCCCCCAGCATCCAGGGTCACCCTCCACCAGGCCCCCAACTCATGTCTCCCACCACCCCCACCCCCAGCCACCAGGGGCAGCCCCGCCCAGGCCCCCACCCATGTCTCCCACCACCCCCACCACCCCAGCAGTGCAGGGGCAGTCTCCACCAGGCCCCCACTCATGTCTCCCACCACCCCCACCCCCAGCCACCAGGGGCAGCCCCACCCAGGCCCCCACCCATGTCTCCCACCACCCCCACCACCCCAGCAGTGCAGGGGCAGCCTCCACCAGGCCCCCACTCATGTCTCCCACCACCCCCACCCCCCTGCCACCATGGGCATCCTCCACCAGGCCCCCACTCATGTCTCCCACCACCCCCACCACCCTGCCACCATGGGCAGCCTCCACCAGGCCCCCACTCATGTCTCCCACCACCCCCATCCCCCAGCCACCAGGGGCAGCCTCCACCAGGCCCCCACTCATGTCTCCCACCACCCCCACCCCCCAGCAGTGCAGGGGCAGCCTCCAGCAGGCCCCCACTCATGTCTCCCACCACCCCACCCCCCAGCCACCAGGGGCAGCCCCCACCAGGCCCCCACCCATGTCTCCCACCACCCCCACCCCCCAGCAGTGCAGGGGCAGCCTCCACCAGGCCCCCACTCATGTCTCCCACCACCCCCACCCCCCTGCCACCATGGGCAGCCTCCACCAGGCCCCCACTCATGTATCCCACCACCCCCACCCCCCAGCAGTGCAGGGGCAGCCTCCACCAGGCCCCCACTCATGTCTACCACCACCCCCACCCCCCAGCATCCAGGGTCACCCTCCACCAGGCCCCCACTCATGTCTCCCACCACCCCCCAGCAGTGCAGGGGCAGCCTCCACCAGGCCCCCACTCATGTCTACCACCACCCCCACCCCCCAGCATCCAGGGTCACACTCCACCAGGCCCCCACTCATGTCTCCCACCACCCCCACCCCCCAGCATCCAGGGTCACCCTCCACCAGGCCCCCACTCATGTCTACCACCAACCCCACCCCCCTGCCACCATGGGCAGCCTCCACCAGGCCCCCACTCATGTCTCCCACCACCCCCACCCCCCTGCCACCATGGGCATCCTCCACCAGGCCCCCACTCATGTCTCCCACCACCCCCACCCCCCTGACACCATGGGCAGCCTCCACCAGGCCCCCACTCATGTCTACCACCACCCCCACCCCCCTGTCACCATGGGCAGCCTCCACCAGGCCCCCACTCATGTCTCCCACCACCCCCACCCCCCTGCCACCATGGGCATCCTCCACCAGGCCCCCACTCATGTCTCCCACCACCCCCACCACCCTGCCACCATGGGCAGCCTCCACCAGGCCCCCACTCATGTCTCCCACCACCCCCACCCCCCAGCCACCAGGGGCAGCCTCCACCAGGCCCCCACTCATGTCTCCCACCACCCCCACCCCCCAGCAGTGCAGGGGCAGCCTCCAGCAGGCCCCCACTCATGTCTCCCACCACCCCACCCCCCAGCCACCAGGGGCAGCCCCCACCAGGCCCCCACCCATGTCTCCCACCACCCCCACCCCCCAGCAGTGCAGGGGCAGCCTCCACCAGGCCCCCACTCATGTCTCCCACCACCCCCACCCCCCTGCCACCATGGGCAGCCTCCACCAGGCCCCCACTCATGTATCCCACCACCCCCACCCCGCAGCAGTGCAGGGGCAGCCTCCACCAGGCCCCCACTCATGTCTACCACCACCCCCACCCCCCAGCATCCAGGGTCACCCTCCACCAGGCCCCCACTCATGTCTCCCAACACCCCCCAGCAGTGCAGGGGCAGCCTCCACCAGGCCCCCACTCATGTCTACCACCACCCCCACCCCCCAGCATCCAGGGTCACACTCCACCAGGCCCCCACTCATGTCTCCCACCACCCCCACCCCCCAGCATCCAGGGTCACCCTCCACCAGGCCCCCACTCATGTCTACCACCAACCCCACCCCCCTGCCACCATGGGCAGCCTCCACCAGGCCCCCACTCATGTCTCCCACCACCCCCACCCCCCTGCCACCATGGGCATCCTCCACCAGGCCCCCACTCATGTCTCCCACCACCCCCACCCCCCTGACACCATGGGCAGCCTCCACCAGGCCCCCACTCATGTCTACCACCACCCCCACCCCCCTGCCACCATGGGCAGCCTCCACCAGGCCCCCACTCATGTCTCCCACCACCCCCACCCCCCTGCCACCATGGGCATCCTCCACCAGGCCCCCACTCATGTCTCCCACCACCCCCACCACCCTGCCACCATGGGCAGCCTCCACCAGGCCCCCACTCATGTCTCCCACCACCCCCACCCCCCAGCCACCAGGGGCAGCCTCCACCAGGCCCCCACTCATGTCTCCCACCACCCCCACCCCCCAGCAGTGCAGGGGCAGCCTCCACCAGGCCCCCACTCATGTCTACCACCACCCCCACCCCCCTGCCACCATGGGCAGCCTCCACCAGGCCCCCACTCATGTCTCCCACCACCCCCACCCCCCTGCCACCATGGGCATCCTCCACCAGGCCCCCACTCATGTCTCCCACCACCCCCACCACCCTGCCACCATGGGCAGCCTCCACCAGGCCCCCACTCATGTCTCCCACCACCCCCACCCCCCAGCCACCAGGGGCAGCCTCCACCAGGCCCCCACTCATGTCTCCCACCACCCCCACCCCCCAGCAGTGCAGGGGCAGCCTCCACCAGGCCCCCATCCATGTCTCCCACCACCCCCACCCCCCAGCCACCAGGGGCAGCCCCCACCAGGCCCCCACCCATGTCTCCCACCACCCCCACCCCCCAGCAGTGCAGGGGCAGCCTCCACCAGGCCCCCACTCATGTCTCCCACCACCCCCACCCCCCTGCCACCATGGGCAGCCTCCACCAGGCCCCCACTCATGTATCCCACCACCCCCACCCCCCAGCAGTGCAGGGGCAGCCTCCACCAGGCCCCCACTCATGTCTACCACCACCCCCACCCCCCAGCATCCAGGGTCACCCTCCACCAGGCCCCCACTCATGTCTCCCACCACCCCCACCCCCCAGCAGTGCAGGGGCAGCCTCCACCAGGCCCCCACTCATGTCTACCACCACCCCCACCCCCCAGCATCCAGGGTCACACTCCACCAGGCCCCCACTCATGTCTCCCACCACCCCCACCCCCCAGCATCCAGGGTCACCCTCCACCAGGCCCCCACTCATGTCTACCACCACCCCCACCCCCTGCCACCATGGGCAGCCTCCACCAGGCCCCGACTCATGTCTCCCACCACCCCCACCCCCCTGCCACCATGGGCATCCTCCACCAGGCCCCCACTCATGTCTCCCACCACCCCCACCCCCCTGACACCATGGGCAGCCTCCACCAGGCCCCCACTCATGTCTCCCACCACCCCCACCCCCCAGCCACCAGGGGCAGCCTCCACCAGGCCCCCACTCATGTCTCCCACCACCCCCACCCCCCAGCAGTGCAGGGGCAGCCTCCACCAGGCCCCCACTCATGTCTCCCGCCACCCCCACCCCCCAGCCACCAGGGGCAGCCCCCACCAGGCCCCCACCCATGTCTCCCACCACCCCCACCCCCCAGCAGTGCAGGGGCAGCCTCCACCAGGCCCCCACTCATGTCTCCCACCACCCCCACCCCCCTGCCACCATGGGCAGCCTCCACCAGTCCCCCACTCATGTCTCCCACCACCCCCACCCCCCAGCAGTGCAGGGGCAGCCTCCACCAGGCCCCCACTCATATCTACCACCACCCCCAGCCCCCAGCATCCAGGGTCACCCTCCACCAGGCCCCCACTCATGTCTCCCACCACCCCCACCCCCCAGCAGTGCAGGGGCAGCCTCCACCAGGCCCCCACTCATGTCTACCACCACCCCCACCCCCCAGCATCCAGGGTCACCCTCCATCAGGCCCCCACTCATGTCTCCCACCACCCCCACCCCCCAGCATCCAGGGACACCCTCCACCAGGCCCCCACTCATGTCTACCACCACCCCCGTGCCACCATGGGCAGCCTCCACCAGGCCCCCACTCATGTCTAACACCACCCCCACCCCCCAGCATCCAGGGTCACCCTCCAGCAGGCCCCCACTCATGTCTCCCACCACCCCCACCCCCCAGCATCCAGGGTCACCCTCCACCAGGCCCCCACTCATGTCTCCCACCACCCCCACCCCCCCAGCAGTGCAGGGGCAGCCTCCACCAGGCCCCCACTCATGTCTACCACCACCCCACCCCCCAGCATCCAGGGTCACCCTCCACCAGGCCCCCACTCATGTCTCCCACCACCCCCACCCCCGAGCAGTGCAGGGGCAGCCTCCACCAGGCCCCCACTCATGTCTACCACCACCCCCACCCCGCAGCATCCAGGGTCACCCTCCACCAGGCCCCCACTCATGTCTCCCACCACCCCCACCCCCCAGCAGTGCAGGGGCAGCCTCCACCAGGCCCCCACTCATGTCTACCACCACCCCCCAGCATCCAGGGTCACCCTCCACCAGGCCCCCACTCATGTCTCCCACCACCCCCATCCCCCAGCAGTGCAGGGGCAGCCTCCACCAGGCCCCCACTCATGTCTCCCACCACCCCCACCCCCCTGCCACCATGGGCAGCCTCCACCAGGCCCCCACTCATGTCTCCCACCACCCCCACCACCCAGCCACCAGGGGCAGCCTCCACCAGGCCCCCACTCATGTCTCCCACCACCCCCACCCCCCAGCAGTGCAGGGGCAGCCTCCACTAGGCCCCGACTCATGTCTACCACCACCCGCACCCCCCAGAATCCAGGGTCACCCTCCACCAGGCCCCCACTCATGTCTCCCACCACCCCCACCCCCCAGCATCCAGGGTCACACTCCACCAGGCCCCCACTCATGTCTCCCTCCACCCCCACCCCCCAGCAGTGCAGGGGCAGCCTCCACCAGGCCCCCACTCATGTCTCCCACCACCCCCACCCCCCAGGGGCAGCCTCCACCAGGCCCCCACTCATGTCCCCCACCACCCCCACCCCCCAGCAGTCCAGGGTCACCCTCCACCAGGCCCCCACTCATGTCTCCCACCACCCCCACCCCCCAGCAGTGCAGGGGCAGCCTCCACCAGGCCCCCACTCATGTCTCCCACCACCCCCACCCCCCAGCAGCCAGGGTCACCCTCCACCAGGCCCCCACTCATGTCTCCCACCACCCCCACCCCCCAGCAGTGCAGGGGCAGCCTCCACCAGGCCCCCACTCATGTCTACCACCACCCCCACCCCCCAGCATCCAGGGTCACCCTCCACCAGGCCCCCACTCATGTCTCCCACCACCCCCACCCCCCAGCAGTGCAGGGGCAGCCTCCACCAGGCCCCCACTCATGTCTACCACCACCCGCACCCCCCAGCATCCAGGGTCACCCTCCACCAGGCCCCCACTCATGTCTCCCACCACCCCCACCCCCCAGCATCCAGGGTCACCCTCCACCAGGCCCCCACTCATGTCTCCCACCACCCCCACCCCCCAGCAGTGCAGGGGCAGCCTCCACCAGGCCCCCACTCATGTCTACCACCACCCCCACCCCCCAGCATTCAGGGTCACCCTCCACCAGGCCCCCACTCATGTCTCCCACCACCCCCACCCCCAGCATCCAGGGTCACCCTCCACCAGGCCCCCACTCATGTCTCCCACCACCCCCACCCCCCTGCCACCATGGGCAGCCCCCACCAGGTCCTCACAATCCCCAATCATGTGCGTAATGGACAGCCTCCACAGCCAAAAAGCCCTACCAAGTAACCCATTCACCCACATGGAAATGGAAATCACATGTTGCACCCCCAATGTTCATGTAGCTAATGAACCCATGTCCGTCACACACAATGGTTGCAATTGAATGGGAAAACACACAACATGACATGCATGAAACCAATGAGATGATACCACACAGTGAAGTATGGAAACAAAATTGTATTGAAAAAAATAAAGAATGCTAAAGAAAGAAAACAAACTACAATGTGAATGAGAAAAAAAAGCTGCATGTCCATATAAAAACACAAAACTGCAAATCAGAATCCAAAAAATATTTGGCCAAAGTCAAAAGTAAAAAAATCTCCATGCAATAAAGAACTATGTAAAAAACTACCAAGGGTCCATGAGCCCAACTGAACAAAGGAAACCTACTAAAAAACCTACCTAAAAATCAACTATATACAAAAAGTGGAGCAGTGTCCGTCGACTCCAAATCATAATAAGAAAGAAAGGAAACCTAAAACTAAAGAACTATATACAAAGGCGGCGTGCAAGTCCAGCGGCTCACTCCGTGGTGTCCCGGGCCAGGGCATCATCGAACTCCTTTACGATGTCCCGGAGGCGGTCCAGTTCCATGGCCCCGAGGGTCCGCAGGGACGACGCCGTGTCCTCCTCCAACCCCCTGCGGATTGCCTCGAGGCACTCGGCCCGCCTCAGGGCCCTCCGCATGGAGTTCTCCGCCCTGACCATTGTGAGCCGCGCCTCTTCCGCCCGCCGCCGCTCCGCACCTATGGCGTGGCCCAACTGCTGCCACACGGAAGACACTCTCTGTCCTGGGTCCCCCTGCCCTCCGGCCGATGCCTGCCCCTCCGATGTCGAAAGCCCCGAGCCTTCATGTCTCCCACCATGTTGCTGCTGCTCTGCCTCTGCCCGTGCACTGCCTCCTGCTGCCTGCACATCCTCCGCCGGCTGGGGTGCAGTTGTTGATGTGGCCACCCCTGCTGGACCTCCGACTCCCGACTGTGGCAGGGATGCCTCCTCCACCAGCCTGGCCGCACCGTCAGAGGCAGCTCCACAGGGCACCCAGGTGACTGATGGGTGGGAAGATGGCACAGAGGACGACTGGCGCGTAGGGGGTCCAGTTGAGGAGAGGGTCGGAGCAAGCCCCATCAGACGGAGGAATCCGGCCTGGGTGACCTGTCCCAGCAGGCTGACGTGGTCAACGAGCCATTCGAGATGACGTGCAGTCTCTCCATGAAAAGACTGCAGGTCACCTCGCATGGCCCGTTGACGCAACGCCACACCAGCCAGGACATGCTCAACCCGGACCTGGATGGCCACGTCCGCAGGCAGAGGAAGGCCAGTTGACGTCAGCTCATCCCCTGCCTAAAAACGGGTCTGGACGTAGGCATCCCTGCTGGTGCAAGATGATGCAGGGACAGGATCGGGGACAGGATTGCACACAGGCACCTCCGCGGCCGCCTGTGCTGCCTCCTGTCCCTGGTCCTGCACTGCACCATTAGCACCAGTGGGATCCCCACCTCCAGACCCCGTCTCTGGTGCTTGCACAGCCCCCTCCTCCACCAAACCCATCACCAACCTGGATGACTCTGTGCCATCTTCCTCTGTTGGGCCCTGTGGGGTCCCAGCTGCCCCTTCTGCTGCCGAGGAGTCCAACTGCAACCTCCGCCTCTTGGACCTCCTCCCGGCAGCTGCGGCCTCGGACGCGGCACCGGACTCCTCACTCCCCGACGAGATGACAACACGGGAGGTGAGCCGGGCCTTGTGTCTCCGGCTTGCGGTCGGATCCCCGCCGCTGTGTTCCACAGCACCTTCTCCGCCCTCTTCATCAGTTGACGCTGCAGACAGGGAGAAACAAAACATAGGCATCAGGGCACTGTACAATGGACACATACACGCATGACAGTTGCACATGAGTGGCATTGGCAAACCTCAGACATGTCATCACAATCCCCAACACACATGTCATTGCAACTCGCACACATGAGCCATACCACAGCCATATCGCAACTGCCACCACCATCCCTACACATACAACAGCATCAGCAGCCAAAGGGGAGCCAGACATCACATGCAACACAGGAAGTGCACCACACATGTACACACACCACCACACTTGCATGCATGTCTACACCTCTGCCAAGTGTGGCACTGTTCAGACGGGCATCCATGTCACATCTGCCAATCAGGCTTCCACATACCGCTGTCACATGCATCCATGTTGCATCACTGTTGCACCCTTGACAAATACACACACATGCACATGTACACAGTGCTCATACATGCAGCCGAAAACAACATACATGCCTGACATCACGGACATGTCTACTTACATACACATTCATCCAAACATGTGTGCACACACAACTGAATTTGCCATGCAAGCCCACACACTCAAGCACCATCCATGTCTCACACATTACAGCCCTCGCATGTGTCAGACCCACGGCCCTGTACACCCCCACCCATACTCGACCCCATACAAACAGATGTGCAACCGGCACAATGCCGAATAATCACCACACACACTGCTCACAATCAGGATGCATGTACACTCACTGCTCGACTCCAGACGGGTCTGCTTCTCTAGGACCTGGACGTAGAGCGCTGGGGATATGCGTTCCAGGACCCCCATCTGTTCTTCCGACAAGTGGCCCCGGCGCCCCTTGGCATCCGCTGCCTTCAAGAGGCGCCGGGCCTTGTTCAGGGTCCTGGACCTGAAGTCCTCCCAGCGCTTCCTGACATGTTGTAAGTCCCGGACTGCCACCCCCTCCGCGTTGATGGCAGTCACGATGTCAGTCCAGATCCGAGTCCGTCCTTCCTTGTCGGCGCGGGAACTTCCGAAGAGGGCATCATACTGCCCCAGGACTTGCTCCACCAGGACACCAACTTCGGTGGCACTGAAGCTGGTGCCCCTCTGCCTCTCTGGCCGGGGGTTGTCAGTAGTCACAGATGGTGTTTGCCCCGACATGACAACCCCAGAGGCAGGAGTGGGTGGGAAACTGGGTCCTGGGGCTGGGCTGTGGAGCGATGGAATTCCAGTCGGGAGTCTTCGGTTCCAGCAGGGGTGGTCACAGCAACAGCACCCCTGGCTGATGTGCAGGCAGCAAATGGCAGTGCACGTGGGCAGCAGGCAGTCAGGCAGCAGCAGATGGCAGGTGGGAGCATGCTCGGAGCTCTGGGGGGCCAGTAGTTCGGCCTTCTGGGCAGGAGCGTGGTCTTCCGTGTGCTTACGCGTGGCCAGCTTGGTACGGAGTGATTTGGCATGTGAAAATCCTGCACGTCAGCGTGAAAACCGAGGAAAGGCCCTTAGCGCGTAAGCGCGTTAGCACGCATACGCGAATCTATTGGACCAAAGGCCCTCAGCGCGTAAGCGCATCTGTGACGTGACCCGCACGGGTGTTTCCCACACAGCACGTGATGACAGAGCACACGTGGAAAGACTGCAAATCAGAGTGTCATCGCGTGTAATTGGACAGCACGTCAGAGTCTCATCGCGTGTAATTGGACAGCAAGGCAGAGTCTCATCGCGTGTAATTGGACAGCACGTCAGGGTGTCATCGCGTGTAATTGGACAAAAGTGCGCGTACACGCGATTGGCCTATGTACGTGTATATCAGGTGTGCGCGGACACTTACACTTGCAAGTACGTCAGCGCACCTGTATCCCGGTGTGCGCGGGAATTTCCACACGCTATTGGACTGGGTACTGGATTTCAGGTGTGCGCGGCTCACACGCTCACCTACAACACGCGCAACGCATTAATTTGCGCGCTAACAAAATAACAAGCTCAGACCCAGGATGAACATACCGTTCCTAGCAGCAGTGGGCGTGGCCTACCAAAGGAGGAGGAGGAGGATAGTCAGGGCCAGAATATTCACACCCAGAACCAGCCTTTTCGGGATGCCTGATGACCAGGTGCATGGGAGGTGCAGGTTTCCACCACACATCATACTGGACCTGGTGAGTGAGTGGGAGGATGACCTCACATCACCCACCCTGTGCTCCCAAGCACTCAGCCCCCTGGAGAAGGTCCTCAATGTACTGCACTTCTTAGCCACTGGATCATTTCAGCGGACAAGTGCCATTGTGGGTGGTGTATCACAGGCCACCCAGTCACGCTGCCTACACAGGTCTTGAACATCATCACTGCACGCCCATCAGTCCGCAGGCACATATACCTGCCCAGAACCCCTGCAGAAAGGCATGCTGCCGCCCTGGATTTTTACGCTGTGGCACGATTCCCCAAAGTGCTAGGTGCCATCGACTGCACCCATGTGGCTCTACGTCCCCCCAGGGCATCTGAGCACATCTATAGGAACCGCAAGCACTGGCATTCCATCAACGTGCAGGTAGTATGTAATGCCAAGGGAATCATCACTTCAGTATATGCCAACTATCCCGGGTCAACCCACGACAGCTTCATTTACCGAATGTCCACCCTAAGCCGGGACCTAGAAGCTGGGCGGCATGGCGATACATGGCTGCTTGGTGAGTATGAATGCCACTGCACATGCATGCATGTCAGATACTGAGCAAGGTCACAACCCCACCAATGATACCAATCACCACCTCCACAGGGGACAGTGCCTACCCTCTCAGCCCCCACATGATGACGCCAATTCGGAACCCCACCACGCCACCCCAGGTAAGATATAACGCAGCCCACATTACAACCCGGGGCATAGTGGAGCGCACATTTGGAGTGCTGAAGTCATGCTTTCGCTCCCTTGACCGTTCTGGCGGGCAGCTGTTGTACGCTCCCCCAGTAGTGTGCAGGATCATAGTGGCAGCATGTGTCCTGCACAACGTTGCAACACGCCGGGGCCTGGCCGTGGACATGGTGGTGCCCCCCCATCCCCAACCACATGCACAGCCGCTGCGCATGGGAGGGGAAAGGGCACGGGGGAGGCAGCCCGTACACAGCTAGTGGTTAATTACTTCACGTAGAAATCACACCCCTGTGGAGTGCACACTGCCCTGGCACATTCGATCTGACAATCAATGATGACTCAACCTGACACTGATCCTGAATGTTTGGAGAAAGAACCGTGAAAACCATATCAGCCTGAGATTGTTCACCTGGAAGTGTCACAATGTGTGCATCCCTACCCACACAGACACCACCAGTGCAGTTTTGTGAAGTTACACATTGAAGCAGCTAAAATGAATACTCACTTGCAAAATGCAACAAGAGGACAGTGCCATGTCAGCCAACCCAACCCCAGCACCGCCACACGACACACCGTGCCATGTCATGCTATTTGCAGGTAAACAAAGTAATCCCCACAACATGACACTAGTGTCACAATGTAAGTGTCCCTATTAGAAACTTGCAACACCTGAAATGCTCACAGTAATGCCGGACCAACAACAAACTTGAGCACGTACTACCATTAACATGACATCACTAATGTTAAATATTAGTAGTCTCACCACCTGGAAATGCCTGCACTCCCACCACTACCAACTGTGCAGTTTTGGCGCCATGTAGAGTTGTAGGTGCACTGCTGCCAACATGGACCACATCTCCAGACTAGAGGTCCTTGTGTAGACATGAGGAAGGGACCTGCAAATTGGGAGGTAGACACAGAAGATGAGTTACACATCAATGCAACATGCAGTGTACAACACAACAGCAATATGCACTAGGAATGTATACACAGTATTGACTACAGACTGCCCACACAGCTCATGGGAGTCCAACGTCACTGTGTAATTCACTGTCACTTGGGCACACCCTTTGCAAGCCCATGGAAACGGGAAGCAGGAGGGGTGTGTGTGACTCAAACCCAAGCATCTGAACCAAATACATTACAAGCCTGCATGTGCCCAGCCATAATGCAGCGTATGCCCACAGGAACCACGGAAGCCAACAAATCGTCCCAAAAAAATTGGGAACAAAATAAATAAAAATAAAAATAAAAATAAAAAAAAATCAAAAATGGCCATTGAAGGGCCCGGGGGGTTGGGGAGGCCACCCAGGAGGTCCAAGGACAGGATGCACACCAGAACCCACCTGCGTGGATCCTGGGAAAAAAAAACACCTCCATGGGCTCATGGCCCACACGGCTACCCTATTGTGGGAGTAACACTGCTGTCGCTATTATCACCCTGTGCAGCTGCATCCGGAGGTGGTTGCACTATGGGAGGCAGCCCACGCAAGGCCCTAGTCTGCTCCTCCATGGCTGCAAGCATGCGGGTGTGGTAGGTCTGGTTCTGGAGGATGAGTGTGCGGAGGTCCCCATGCAACAACTCACGGGATGCCCGGACCTCCGCCCTCGTTGCCTGCATCTCAGCTGAGAGCGTACGGGTGAGACGCTCCAGCTGCTGTTCTGTCCTTTGGTGTGTCGAAGCCTCAAGCTCAACAAGAGTCGTCCTGAGGTGAAGGAGCTCCTGCCTCAGGGCTTCCCTGTGGCCCTGGGACTCAATGGAGATGGCCTCCTGCAGAGTCGCCAGTGCCGCCCGCCTGTCCCTGTTGGACCCCAACATGTCCTCCCTGTGTGACTGGCAGATGGAGTCGGTTGCCTGCTCTAGTCACTCCATCAGCCTTTCAGGGGGGACAATGGAAGTGGCCACCCTATACATGGCCTGATCCATCATCTCGGATGATGCTGCCTGTTGGGTTGCCATACCGTAAATGGATTGCTCCCATGCGGTATTGCCAGGTGGCGTACGGCCACCACGTCGGCGGGCACCACACCTGTCTGGGGCAAGGCGAACTGCGCCTTGCTGTGCCGGCACTGCCTGAGGCTGCAGGACTGCATTCCCCCTCTGATCTGCTGGCCCAGGAACAGGATCAGATGTCGCGGAGTGTGACCCTGCATCCGTAACCACCAAAGGCGTAGCTGCCAACACTGACATCCCCATTGAGGGTTCTGACCCTGGTGCAGGTGGGTGAGACAGAACAGAATCCCTCCCTGGAACACTCACCTGCGACGGCACGTAGGTCTCATCCGAATCAACACCTGAGTACAGCTCGGGGGAGGTGCAGCCAGAGACACCCCTTGAGAGCAGGACCTGCAGCACTTGTGGGTTCTCACCCACCACCACACCACGTCCCTCACTGGTGGTTGGTCGGCCCTCGGACCCCTCCTGGGTCTGCACCATCTCCACAACCCCAGCAGTATCAGGTGCGTCTTCCCCTGCAAAGACATAAAAACAAAGAAATGGAGACAGCCATTAGCACCATGGCACACAATGAGGGCTGAGAAGAAAGAGAACCAGTACTTGTTTGACACATGTCCCACATGACTAAAACCCTCCCATGCATGCACCCTCACTGCGTATGAAGGGCAGGCAAATGGC
Organism: Ambystoma mexicanum; assembly: GCF_040938575.1. Classification (NCBI taxonomy): domain Eukaryota; kingdom Metazoa; phylum Chordata; class Amphibia; order Caudata; family Ambystomatidae; genus Ambystoma; species Ambystoma mexicanum. The sequence goes on from NC_090922.1 coordinate 285,461,309, forward strand.
ACACACTGATGACACCAAGATGGAAGATGAACACATTTTCTGCATGCTGCCTGGCAGTGGCATCACACATTGGCCGGTGATTGGCAGGTGAAACACACATGCCATCACACAGATGGCATGTACCATTGCTATTGAGTGAAGATGGAGAGGAGGGCAGCACCTATTCATTCAGTCCAGTTCCCGCATATAATAGCTTTTCTAATTCAAACAGGTCAGATTCTTCACCTGGAGCTGCCAGTCCGAAATGGTGCAATTGCACAGGGACATGTTTGAACAAATGATATCCAGGTAACAAAGTCACTCCACTTTACCATAGCCATGTCAGACATGTGACTAGAGGACTGCGACATGCCTAGTAAAAGTGGTGGAATGCAAACAATCTGACTAAATGAACAGTGAAAAATTAAGCAACAATGTTGTGGCAAGGTGACACTTCAAGGGCAACTGGCGTGCAGTTGGGCTAGATGTCTACTGTTGGCAGAAGGGATACTGCTACGGCCAAATGCAGCTGCGCAGGATGTATTGCATGAAGCACATGGCTGACCCATACGACTCAGGCGCACACACTCTCACCTGTCACACAAACAGAAGCCCTCACACACACCATGCACATGGATGACACACACATGCATGTGCACTCACCGGACAATGCCTCGTAATCAGCCAAATCTCCCACGCCTTGGATCTGTTCCTCCGTGACGTAGGTCCCAGTGACTGACTCATGTGGAGTGAGTTCCATGTCTACTACTGGAGACCCACCTCCAGTCACTAGAGTTGCGGCATAACTTGAGGCCAGCTTACTCTTTGCCCTGCGCTTTAGGTCATTCCAGCACTTATAGCAATCATTGGCTGTGCGCCTCATGATTCCAAGGGCACTTACGATGTCCGCAACGGTCTGCCAGTGTGCCTGGCGTTGTGCAGGTGTGGTCTTGGATCCTGCAACAATGACCATCTCCTTGTCATGTGCGGACACATACTCGACAAGTGCATTCAGTTCGTCATCCGTGAAGCTGGGCTTCCTGGATGGGCCGGACTGTGTAGCCGTGTCTGGGGCATCAGCCTGTGCCAGACGAGCACTCTTCCTCTTCCGCTTGGAAGGTGGTGGTGATCCTGAGTGTCCTGCGCCACTCTGGACACTAGGGGCAGGAACCCTGGTGGACTCTGTATCAGGAGTGTGGGATTGCACACTCAGCATGGGAGTTGGTGCAGGCATTGGCTCTAGTGTGATGGTGTCAGGGGGAATGTCAGCAGCATGGACTAGGACCGACACTGTCCGGGCTGTGTGTGTGAGGGCCTGGGTGGATGGAGCCGCAGCTGCCCCTGCAGCCTCTCCGCCCTGCCTACTTGGTGCAGCAGATGACCTTGCTGCCCCAGATGCACGTGGCATGGTGACATCAACGTGCACCAGCGCACGTGTCATAGGCCTGCTGACCTGGAAGTCAGCCATGGAGTCAGCCAGGTCTGGTGCCACAATGGGCTGGTCCAACAAGGGCTGAGCATGGATGGTGTCAGCCACATCAGCCTCAACGGGAGGGGGGCGGTGGGGGGATTATGGGTGCCCTTGACTGGTCCTCCACACATGGGGGGACAGGCTCACCCTGCAAGTAACGACCATGTCCCCTACCGGATCCACCACGGCCACCACTTGTGGCTCTTCCACCTTTGCCACCCTTACGGAATCCTCACCTCCCAGCCATGGCACTGATATTAATGTGCGTATGGAAGTGGCTGTAAAATATTGTCCTGGGCAATTGGGGGTCAAAGGGGTTGGGTACCAGATGGTAATTGTACCCTAGTGCTCTTGCAAGGCTGATTGTAACCCCTGGGGAAAGATGACGGGTCACGCTACGCACAGGAGCCCCAAAAAAGGGAGATGACGTGCACGCAACCCCTCCTAGACCACGTGTGCAGAAAGAAAAACCTGCACTACGCTGTGGCACCCAGTAACACAAGAATGAACGTATGCGTGTCACACGTAGCCTAGAATGACTTCTGAAGGGGTAGGCTACACACGGGGCAAGCACAGATGTTAGATACGTGCGTGACTCACCGTCTGCCAGGTAAAAGAGTGTGAAAAAGGAGCGCGTTTGGTTGGCAACACCCCCGCCAAAAGAAGATTTGTACGCTGTCTGAGGAGACAGGACAACAGTAGAAGGGAACACTGTTTGAGGGAACAGGCCCAGGTAAACCAGTTAAAGAGAAAAAAGAGAAAAAGCTGTCAGAGGTAACAGGGAATACGAACTTGAAACGCCGTGAAGTAAATCGCATGTGAAACGACAAGAAGTACAGAATTCACCCACTCGCTCTCCACGAAAAGCACGTACAAGGAAATGGTGTTCTACGCGTACCTTTTATACAGGCCCACACGTCCAGCGTCACTTACGCGGCGTGTACGCGCTAGGGCCATTTCCACCAATTACACGCTTTGTCACTTATGCGTGTAGGGCCATTTCCACCAATTACACGCTTTGTCACTTATGCGTGTAGGGCCATTTCCACCAATTACACGCTTTGTCACTTCTGCGTGTAGGGCCATTTCCACCAATCACACGCGATGACACTCTGACGTGCAGTCTTTCCACGTGTGCTCTGTCATCACGTGCTGTGTGGGAAACACCCGTGCGGGTCATGTCACAGACGTGCTTACGCGCTGAGGGCCTTTGGTCCAATAGAATCGCGTATGCGTGCTGACGCGCTTACGCGCTTACGCGCTAAGGGCCTTTCCTCGGTTTTCACGCTGACGTGCAGGATTTTCACGTGCCAAATCACTCCGTACCAAGCTGGCCACGCGTAAGCACACGGAAGACCACGCTCCTGCCCAGAAGGCCGAACTACTGCCCCCCAGAGCCCCGAGCACGCTCCCACCTGCCATCTGCTGCTGCCTGACTGCCTGCTGCCCACGTGCACTGCCATTTGCTGCCTGCACATCAGCCAGGGGTGCTGTTGCTGTGACCACCCCTGCTGGAACCGAAGACTCCCGACTGGAATTCCATCACTCCACAGCCCAGCCCCAGGACCCAGTTGCCCACCCACTCCTGCCTCTGGGGTTGTCATGTCGGGGCAAACACCATCTGTGACCACTGACAACCCCCGGCCAGAGAGGCAGAGGGGCACCAGCTTCAGTGCCACCGAAGTTGGTGTCCTGGTGGAGCAAGTCCTGGGGCAGTATGATGCCCTCTTCGGAAGTTCCCGCGCCGACAAGGAAGGACGGACTCGGATCTGGACTGACATCGTGACTGCCATCAACGCGGAGGGGGTGGCAGTCCGGGACTTACAACATGTCAGGAAGCGCTGGGAGGACTTCAGGTCCAGGACCCTGAACAAGGCCCGGCGCCTCTTGAAGGCAGCGGATGCCAAGGGGCGCCGGGGCCACTTGTCGGAAGAACAGATGGGGGTCCTGGAACGCATATCCCCAGCGCTCCACGTCCAGGTCCTAGAGAAGCAGACCCGTCTGGAGTCGAGCAGTGAGTGTACATGCATCCTGATTGTGAGCAGTGCGTGTGGTGATTATTCGGCATTGTGCCGGTTGCACATCTGTTTGTATGGGGTCGAGTATGGGTGGGGGTGTACAGGGCCGTGGGGCTGACACATGCGAGGGCTGTAATGTGTGAGACATGGATGGTGCTTGTGTGTGTGGGCTTGCATGGCAAATGCAGTTGTGCGTGCACACATGTTTGGATGAATGTGTATGTAAGTAGACATGTCCGTCATGTCAGGCATGTATGTTGTTTTCGGCTGCATGTATGAGCACTGTGTACATGTGCATGTGTGTGTATTTGACAAGGGTGCAACAGTGATGCAACATGGATGCATGTGACAGCGGTATGTGGAAGCCTGATTGGCAGATGTGACATGGATGCCCGTCTGAACAGTGCGACACTTGGCAGAGGTGTAGACATGCATGCAAGTGTGGTGGTGTGTGTACATGTGTGGTGCACTTCCTGTGTTGCATGTGATGTCTGGCTCCCCTTTGGCTGCTCATGCTGTTGTATGTGTATGGATGGTGGTGGCAGTTGCGATATGGCTGTGGTATGGCTCATGTGTGCGAGTTGCAATGACATGTGTGTTGGGGATTGTGATGACATGTCTGAGGTTTGCCAATGCCACTCATGTGCAACTGTCATGCGTGTATGTGTCCATTGTACAGTGCCCTGATGCCTGTGTTTTGTTTCTCCCTGTCTGCAGCGTCAACTGATGAAGAGGGTGGAGAAGGTGCTGTGGAGCACAGCGGCGGGGATCCGACCGCCAGCCGGAGACGCAAGGCCCAGCTCCCCTCCCGTGTTGTCATCTCATCGGGGAGTGAGGAGTCCGGTGCCGCGTCCCAGGCCACAGCTGCCAGGGGGAGGTCCAAGAGGTGGAGGTTGCAGTTGGACTCCTCGGCAGCAGAAGGGGCAGCTGGGACCCCACAGGGCCCAGCAGGGGAAGATGGCACGGAGTCATCCAGGTTGGTGGGGGGTTTGGTGGAGGAGGAGGCCGTGCAAGCACCAGAGACGGGGTCTGGAGGTGGGGATCCCACTGGTGCTAGTGGTGCAGTGCAGGACCATGGACAGGAGGCAGCACAGGCGGCCGCGGAGGTGCCTGTGTGCAATCCTGTCCCCGATCCTGTCCCTGCATCATCTTGCACCAGCAGGGATGCCTACGTCCAGACCCGTTTTCAGGCAGGGGATGAGCTGACGTCAACTGGCCTTCCTCTGCCTGCGGACGTGGCCATCCAGGTCCGGGTTGAGCCTGTCCTGGCTGGTGTGGCGTTGCGTCAACGGGCCATGCGAGGTGACCTGCAGTCTTTTCATGGAGAGACTGCACGTCATCTCGAATGGCTCGTTGACCACGTCAGCCTGCTGGGACAGGTCACCCAGGCCGGATTCCTCCGTCTGATGGGGCTTGCTCCGACCCCCTCCTCAACTGGACCCCCTACGTGCCAGTCGTCCTCTGTGCCATTTTCCCACCCATCAGTCACCTGGGTGCCCTGTGGAGCTGCCTCTGACGGTGCGGCCAGGCTGGTGGAGGAGGCATCCCTGCCACAGTCGGGAGTCGGAGGTCCAGCAGGGGGGGCCACATCAACAACTGCACCCCAGCCGGCGGAGGATGTGCAGGCAGCAGGAGGCAGTGCACGGGCAGAGGCAGAGCAGCAGCAGCAGCAACATGGTGGGAGACATGAAGGCACGGGGCTTTCGACATCGGAGGGGCAGGCATCGGCCGGAGGGCAGGGGGACCCAGGACAGAGAGTGTCTTCCGTGTGGCAGCGGTTGGGCCACGCCATAGGTGGGGAGCGGCGGCGGGCGGAAGAGGCGCGGCTCACAATGGTCAGGGCGGAGAACTCCATGCGGAGGGCCCTGAGGCGGGCCGAGTGCCTCGAGGCAATCCGCAGGGGGTTGGAGGAGGACACGGCGTCGTCCCTGCGGACCCTCGGGGCCATGGAACTGGACCGCCTCCGGGACATCGAACAGGAGTTCGATGATACCCTGGCCCGGGACACCACATAGTGAGCCACTGGACTTGGCCGCCGCCTTTGTATATAGTTCTTTAGTTTTAGGTTTCCTTTCTTTCTTATTATGATTTGGAGTCGACGGACACTGCTCCACTTTTTGTATATAGTTGATTTTTAGGTAGGTTTTTTAGTAGGTTTCCTTTGTTCAGTTGGGCTCATGGACCCTTGGTAGTTTTGTACATAGTTCTTTATTGCATGGAGATTTTTTTACATTTGACTTTGGACAAAATTTTTTTGGATTCTGATTTGCAGTTTTGTGTTTTTATACGGACATGCAGCTTTTTTTCTCATTCACATTGTAGTTTGTTTTCTTTCTTTAGCATTCTTTATTTTTTTCAATACAATTTTGTTTCCATACTTCACTGTGTGGTATCATCTCATTGGTTTCATGCATGTCATGTTGTGTGTTTTGCCATTCAATTGCAACCATTGTGTGTGACGGACATGGGTTCATTAGCTTCATGAACATTGGGGGTGTAACATGTGATTTCCATTTCCATGTGGGTGAATGGGTTACTTGGTAGGGCTTTTTGGCTGTGGAGGCTGACCATTACGCACATGATTGGGGATTGGGAGGACCTGCTGGGGGCTGCCCATGGTGGCAGGGGGGTGGGGGTGGTGGGAGACATGAGTGGGGGCCTGGTGGAGGCTGCCCCTGCACTGCTGGGGGGTGGTGGGAGACATGGGTGGGGGCCGGGTGGGGGCTGCCCCTGGTGGCTGGGGGGTGGGGGTGGTGGGAGACATGAGTTGGGGCCTGGTGGAGGCTGCCTCTGCACTGCTGGGAGGGGGGTGGTGGGAGACATGAGTGGGGGCCTGGTGGAGGCTGCCCCTGCACTGCTGGGGGGTGGGGGTGGTGGGAGACATGAGTGGGGGCCTGGTGGAGGCTGCCCCTGCACTGCTGGGGGGTGGGGGTGGTGGGAGACATGAGTGGGGACCTGGTGGGGGCTGCCCATGGTGGCAGGGGGGTGGGGGTGGTGGGAGATATGAGTGGGGGCCTGGTGGAGGGTGCCACTGCACTGCTGGGGGGTGGGGGTGGTGGGAGACATGAGTGGGGGCCTGGTGGGAGCTGCCCATGGTGGCAGGGGGGTGGGGGTGGTGGGAGACATGAGTGGGGGCCTGGTGGAGGGTGCCCCTGCACTGCTGGGGGGTGGGGGTGCAGGGGGACATGAGTGGGGGCCTGGTGGAGGGTGACCCTGAATGCTGGGGGGTGGGGGTGGTGTGAGACATGAGTGGGGGCCTGGTGGAGGCTGCCCCTGCATTGCTGGGGGGTGGGGTTGGTGGGAGACATGAGTGGGTGCCTGGTGGAGGGTGACCCTGGATGCTGGGGGGTGGAGGTGCAGGGGGACATGAGTGGGGGCCTGCTGGAGGCTGCCCCTGGTGGCTGGGGGGGTGGGGGTGGTGGGAGACATGAGTGGGTGCCTGGTGGAGGGTGACCCAGGATGCTGGGGGGTGGGGGTGCAGGGGGACATGAGTGGGGGCCTGCTGGAGGCTGCCCTTGCACTGCTGGGGGGTGGGGGTGGTGTGAGACATGAGTGGGGGCCTGGTGGAGGCTGCCTCTGCACTGCTGGGGGGTGGGGGTGGTGGGAGACATGAGTGGGGGCCTGGTGGAGGCTGCCCCTGCACGGCTAGGGGGTGGGGGTGGTGGGAGACATGGGTGGGGGCCTGGTGGGGGCTGCCCATGGTGGCTGGGGGGTGGGGGTGGTGGGAGACATGAGTGGGGGCCTGGTGGAGGCTGCCCCTGCACTGCTGGGGGGTGGGGGTGGTGGGAGACATGGGTGGGGGCCTGGTGGAGGCTGCCCCTGGTGGCTGGGGGGTGGGGGTGGTGGGAGACATGAGTGGGTGCCTGGTGGAGGGTGACCCTGGATGCTGGGGGGTGGGGGTGGTGGTAGACATGAGTGGGGGCCTGGTGGAGGCTGCCCCTGCACTGCTGGGGGGTGGGGGTGGTGGGAGACATGAGTGGGGGCCTGGTGGAGGCTGCCCCTGCACTGCTGGGGGGTGGGGGTGGTGGGAGACATGAGTGGGGGCCTGGTGGAGGCTGCCCCTGCACTGCTGGGGTGTGGGGGTGGTGGGAGACATGAGTGGGGGCCTGGTGGAGGCTGCCCCTGCACTGCTGGGGGGTGGGGGTGGTGGGAGACATGAGTGGGGGCCTGGTGGGGGCTGCCCATGGTGGCAGGGGGATGGGGGTGGTGGGAGACATGAGTGGGGGCCTGGTGGAGGGTGCCCCTGCACTGCTGGGGGGTGGGGGTGCAGGGGGACATGAGTGGGGGCCTGGTGGGGGCTGCCCCTGGTGGCTGGGGGGTGGGGGTGGTGGGAGACATGAGTGGGGGCCTGGTGGAGGGTGCCCCTGCACTGCTGGGGGGTGGGGGTGCAGGGGGACATGAGTGGGGGCCTGGTGGAGGGTGACCCTGGATGCTGGGGGGTGGGGGTGGTGTGAGACATGAGTGGGGGCCTGGTGGAGGCTGCCCCTGCACTGCTGGGGAGTGGGGGTGGTGGGAGACATGAGTGGGTGCCTGGTGGAGGGTGACCCTGGATGCTGGGGGGTGGGGGTGCAGGGGGACATGAGTGGGGGCCTGCTGGAGGCTGCCCCTGGTGGCTGGGGGGTGCGGGTGGTGGGAGACATGAGTTGGGGCCTGGTGGAGGCTGCCCCTGCACTGCTTGGGGGTGGGGGTGGTGGGAGACATGAGTGGGGGCCTGGTGGAGGCTGCCCCTGCACTGCTGGGGGGTGGGGGTGGTGGGAGACATGAGTGGGGGCCTGGTGGAGGCTGCCCCTGCACTGCTGGGGGGTGGGGGTGGTGGGAGACATGAGTGGGGGCCTGGTGGAGGCTGCCCCTGCACTGCTGGGGGGTGGGGGTGGTGGGAGACATGAGTGAGGGCCTGGTGGAGGGTGCCCCTGCACTGCTGGGGGGTGGGGGAGCAGGGGGACATGGGTGGGGGCATGGTGGAGGGTGACCCTGGATGCTGGGGGGTGGGGGTGGTGTGAGACATGAGTGGGGGCCTGGTGGAGGCTGCCCCTGCACTGCTGGGGGGTGGGGGTGGTGGGAGACATGAGTGGGTGCCTGGTGGAGGGTGACCCTGGATGCTGGGGGGTGGGGGTGCAGGGGGACATGAGTGGGGGCCTGCTGGAGGCTGCCCCTGGTGGCTGGGGGGTGGGGGTGGTGGGAGACATGAGTTGGGGCCTGGTGGAGGCTGCCCCTGCACTGCTTGGGGGTGGGGGTGGTGGGAGACATGAGTGGGTGCCTGGTGGAGGGTGACCCTGGATGCTGGGGGGTGGGGGTGCAGGGAGACATGAGTGGGGGCCTGCTGGAGGCTGCCCCTGGTGGCTGGGGGTGGGGGTGGTGGGAGACATGAGTTGGGGCCTGGTGGAGGCTGCCCCTGCACTGCTTGGGGGTGGGGGTGGTGGGAGACATGAGTGGGGGCCTGGTGGAGGCTGCCCCTGCACTGCTGGGGGGTAGGGGTGGTGGGAGACATGAGTGGGGGCCTGGTGGAGGCTGCCCCTGCACTGCTGGGGGGTGGGGGTGGTGGGAGACATGAGTGGGGGCCTGGTGGAGGCTGCCCCTGCACTGCTGGGGGGTGGGGGTGGTGGGAGACATGAGTGGGGGCCTGGTGGGGGCTGCGCATGGTGGCAGGGGGGTGGGGGTGGTGGGAGACATGAGTGGGGGCCTGGTGGAGGGTGCCCCTGCCCTGCTGGGGGGTGGGGGTGCAGGGGGACATGAGTGGGGGCCTGGTGGAGGGTGACCCTGGATGCTGGGGGGTGGGGGTGGTGTGAGACATGAGTGGGGGCCTGGTGGAGGCTGCCCCTGCACTGCTGGGGGGTGGGGGTGGTGGGAGACATGAGTGGGTGCCTGGTGGAGGGTGACCCTGGATGCGGGGGGTGCAGGGGGACATGAGTGGGGGCCTGCTGGAGGCTGCCCCTGGTGGCTGGGGGGTGGGGGTGGTGGGAGACATGAGTTGGGGCCTGGTGGAGGCTGCCCCTGCACTGCTGGGGGGTGGGGGTGGTGGGAGACATGAGTGGGGGCCTGGTGGAGGCTGCCCCTGCACTGCTGGGGGGTGGGGGTGGTGGGAGACATGAGTGAGGGCCTGGTGGAGGCTGCCCCTGCACTGCTGGGGGGTGGGGGTGGTGGGAGACATGAGTGGGGCCTGGTGGAGGGTGACCCTGGATGCTGGGGGGTGGGGGTGGTGGGAGACATGAGTGGGGGCCTGGTGGAGGCTGCCCCTGCACTGCTGGGGGGTGGGGGTGGTGGGATACATGAGTGGGGGCCTGGTGGAGGCTGCCCCTGCACTGCTGGGGGGTGGGGGTGGTGGGAGACATGAGTGTGGGCCTGGTGGAGGCTGCCCCTGCACTGCTGGGGGGTGGGGGTGGTGGGAGACATGGGTGGGGGCCTGGTGGGAGCTGCCCCTGCACTGCTGGGGGGTGGGGGTGGTGGGAGACATGAGTGGGGGCCGGGTGGAGGCTGCCCCTGCACTGCTGGGGGGTGGGGGTTGTGGGAGACATGAGTGGGGGCCTGGTGGAGGCTGCCCCTGCACTGCTGGGGTGTGGGGGTGGTGGGAGACATGAGTGGGGGCCTGGTGGAGGGTGACCCTGGATGCTGGGGGGTGGGGGTGGTGGGAGACATGAGTGGGGCCTGGCGGAGGCTGCCCCTGCACTGCTGGGGGGTGGGGGTGGTGGGAGACATGAGTGGGGGCCTGGTGGAGGCTGCTCCTGCACTGCTGGGGGGTGGGGGTGGTGGGAGACATGAGTGGGGGCCTGGTGGAGGCTGCCCCTGCACGGCTGGGGGGTGGGGGTGGTGGGAGACATGGGTGGGGGCCTGGTGGAGGGTGACCCTGCACTGCTGGGGGGTGGGGGTGGTGGGAGACATGAGTGGGGGCCTGGTGGAGGGTGACCCTGGATGCTGGGGGGTGGGGGTGGTGGGAGACATGGTTGGGGGCCTGGTGGGGGCTGCCCCTGGTGGCTGGGGGGTGGGGGTGATGGGAGACATGAGTGGGGGCCTGGTGGAGGCTGCCCCTGCACTGCTGGGGGGTGGGGGTGGTGGGAGACATGGGTGGGGGCCTGGTGGAGGCTGCCCCTGGTGGCTGGGGGGTGGGGGTGGTGGGAGACATGAGTGGGTGCCTGGTGGAGGGTGACCCTGGATGCTGGGGGGTGGGGTGGTGGTAGACATGAGTGGGGGCCTGGTGGAGGCTGCCCCTGCACTGCTGGGGGGGGGGTGGTGGGAGACATGAGTGGGGGCCTGGTGGAGGGTGACCCTGGATGCTGGGGGGTGGGGGTGGTGGGAGACATGAGTGGGGGCCTGGTGGAGGCTGCCCCTGCACTGCTGGGGGGTGGGGGTGGTGGGAGACATGGGTGGGGGCCTGGTGGAGGGTGACCCTGCACTGCTGGGGGGTGGGGGTGGTGGAAGACATGAGTGGGGGCCTGGTGGAGGGTGACCCTGGATGCTGGGGGGTGGGGGTGGTGGGAGACATGGGTGGGGGCCTGGTGGGGGCTGCCCCTGGTGGCTGAGGGGTGGGGGTGGTGGGAGACATGAGTGGGGGCCTGGTGGAGGCTGCCCCTGCACTGCTGGGGGGTGGGGGTGGTGGGAGACATGGTTGGGGGCCTGGTGGAGGCTGCCCCTGGTGGCTGGGGGGTGGGGGTGGTGGGAGACATGAGTGGGTGCCTGGTGGAGGGTGACCCTGGATGCTGGGGGGTGGGGGTGGTGGGAGACATGAGTGGGGGCCTGGTGGAGGCTGCCCCTGCACTGCTGGGGGGTGGGGTGGTAGGAGACATGAGTGGGGGCCTGGTGGAGGGTGACCCTGGATGCTGGGGGGTGGGGGTGGTGGGAGACATGAGTGGGGGCCTGGTGGAGGCTGCCCCTGCACTGCTGGGGGGTGGGGGTGGTGGGAGACATGAGTGGGGGCCTGGTGGAGGCTGCCCCTGCACTGCTGGGGGTTGGGGCTGGTGGGAGACATGAGTGGGGGCCTGGTGGAGGCTCCCCCTGCACTGCTGGGGGGTGGGGGTGGTGGGAGACATGGGTGGGGGCCTGGTGGAGGCTGCCCCTGGTGGCTGGGGGGTGGGGGTGGTGGGAGACATGAGTGGGTGCCTGGTGGAGGGTGACCCTGGATGCTGGGGGGTGGGGGTGGTGGGAGACATGAGTGGGGGCCTGGTGGAGGCTGCCCCTGGTGGCTGGGGGGTGGGGGTGGTGCGAGACATGGGTGGGGGCCTGCTGGCAGGTGCCCCACAGTGCTGGGGGGCGGGGGTGGTGGGAGACATGCATTGTTGATCAGTAGTGCAAGGTGACATGTGGGTTGGCTGGGGGGCATGCCCATGGTGGATGGGCTGCCTGCGGGACATGAGCAGGGGTGCAGGGTAGTCCCCCGTGGTGTGGGCTGCCTGCAGGGGCCGTGGAGGTTATGGAGCGTACACCTGGGAGGACCCACACGGCCAATTCACATGTAGTACTCCCCAGAACCCCTGAAATACACATTCCCTGCTGGTATCGCGTGTGCAACTTCCTGCGCACCCCTGAAATACACGTACCCTGCTCGCACTGGGACAATCACGTGTGGAACTTTCCGCGCACCCCTGAAATACACGTACCCTGCTCGCACTGGGACTATCGCGTGTGGAACTTCCAGCGCACCCCTGAAATACACGTACCCTGCTCGCACTGGGCCAATCGCATGTGGAACTTCCCGCGCACCCCTGAAATACACGTACCCTGATGAAATCGCGTGTGGAACTTCCCGCGCACCCATGGAATACACGTACCCTGCTCGCACTGGCCCATTCGCGTGTGTAACTTCCCGCGCACCCCTGAAATACACGTACCCTGATGGAATCGCGTGTGGAACTTCCCGCGCACCCATGTAATACACGTACCCTGCTCGCACTGGCCCATTCGCGTGTGGAACTTCCCGCGCACCCCTGAAATGCACGTACCCTGCAGAAATCGCGTGTGGAACTTGCCGCGCACCCCTGAAATACACGTACCCTGCTGAAATCGCGTGTGCAACTTCCCGCGCACCCCTGAAATTCACGTACCCTGCTTGCACGGGGCCAGTCGCGTGTGGAACTTCCCGCGCACCCCTGCAATACACGTTCCCCGCTTGGCGTTTGCTGTTTGCCAGCCCGGTGAACTGGTCCAGGGTTAGCGCAGCCCTTTGCGATGATTTAGCGATTTTGATGGCTTTTCCTTGCGCGAGGGCGTTCTTGGGGGCGTTACTGGCGCTGCTGCAGGGTCGCTGCGATTCTCTGCGCCACGGCTGGTTTGGAAGCCTGAAATCCATGAATACGCTGTGCGCGGAAATCGGTTTTAGCGCACGTGCCTGGCGCAGTCAATCGCACGCGGACACTCTGCGCCAGCCGCTTGCAACACTTTTCTGCGAAATTCTATGAATTACCCTCCTAGTTTTGTGAAGATGGTAGCTCCTTTAACGGCCTCAAGAATATCCGGTATGAGGGGCATAGGATAACGATCATGGGTAGTAATTTTATTCAAGCCCCGATAATCAATACACGGTCTGAGTTCCGTAGAGTCTTTCTTGGGGATAAAAAATAAGGAAGCTCCAGCTGGCGAGGTGGATTCCTGAATCAGCCCATTGCATAGATTCTTTTGAAGGTATTCCTTGAGGACTTCTCGTTCTCGCCTAGATAAAACATAAATGCGACCAAAAGGAATCGCTGCATCTGGAACAAGTTCCAAGGCACAGTCATCTCTAGGATTTGGGGGCAATTCTGCATATTCTGAATCGGAAAATACTGTCTGAAATTCCCTGTATTTGTGGGGTAATTCTTGAATATTGCTCAACATAGAGGTAGAACAAGACTTTTCTAATACAGAGATCGTAGGACGAAACCCCAAAGCTCCGTCTGAGAGACAGTGCGTCAAACAATGTTCTGAACCGAGGAAGACAGTGCCCGCCTTCCAATTGATGCAAGTATTATGGGCTCAAATCCAAGGTAATCCTAAAATCACCGGGTAGTGTGCCGTACGAATTACATCAAATACAATGGTTTCTTGATGGGAAGAAATATTCATCAACAATGGTATTGTTTGTTCCTTTATGGGACCTGAAACTAGCGGACTACCATCCACCGACTCAACTGGTATTGCCAAGGTTTTAACAGATCACAGGATTTTATGAGTTGTCTTCCAGTAGGTAATGATAGAATTCCCTGCAGCCCCACAGTCGATTAAGGCCGTGACCAGAATGGAGTCTGAATCTCCCCATTTGACTTTGACTTGCAAGGCCATCATAGTGAGATCTGGGATGTCTGTTACTTGTGATGGCAAAGTAGCTGTTGAGGAACCTGTTACTGACTCCCTAGCCGCGGTTCCCCTTGCGGTTGAGAAGTGGCGTTTCCCTGTCTCTTGACTGGGGTGAGAGGGCAATCTTGAACTGAGTGTTCTTTAGAACCACAGTACATACACAGCCCCTTGACTCAACGTCTATTGCGCTCCTCAGGGGTAAGTCGGTCTCTTGTAGTTCCTATTTGCATAGGTTCTTCAGCCTGCGTTCTCCCGGCGCTATGAGAGTAAGTAACAGGCTGTCTCACAAGACAGCCACAACGTCGTTCCCTTAATCTTTCTTGCAACTGGTAGTCCATCTGCATCACCATTGTTATTAATTCTGCCAGATTTGGAGGTCTAGGAACTCGGGAGATCTCATCCTTTAATTCATCATTTAATCCCCTATGGAATAAAGTGATTAGAGCATCATCAGCCCATGAGGTGCCAGCTGCTAACTGCTTGAAAGTGGTCATGTAAGACAGCAGATCTTTGGATCCTTGTTTAAAATCTAATAACTGTTCTTGGGCTGAAACTGTGATCTCTTGGCGGCTGAACATGGCTCTTAGGCTGTTCAAAAAAGTGGGGTAGGAATCTAATAAAGCATTATTAGTGGTAACAAGTGGTGTTGCCCATGCTAAAGCAGGACCGGTTAGATTTGTAATCATGTGTCCTACCTTATCACGGTCGTTCTGAAAAAAGGCAGTCTTGAACGAAAATTGAACTGTACAAGCCTCAATAAAGGCCTTGAGTTTATGTGGATTACCATCGTACAAACCCCCGGAATTGGGCCTGGAGGTATCTCGGAACAACTAGGGACTCTCCCCACCTGTTGTCGGAGAAAAGCATTCTCCTGTTTTAACGCCTTAACTTCAGCAGTCAGTGCTTGCACCGCTGTAACCAATTGCTGTTGTTGGGCCGGGTCCATATTCTCCTGTAATATGTAACACTGAACCCCTGAGATAACCTGCTGAACCTCCTGATATAATCAGGATAGTTTCAAATCTTGGGCGTTGCTAACTGTAATGCCGGTGATAATTCACAGGAAAAATTAAACACTTTAATAACTGGCAGTTTATCCCAAAGACTAACCGGTACCGCTCTTCCTCTCCTTGTGACTGCGACCTTCCAGTAGTGGGGAGGAATCTGCTTGTTCCAACAGGGGGGACAAATGCGAAAGGCCTCCCAGATACCCCTTCTCCCCACTAGAAAACCAGAGAGGAGAAGAGATCCCAGGGAAACCCTCTGGGGAAGAAAACCCTGTGTCGACGGCTGCGGGAAAGTAGTCGTCAATGCAGCGGAGATTCAGGTGAAGTCCGGAGACTGGTGGTCTTAAAAAGGAAAGAAAATGGTAAGTACTTGCAGGTAGGTGAGAGGGGGAAATGTAAGAGATTATGATTCGAATTACCCTTAAACAGGAGTGGAATGCGAGAAAAGGTGCCAGCCGGAAACTTCAAGAGAATCCCTAGGGTAGCATGAATTAGTGAGATTAGAATGAGTATGAGGACTGGATAGAATCGGGTCGAGGCCACGGCAGAATCTTTTACCTGGATAGAAAGAAGGGCGGAGCTTGGAGTTGATTCAGTTGTGAAGGGTTTGGAGCGAACGGGTGCAGTACCCGTGTCGCGTATTTCTGTAGATGTAAAAAGGGAGAAGGTAATTGAGTAGGGAGACGTTCAGAAGGTGAGGATCTCGGAGAGCCTGAATGTAGTTTACCGTGTTCCAGAAAGGAACCGGTGAGCCGTTTGGAGCGAGAAAGTGTTGGAGTCCAGTGAGTCGGGAAACAGAGACGTGATATGGTAGGCACTGAAATCGAGATAGGATAAAGATTGTTTAAGATGCAGAAAGGGTAGTAATATGCAAGATGTATCAGGAAGATCCTAGATGCGAACTCACGGAGCGTTGTTGTAGAGGAGTAGCAACGCATCCGTGCGTCGTTCACAGGAACAGATAAACCTTCTCTCGGGTAGGGGGATGGTACTTCCTGGATACTGAGGCATGCAACATCTAGACCCGCATCTTTGGTTGCGGCGGCTATCTTGCCAGTAAAAATGGCCGACACCCGCCATCCCAAGGTCCATCGATGCCACAAGGACCAACGCCTTCGGAGAGGCGTGACAATGGTCCTGCTTCAAAAGCCAAGAGTTTAATTTCTTGGGAATGCAAGGCATCCCCCTTCCTGTAGGTTGTTGGGGGGATGGAAGGCTAGTTTTTCAGGCCTAGCTTGATCTCATTCAAAAAATTCAGCTTTCAAGTTACTTTTTTTCCATGTTGCAATTGTCACCAAAATAGGAGCAACATTATAATTTTGTCTTTGTCATCAAAGTCCTTTGACAAAGACATATCTTTACTGTGTCTGTGTGTTTCTTTATTCAAATTGGATTTTCAGTCCTGTAAATCGGAACAGACCGAATGCAAAGCAACATGTGTTTTTTCATTTCACTTTGACATGCTGTGCTTTTCATCTCAGATTGGACAGTTCTCCATTTTAATAAATGCTTGCTGAATTCCTTGTCGTGGTTTGGCAAATAATGTTGAACATATACTTTTTATTGTAAATGTCTGCAAACATTGCACATTTCATTTTTCAGATGCTGTGTGCAAACCACAGCTCACACTTTTGTTTTGAAACTGCCACTTTTCTTTCTTTGCATAAAAGTGATTACGTGAGTACATACAAAGGTATATACTTTTTAGACGCATGCCTAGAATTCCCAACAGAGTAAGATCTGATCAAGGTCGGGCTCTCTCCAGACTATATTTTGATCCATTTTTTGATGGATTTCATTGTACGAATTATGGTTTGTGCAATACATCAAACTGATAACAATAATGCTGCAAGGTTGCCAATGCATAGATCCCAGATGCCTGCTACCGCCGCTCTTTGCAATTTCCATGAGGTGGTGTAAATGTAAGAGGTGCACTCTACAAATCTCACATGATAAGTCAGGCTAGATCCAGATTACTAAAAGAGGCACTTGAAAATGCACCATAGGAAGGTCATATTTTCTTAAAAAGTCCTTTTTGTTTTTGGTGAAATGACACCCCCTACACAAGTACAGTTAGTCCAGAATGAATTCCCTCATGCTGCCTCCCTCCCCCTCATCACTCTCCCCATTCCTATAATGGGCCTCATTATAAGTTTGCTGGTCCAGTAACAATGGTACCGGTAAGCTTGCCAGTACCGTTGCTACCGGACTGGCAAACTACTAGTTCTTCTCCTGATTGCATTTTTGCCCTGCCAGGTCTGATCTGATGGGCAGACTGGCACCCTCAATCAGACAACGTCAGATGCACCATTCCTGAATGGTGCCGGTTCATCTGGCCTCCCCATTCCCATTGAACCCTATGGGGCTTGAATGGGAATGGGGAGCATTTTTTCCGGCACCTGGGAATGGGCAATTACTGGGTCCGGCAGGCTGTAATGACCCGGTAATTGCCCATTCCCAGGTGCCGGAAAAAAAATTATACCGGCGGCAGCTGTGCTGGTTTTACGGGCATGGCTGCCACCGGTCTCATAATGAGGCCCAATCTCTTGAATATTGGGGTCAGAGTAATGGTGACATTGCAGAACATCACTAGGTGACCTATTCAAATTAACATACAAAGCAATATTGCAACTCAGTAGCAAGAGCATCGACTGCAAAGATATGAATGCCCCTTGAAGGTCATAGGCTGGAATTGATTCAGGGTCACAGTTCGAAGATCACAATTTAATAATAAACACTTATCCAGGCGAATGAATGCCCAGGAACCAAGTTAATTGTCGGTCCACGGTGCCTTTACCACCAAGTTCAGTCCCCAAAATCGTTGTTTATTGCTTTTAACGCCAAAAGGCCAATCCATGGCGTGCTAGGAGCAACGACTTTATGAGAAATAATGGGTTGTGCCAAATTAACCTGTGACCCGTTCTTTCTCACAACTACATCCTCACCTAGCATAGCCACCATAAAAGCCTTTCTTCATTTTCCATGGTATCCATAGACAGGTGGTTAGTCGAGTAGGGTCGTGGATACGTGGCTACCGCATGAGCCTCAGGTACATGGGGACTGGAGAGAGTTTGGATGGACGGTCAGAGTAGAGGGAAGTTGCGAGATGTGTGAGGGAAAAATGACTGGTGGGTGCATTGAGCATGCATTTGCTGCGAGCCCGAGAACGTTTGCTGCATGTCTGATCCAAACACTGGTTGCACAGTAGACAATTATATTACCATATCACCTGTTACAATATGCCATTACTACCCATTGTATGCCCGCAGACCTCACATTAATATTACCTTTTATATTTGTTATGATTGTTTTAAAGCAAACCTTAAATGATATCAAAGAACACATAGGTGTAAACGGCATGAAAAGATAACAACAAAAAGAAAGTTATACAAAATTAATTGTACGTTTTGATAAATTCTTCTATTCTGATATTAGTAATTACATTTAATAAAACTCTTACCATACCCTTATAAGATAGATGCTCAATAATCCTGAGCTTGCAACAATTGGAGTCTCAACCTGTCCCAAAGGGAAACTAGTGGAATAACCAGGGAAATGTATGAGTTTGCCAAACTTATTTGCCAAAAGTACTCACTAGATAGCATATCTATGTCACAGACTAAATGACCTAATCAGCTGTTTCCCGTGCAGCCCTACAACAAAAAACAGATACTTTGAAGTATAAACCTATGGCAACTATTTACAAAACATGCATTGTATTTTATGAATTTTGTCTCTGGCTCCTAAAACTGAATTTGGTGTTCAATGTGAGCTTAGGAAGAGTCATACTCAAAGCACTAAAAGAATTAAGTTAGCACACACAATATGAAAAAGAAAGTGGCATCACTGTCGGTGATGTGTGCTAAATACCAAGAGTCAAGCAGAAAATGAACACACCGATACATGTATTGACCGGCGTACCTGTAATATCTGTCATTCCAACTAGAGGTGTCGAGGGTATAAATAGTGAAGTGACCCCGCAGAGGTCTAGGAAGAAATAACTGTATTAAATGATGATGTGGTCACATCAAGCATCCCGGAGTGTAGGGGAATAATATAACTAAGATAACAAAAAAGATGAGACAATTATACAGGGATGCATGACAGATTTATGGGCTGCCACAAAAAAGAATGTGCAAGCCTCCGAAGTTAATGCATCCAAAGAGAATGAACGACCACAAACTGATAACTCACTAAAGGTAGTACAGCTACAAGCCTTACCATCTAATGGATATGCTCCCCCGCTGAATAGGACAGCAGTACTCAGTCTATTGCACAACTTTGCCCCTTTGCGTGTAATAGGATCTGATGACTGATACTTAGTCGATCAAGTAGATCATAGTAAAATTAACATTATAAACGTGTGCTTTGCAAAAAGAGGTTTCAGAGCATTGAATGGGTGTATATGTGGGTGACTTTCCAGTTAGATCAGCATACAAGGAGGATCTGAATGGCTCTAGTCTAATCCATGATTGTTTAATTTATATAGGGAATTGGCGGATGGTAAGTGCCTGGTCTGTTTTGGAATGGACAGTGACCTTAATGCATTGGTAAAATGAGTAAAAGTTTAAGTACTATATACAAATAAATAAATAAATAAATAAATAAACAAATACATAATGCATGGGCTGGTACACTAAACTATGTATTACAAGACTGCAAAGAGATAATGCCATATGAGGGTATTATTAGGTCAATTAATATCTGCTTTTTTAAATGGAGACAGATATAGAAATGAGGGTAGATTAATGAAGTGATGGCTCCATTTATGAGTAATGATTGAGCACTCGCAACTCAGGAATATATTTTGTATGATAACTTAGTGAGGTTTTTACAACCCTTTCTATCTCGACATATTAAGAGATATGCCGGCATAGTTTGATAGTGACTGTAGGTTCGCTAGAAAAGCGCTATTGAATGTTATTAAATCATAATCAAAGGATAAAGCAGAATTCGTTAAATTAAAGAGATCCGAGTATAAATGTATGATAAAATCAAAGAAAGATGGTGAGATTGAGTCGAGATGGGAGGATTTAAAAAAAGCTACCTAGGACACGACCAAAGAAACCTTTGGAAGATTGACACGCATGTGAGCATAAATGTCTTATTTCCCATAATTATGATACTCTACGAATCCCCCATGTTTTTCCAGGCAACGAGATATTAACAGTCCTTAAGAGCCAAAAAATTGAAAACCACATGGTCCTGACGGTATCCCTGTAGACATGTTTATGTCAGAAATAAAGTTATTTCATTTGATAAATAAAAACCATTAACCTCCTTCCCCAATGGCGTTCATCAGTCATCGTTCCTATATATTTAAAAAGGGAAATAGTCATGATCCAGCAAATTTCAGACCTATGTCCCTGTTGGGAAGGTATATGTAAAGGTATTAGCAAATTGTCTACTTAAGCTTATCTAAGAACACCATGTAGAGGCAGGCTTTCGCAAGGGGGTGGGTACCATAGAACAGGCTTTTAGGCCCTCTCTAATTGTACATAAATATACTGCACAAAAAGACATGACTCAGTTTATGGTCTTTATTAACCTAAAGGCAGCCTTCGATAACGTTGATCATAGGTTATTGTGGGTAACCCTGCACGATCTTCGACTTTCACCCCAACTGATTAAATGTATTAAGTCACTTTAAACTAATTATACGGCTGCCATAAGGTGGGGCCATCAGGGAAAATTGACAGAGCCCTTTGCCGTTATCAAGGGGGTAAAACAAAAGATGTGTAATGGCGCTGTACTTGTTTACTCTATTTTTAATGGTCTTGCTAAATTATTTTGGCAGAGACAGACAGATGTGAAACTGATTAACAAGGAATGTGTTAATATTGCATTGATTGTAGACAATGCAGTACTGCTATCTACAACTCTGCAAGACATAACGAAGGCATTTGCCAAATTCACATCTTTAAGTAGTAACATGAACTTAGTTATTAATGCAGCAAAAACTAAGATTATGACATGCCAGAGAAAGAAAAACAAAAAACACCCACCTATTTATTTATCGGACCTGGCGAGCAGAAAGGCACCCCCAAGCACAGCCTGTGGATGCACTGGCACTGTTATTAACGGTGCTGGTGCCGGCCGAATGGGAATGGGGAGCATCTTTTTTCTGGTGCCTGTAAATGGGCAAGTGCCAGGTCCGGCAGGGCCGTAATGTCCCGTTAATTAACCATTCGCAGACAATGGAAATTTTCGGAAGTTTGGCGGCAGGGCTACCTCCAAACTTCTAATGAGGCCCTATATGTTTAGACAGCTACATGGATTACCTGCTGGCTCGGGAGACACGTCCAATGCCCTCTCTGTGATTGTGTCCCCAACACCTATGAATGGAATGATAATTCTAACATCAGAATGTACACATGTGTATCGTTTATTTCTCTCCCTCAGCTTCTCATTTCTCAACGAGACTATGTACCCAATAATAAGGGCTGGAAACAATTGCTAACATTAGAATGTGCAAATGCATAGATCCATGGCTTGTCACTTCTCAGGACGATTATGTCCTCAACAGCTATGACGGGACTAATAGATGTAACATCGGAATGTAACATCTAGTGTGCTTCTTCCTGTTGTCATTTCACAGGGGTCTGGTTGGGCCATTTTACAAAGAGTAGCTAAAAAAGTCAATTCAACTCGTTACTCAGTATCATATGAAATATTTCCTCATAACCTCACCCTACTACTCTTTTTCCCTTGCCTGGTGGCTTTATGTAACTATGCCTGAATTACTCCCTGACAAAGAAAATAATGGAAAAAAAGTGTAGTAAAACTAATACAGCTGCTATGGAGGAATATAGCCAAACATGTAATTGAGATTGTACATAACAAATATTTCTTTAACATTGAACTGCAAGTAAACTAATACAGTAACACATTGTGTCTCAACAAAGAAGGAAAAGACCCCAAAACAACTTCAATAGAGGGCCATAGAATACCACTTCTATTATAAGAGGATGCTGTGGTCCTCACTGCTCAAACACATAAGGCCATTAAAAAGCTGATTGCAAGATACACTTAATGCATGACATCATGCAATCTAAAGGTTCATCTTAGAAAGCCTCAGGTAATGTTTATGGGACCTGGGCTCAACATAGCTGACAACTACATTTTGTAATGTGGGGGCGTTAGAAAGGGTTTGATTGGTAAGATTATTTAGGTACTAGCTCTGCACATACTTTAACTTGGTCTATACATTAGCTGCCCTATAGTTTAAGGTGGGTCAGACTCCCATAGGTACCTCGAAATAAATCTATTATTAATAACTTTTGATTTGAATAACAGATTTGGTGAAAATCCTGAAGTTTGTTAGGGATATGTGGTCCCAACCAGACTGAAAAGTTTCGTAAAGATTTGTTAAAAAATAAAGAAGATATTAAGAAGACAAAAAAGTTTTTTTCTCCCAAGTTGCAGACTACTTACCAGTCATTTTCCCATAGACAAAGAAGGTCAAGTTTTGCCGGACCACGCAGCCCAAACAGCTGGATGGATTTGGACCAGGTCTGAAACAAATTGGGCATGAAGCATTAAAAAGAGGCCTTTTTGTTGTTTGGGGTTATTCCGTGCAGTAGATTTTTAAAATATTTGACAGAGAATGGGGTGCCCTCTTCTCAAAAATATATAGCTATAACTTGGGAAAATGGCCAAAAACAGGGGTTTTAGAAATGAAACGACCACCATCTTTTTTATTCTCAATGCTATAGCATAGGTTATGGGAAAATAAAATGCAAATGCTAACAATCTAGAGGGGGCGGGGGCTAGAGGGCACCAAGTGAAATTTGGAAGTTGGAGGGGGTCTAGCGACTGAGTTTGCAACTCAAAGCTCTTGTGTGACCTCAGCTATATCCGCGAATAGCTGACATCTCAAAGCTAACAGCGTCACAGAAACAGCGTGTGTTGAGAGGGGAAGGAAGAGGGCAGAGGAGGTGAGGAGCTGGCACAGATGATGAGGGAAGTTGGTGAGGGGCTACGGGAAAGAAAGCATTTTTTTGTGGCTACTTTTCTGATATTCACAGCTGTGGAAACTACAGATAGCTGCAGCTATTTGTGATTCCATGCCCGCTGTTATAGTTATTTGGTTTTAAAGATATTTTTAAAGTTATAGTCACTATCTGTAGCTGCATACCCGTGGTTATGGTTATTTTTTTAAAGATGTTTTCACAGCTTTAGATACGGTGCTTAGTTTCAAAGTTGGGGTAGGGGCCAGCCCCCTCGGGCCATTTTAAATGAGCTGACATTACAAGACCACTTAGAGAAGCATAGCTTGAGGGGGGCAGCCCTTTCCTCATTTTGAAGCTAAGCAGGGTTAGTGCCGCTGTGAAGCTAAGCAGGGTCAGTCCTGGTAACTGCATGAATGGGAGACAGTCCACAGTCCCGAATGCTGTGTATTTTTGAAGTTTTAAATATCACATAACACACAGCATGTGCATTTTTTTTAAACTTTTCTACTCTCAGTATTTGAAAGTTTTGCACTCAGAGACCATTATTATGCCTTTTGCTGATATGCATTCTGGTATTTGTATTCTCTGAGTCAAGATGGGGGGATTAATGCCACAAGTGTACACTTTTTGCCTAACATAGTTCTTGAAGGATTTCTATATTCGGATGAGACTATGGTATGTGTACTTTTCAAGTTATCTTTTCAAAGCAGAGAATTGTTGAAAACCAGACATGAGGGTGAGGAGGGGAAGTAATGAGAGGACAAGCAAGTCATGGGTTTTTGCCCATGATGTGGCAAGAAAGTTTGCAATCCTGGACAGTGGTGCAGTTATTTTCCCCTGATTGTGGCTGCTCTTCAGGGCACAAGTAAAGGACACATGTGGGTGGACATTATAATGATTTTTCAGAGGGCTCACACAACCCCTTTGGGTTTTTTAAGGTTGGCAAGCTTGCTCAAATATTTGTGCTACCAGGATTTGACCCAAGTTGTCATGTTCCCAGTGCAGACGCTTACTCACAAGAACACATGCACTTGTTTTAAAATATAGAGTGGTGGTGCGAGTGATTTGGCAGTTGGCCGTGCCCACTGTCCATGGCCTAAATCCGTGGCTAGTGGTCTGGTAGTGTTCTAAAATAAACAGTGGGCATGGGCGTATGTAGTGACCACTGGCCATGTGCAGAAAAAATCTATGGAATAACAAAACCTTTGAAATTTAAGGAAAAACCTTTAGTTGCAGGGACGTTAAGGTGAGCAATACTTTGTAACAAAACCTTTGAAATCCAAGAAAAAAATGTCAGTTGCAGGGGCGTGAAGGTGAGAACTTTACCCAAAAACAACCTGAAATTCAGCTACCTTAACTTTGTGCCCCCTGTTGTGCAGCCTTTGACCGTAATGATGACATCACTGATGACATCACTGGTGACATCACTAATGACATCATCTATGACATACACAAAAGTAAATGTAATACAAAAATTGGATACTATTTAAAGATTACTTTTACTTTGTACAGTATGTGTTTTATTTTAATTTAACATTTTAATCACTTACAAAAGACACACAGAAAGAAATACACATCTGTGTACATGTTTATAAGAAAATGTTTAATTTAAAACTTAATTTCTTTCTATGCATATATACATTTATAGTAATCATTTTTTTTTGTTCAATACCCATATTTGGAAATTTTAAAATATATTCTAATGCATCGTTGTTTCTTGTTTTAAAGCACTTCCCATGTCTTTTAGAAAATTATACGTGTATACATTTTTGTTTCAATAAAACAATTGAGTATTTACATATGTTTATTTTAAAACATACTAAATTATTAGGGTTCAACATGTTTCTCTTTCAATTTATCTCTACTAATTTGTTTGAAATGTATATACAGATTACATTATAGTAAACATGTCTTAGATGTATTTGGCACAAACAGGAACATTTTAACTAGTGTACTATTTATAATTCGGATATCATCTTTTACCAAAGTACTACAAAAGAAAGTTTCACAAGTAGCGATATGAGGCATGTGTAGCTGTTTACTGTTATTAACAATGTACTCATCGTTATGAACTATTCTAAAATGCTAATTTCACATATGAAGAAACATAAGGGTTGTCAAAATATGATATGAGTGATCTTACGTCTGATGCCATTAGTTATATAATAATGGATGTCTAATTTGATGTTGTCAACGATGTCACCAGTGATGACTTCAGTGATGCCATCAGTGATGTCATCAGAGATGGCATAGATGGTGTAATTAGTCATGTCATCAGTGACATCATTGGGATGTAATCTGTTATGTCATCATTGTGGTCATAGGCTGCGCAACAGAGTGTGCAAAGTTAAGGTGGCTTTAGCTGAATTTCAAGGGGTTTTGTTGCCTTCATTTCTCAGCTTAACCATCCTGCAACTAAAGTTTTTTACTTGAATATAGATAAACAACAGAACTCCATATTAGCTGTTTCACATCTTGCCCAATGCTTGAGGAATCAGCCAAGTGATATTATGATGGAGATGTATCAAGCAACAAATGTGACCTCTGCGCAGGGACATTAGCCATCACAGGCCATCAATCCTTCTGAGGATTGTGGGACTTATACATCTGATTATCTGCTTTTGCTGACCATTGTGAACTTTGTACTCCCAATGTTGCTGATTGAATAATTCTGAGCAAAGCTCTGCAGTGATTTTCCTTTTGGACACATCTGTTAGCATATTTCACTAAAGCGTTACTGCATGGATTAACAACTAGTGATGTTGTGCAATTTATTCCATGGTTGTAAAATTTAGGGAAGTCTTTGAAACCATTGGGATATGAGAATGTTTTTTTTTATATCCCGAGACAATTGTGTTAAATGCCATGTAGACATTAAAGATGCATTAATTAATATCAGGACACATTTCATATTCTTGTAATAATTGTATCATTAATTTATGAAGCTGTGTATTGTTTTAATTGTTTTTGTTTTGTTTGATATTTTATGTGAGTGTTATCTTTTATGTGGGAAGGTTGTAGCGTTATTGTTTTTCATTCATAAAATGTTATGATTTTCTGTTAAATAATGGTTTCTATTTTGTCTTATACTTTAACATAAATAGTTACACAAAACATAATCAATCAATCATTCAACTTCATTATGAACATAAACTATACAAACCTAACCCTAACACATTATCAGGGTAATTCATAGAATTTCGCAGAAAAGTGTCGCAAGCGGCTGGCGCACAGTGTCCGCGTGCGATTGACTGCGCCAGGCACGTGCGCTAAAACCGATTTCCGCGCACAGCGTATTCATGGATTTCAGGCTCCCAAACCAGCCGTGGCGCAGAGTATCGCAGCGACCCTGCAGCAGCGCCAGTAACGCCCCCAAGAACGCCCTCGCGCAAGGAAAAGCCATCAAAATCGCTAAATCATCGCAAAGGGCAGCGCTAACCCTGGACCAGTCCACAGGGCTGCCAAACAAGGAACGCAAAGCGGGTAACGTGCATATCAGGGGTACGCGTGAAGTTTTACACGCGATTAGCCAGGGCACGTGTATCACAGGGGTACGCAGGAATTATCACACGCGATTTGGCTGGGTACGTATATTACAGGGGTGCGCGGGAATTATCACACGCGATTTGGCTGGGTACGTGTATTCCAGGGGTGCGCGGGAATTATCACACGCGATTTGGCTGGGTACGTGTATTCCAGGGGTGCGCGGGAATTATCACACGCGATTTGGCTGGGTAGGTGTATTACAGGGGTACACGGGAAGTTCTACACGCGATTCGGCTGGGTACGTGTATTACAGGGGTGCGCGGGAATTCTCACATGCGATTTGGCCAGGTACGTGTATTACAGGGGTGCGTGGGAATTATCACACGCGATTTGGCTTGGTACGTGTATTACAGGGGTGCGTGGGAAGTTGTACACGCGATTGGCCAGGGTACGTGTATTACAGGGGTATGTGGGAATTATCACACGCGATTTGGCTGGGTACGTGTATTACAGGGGTACACGGGAAGTTCTACACGCGATTCGGCTGGGTACGTGTATTACAGGGGTGCGCGGGAATTCTCACATGCGATTTGGCCAGGTACGTGTATTACAGGGGTGCGTGGGAATTATCACACGCGATTTGGCTTGGTACGTGTATTACAGGGGTGCGTGGGAAGTTCTACACGCGATTGGCCAGGGTACGTGTATTACAGGGGTATGTGGGAATGATCACACGCGATTTGGCTGGGTACGTGTATTACAGGGGTACACGGGAAGTTCTACACGCGATTCGGCTGGGTACGTGTATTACAGGGGTGCGCGGGAATTCTCACATGCGATTTGGCCAGGTACGTGTATTACAGGGGTGTGCGGGAATTATCACACGCAATTAGGCTGGGTGGGTCCTCACAGGTGTTCCCTGTACACCCTCCACAGCCCCTGCAGGCAGCCCACAAAACAGGGGACTACCCTGCACACCTGCTCATGTCCCCCTGCACCCCCACCCCCCAGCCACCAGGGTCACCCTCCACCAGGCCCCCACTCATGTCACCCACCACCCCCACCCCCCAGCCACCAGGGTCACCCTCCACCAGGCCCCCACTCATGTCTCCCACCACCCCCACCCCCCAGCAGTGCAGGGGCAGCCTCCACCAGGCCCCCACTCATGTCACCCACCACCCCCACCCCCCAGCCACCAGGGTCACCCTCCACCAGGCCCCCACTCATGTCACCCACCACCCCCACCCCCCAGCCACCAGGGGCAGCCTCCACCAGGCCCCCACTCATGTCTCCCACCACCCCCACCCCCCAGCAGTGCAGGGGCACCCTCCACCAGGCCCCCACTCATGTCTACCACCACCCCCACCCCCCCGCCACCAGGGGCACCCTCCACCAGGCCCCCACTCATGTCTCCCACCACCCCCACCCCCCAGCCACCAGGGTCACCCTCCACCAGGCCCCCACTCATGTCTCCCACCACCCCCACACCCCAGCAGTGCAGGGTCACCCTCCACCAGGCCCCCACTCATGTCTCCCACCACCCCCACCCCCCAGCAGTGCAGGGGCAGCCTCCACCAGGCCCCCACTCATGTCACCCACCACCCCCACCCCCCAGCCACCAGGGTCACCCTCCACCAGGCCCCCACTCATGTCTCCCACCACCCCCACCCCCCAGCAGTGCAGGGGCAGCCTCCACCAGGCCCCCACTCATGTCTCCCACCACCCCCACCCCCCAGCCACCAGGGTCACCCTCCACCAGGCCCCCACTCATGTCACCCACCACCCCCACCCCCCAGCCACCAGGGTCACCCTCCACCAGGCCCCCACTCATGTCTCCCACCACCCCCACCCCCCAGCAGTGCAGGGGCAGCCTCCACCAGGCCCCCACTCATGTCACCCACCACCCCCACCCCCCAGCCACCAGGGTCACCCTCCACCAGGCCCCCACTCATGTCACCCACCACCCCCACCCCCCAGCCACCAGGGTCACCCTCCACCAGGCCCCCACTCATGTCTCCCACCACCCCCACCCCCCAGCAGTGCAGGGTCACCCTCCACCAGGCCCCCACTCATGTCACCCACCACCCCCACCCCCCAGCCACCAGGGTCACCCTCCACCAGGCCCCCACTCATGTCACCCACCACCCCCACCCCCCAGCCACCAGGGTCACCCTCCACCAGGCCCCCACTCATGTCTCCCACCACCCCCACCCCCCAGCAGTGCAGGGGCAGCCTCCACCAGGCCCCCACTCATGTCACCCACCACCCCCACCCCCCAGCCACCAGGGTCACCCTCCACCAGGCCCCCACTCATGTCACCCACCACCCCCACCCCCCAGCCACCAGGGTCACCCTCCACCAGGCCCCCACTCATGTCTCCCACCACCCCCACCCCCCAGCCACCAGGGTCACCCTCCACCAGGCCCCCACTCATGTCTCCCACCACCCCCACCCCCCAGCAGTGCAGGGGCAGCCTCCACCAGGCCCCCACTCATGTCCCCTATCACCCCCACCCCCCCGCCACCAGGGGCACCCTCCACCAGGCCCCCACTCATGTCTCCCACCACCCCCACCCCCCAGCAGTGCAGGGGCAGCCTCCACCAGGCCCCCACTCATGTCCCCTATCACCCCCACCCCCCCGCCACCAGGGGCACCCTCCACCAGGCCCCCACTCATGTCTCCCACCACCCCCACCCCCCAGCCACCAGGGTCACCCTCCACCAGGCCCCCTCTCATGTCACCCACCACCCCCACCCCCCAGCCACCAGGGTCACCCTCCACCAGGCCCCCACTCATGTCTCCCACCACCCCCACCCCCCAGCCACCAGGGTCACCCTCCACCAGGCCCCCACTCATGTCTCCCACCACCCCCACCCCCCAGCCACCAGGGTCACCCTCCACCAGGCCCCCACTCATGTCTCCCACCACCCCCACCCCCCAGCCACCAGGGTCACCCTCCACCAGGCCCCCACTCATGTCTCCCACCACCCCCACCCCCCAGCCACCAGGGTCACCCTCCACCAGGCCCCCACTCATGTCAACCACCACCCCCACCCCCCAGCAGTGCAGGGGCAGCCTCCACCAGGCCCCCACTCATGTCCCCTATCACCCCCACCCCCCCGCCACCAGGGGCACCCTCCACCAGGCCCCCACTCATGTCTCCCACCACCCCCACCCCCCAGCAGTGCAGGGGCAGCCTCCACCAGGCCCCCACTCATGTCCCCTATCACCCCCACCCCCCCGCCACCAGGGGCACCCTCCACCAGGCCCCCACTCATGTCTCCCACCACCCCCACCCCCCAGCCACCAGGGTCACCCTCCACCAGGCCCCCGCTCAGGTCACCCACCACCCCCACCCCCCAGCCACCAGGGTCACCCTCCACCAGGCCCCCACTCATGTCTCCCACCACCCCCACCCCCCAGCCACCAGGGTCACCCTCCACCAGGCCCCCGCTCAGGTCACCCACCACCCCCACCCCCCAGCCACCAGGGTCACCCTCCACCAGGCCCCCACTCATGTCTCCCACCACCCCCACCCCCCAGCCACTAGGGTCACCCTCCACCAGGCCCCCGCTCAGGTCACCCACCACCCCCACCCCCCAGCCACCAGGGTCACCCTCCACCAGGCCCCCACTCATGTCTCCCACCACCCCCACCCCCCAGCCACCAGGGTCACCCTCCACCAGGCCCCCACTCATGTCAACCACCACCCCCACCCCCCAGCAGTGCAGGGGCAGCCTCCACCAGGCCCCCACTCATGTCCCCTATCACCCCCACCCCCCCGCCACCAGGGGCACCCTCCACCAGGCCCCCACTCATGTCTCCCACCACCCCCACCCCCCAGCAGTGCAGGGGCAGCCTCCACCAGGCCCCCACTCATGTCCCCTATCACCCCCACCCCCCCGCCACCAGGGGCACCCTCCACCAGGCCCCCACTCATGTCTCCCACCACCCCCACCCCCCAGCCACCAGGGTCACCCTCCACCAGGCCCCCGCTCAGGTCACCCACCACCCCCACCCCCCAGCCACCAGGGTCACCCTCCACCAGGCCCCCACTCATGTCTCCCACCACCCCCACCCCCCAGCCACCAGGGTCACCCTCCACCAGGCCCCCACTCATGTCTCCCACCACCCCCACCCCCCAGCCACCAGGGTCACCCTCCACCAGGCCCCCACTCATGTCTCCCACCACCCCCACCCCCCAGCAGTGCAGGGGCAGCCTCCACCAGGCCCCCACTCATGTCTCCCACCACCCCCACCCCCCAGCAGTGCAGGGGCAGCCTCCACCAGGCCCCCACTCATGTCACCCACCACCCCCACCCCCCAGCCACCAGGGTCACCCTCCACCAGGCCCCCACTCATGTCACCCACCACCCCCACCCCCCAGCCACCAGGGTCACCCTCCACCAGGCCCCCACTCATGTCTCCCACCATCCCCACCCCCCAGCCACCAGGGTCACCCTCCACCAGGCCCCCACTCATGTCTCCCACCACCCCCACCCCCCAGCAGTGCAGGGGCAGCCTCCACCAGGCCCCCACTCATGTCTCCCACCACCCCCACCCCCCAGCAGTGCAGGGGCAGCCTCCACCAGGCCCCCACTCATGTCTCCCACCACCCCCACCCCCCAGCCACCAGGGTCACCCTCCACCAGGCCCCCACTCATGTCACCCACCACCCCCACCCCCCAGCCACCAGGGTCACCCTCCACCAGGCCCCCACTCATGTCTCCCACCACCCCCACCCCCCAGCAGTGCAGGGGCAGCCTCCACCAGGCCCCCACTCATGTCACCCACCACCCCCACCCCCCAGCCACCAGGGTCACCCTCCACCAGGCCCCCACTCATGTCACCCACCACCCCCACCCCCCAGCCACCAGGGGCACCCTCCACCAGGCCCCCACTCATGTCTCCCACCACCCCCACCCCCCTGCCACCATGTGCAGCCCCCACCAGGTCCTCACAATGTGCGTAATGGTCAGCCTCCACAGCCAAAAAGCCCTACCAAGTAACCCATTCACCCACATGGAAATGGAAATCACATGTTACACCCCCAATGTTCATGAAGCAAATGAACCCATGTCCGTCACACACATATTTTCCAATTGAATGGGAAAACACACAACATGACATGCATGAAACCAATGAGATGAAACCACACAGTGAACAATGTAAAAAAAAATGTATTAGAAAAAAATAAGAATGCTAAAGAAAGAAAACTAACTACAATGTAAATGTGAAAAAAGAAGCTGCATGTCCGCATAAAAACACAAAATTAGAAAATCTAATCCAAAAAATTTTGTCCAAAGTCAAATGTCAAAACTCTCCGTGCAACAAAGAACTATGTACAAAAATAACAAGGGTCCATCATCACAACAGAACTAAGGAAACCTCCTAAAAAACCTACCTAAATATCAACTATATACAAAAAGTGGAGCAGTGTCCGTCGACTCCAAATCATAAGAAAAAACAAAGGAAACCTAAAACTAAAGAACTATATACAAAGGCGGCGGGCAAGTCCAGCGGCTCACTCTGTGGTGTTCCGGGCCAGGGCATCATCGAACTCCTGTTCGATGTCCCGGAGGCGGTCCAGTTCCATGGCCCCGAGGGTCCGCAGGGACGACGCCGTGTCCTCCTCCAACCCCCTGCGGATAGCCTCGAGGCACTCGGCCCGCCTCAGGGCCCTCCGCATGGAGTTCTCCGCCCTGACCATTGTGAGCCGCGCCTCTTCCGCCCGCCGCCGCTCCGCACCTATGGCGTGGCCCAACCGCTGCCACACGGAAGACACTCTCTGTCCTGGGTCCTCCTGCCCTCCGGCCGATGCCTGCCCCTCCGATGTCGAAGGCCCCGAGCCTTCATGGCTTCCACCATCTTGCTGCTGCTGCTGCTCTGCCTCTGCCCGTGCACTGCCTCCTGCTGCCTGCACATCCTCCGCCGGCTGGGGTGCACCTGTTGATGTGGCCACCCCTGCTGGACGTCCGACTCCCGACTGTGGCAGGGATGCCTCCTCCACCAGCCTGGCCGCACTGTCAGAGGCAGCTCCACAGGGCACCCAGGTGACTGATGGGTGGGAAGATGGCACAGAGGACGACTGGCGCGTAGGGGGTCCAGTTGAGGAGGGGGTCGGAACAAGCCCCATCAGACGGAGGAATCCGGTCTGGGTGACCTGTCCCAGCAGGCTGACGTGGTCAACGAGCCATTCGAGATGACGTGCAGTCTCTCCATGAAAAGACTGCAGGTCACCTCGCATGGCCCGTTGACGCAACGCCACACCAGCCAGGACAGGCTCAACCCGGACCTGGATAGCCACGTCCGCAGGCAGAGGAAGGCCAGTTGACGTCAGCTCATCCCCTGCCTGAAAACGGGTCTGGACGTAGGCATCCCTGCTGGTGCAAGATGATGCAGGGACAGGATCGGGGACAGGATTGCACACAGGCACCTCCGCGGCTGCCTGTGCTGCCTCCTGTCCCTGGTCCTGGACTGCACCACTAGCACCAGTGGGATCCCCACCTCCAGACCCCGTCTCTGGTGCTTGCATGGCCTCCTCCTCCACCAGACCCCCCACCAACCTGGATGACTCCGTGCCATCTTCCCCTGTTGGGCCCTGTGGGGTCCCAGCTGCCCCTTCTGCTGCCGAGGAGTCCAACTGCAACCTCCGCCTCTTGGACCTCCCCCCGGCAGCTGCGGCCTGGGACGCGGCACCGGACTCCTCACTCCCCGACGAGATGACAACACGGGAGGGGAGCCGGGCCTTGCGTCTCCGGCTGGCGGTCGGATCCCCGCCGCTGTGCTCCACAGCACCTTCTCCGCCCTCTTCATCAGTTGACGCTGCAGACAGGGAGAAACAAAACACAGGCATCAGGGCACTGTACAATGGACACATACACGCATGACAGTTGCACATGAGTGGCATTGGCAAACCTCAGACATGTCATCACAATCCCCAACACACATGTCATTGCAACTGGCACACATGAGCCATACCACAGCCATATCGCAACTGCCACCACCATCCCTACACATACAACAGCATCAGCAGCCAAAGGGGAGCCATACATCACATGCAACACAGGAAGTGCACCACACATGTACACACACCACCACACTTGCATGCATGTCTACACCTCTGCCAAGTGTCGCACTGTTCAGACGGGCATCCATGTCACATCTGCCAATCAGGCTTCCACATACCGCTGTCACATGCATCCATGTAGCATCACTGTTGCACCTTTGACAAATACACACACATGCACATGTACACAGTGCTCATACATGCAGCCGAAAACAACATACATGCCTGACATCACGGACATGTCTGCTTACATACACATTCATCCAAACATGTGTGCACGCACAACTGCATTTGCCATGCAAGCCCACACACACAAGCACCATCCATGTCTCACACATTACAGCCCTCGCATGTGTCAGCCCCACGGCCCTGTACACCCCCACCCATACTCCACCCCATACAAACAGATGTGCAACCGGCACAATGGGGAATGATCACCACACGCCCTGCTCACAACCAGGATGCATGTACACTCACCGCTCGACTCCAGACGGCTCTGCTTCTCTAGGACCTGGACGTGGAGCGCTGGGGATATGCGTTCCAGGACCCCCATCTGTTCTTCCGACAAGTGGCCCCGGCGCCCCTTGGCATCCGCTGCCTTCAAGAGGCGCCGGGCCTTGTTCAGGGT
Organism: Ambystoma mexicanum; assembly: GCF_040938575.1. Classification (NCBI taxonomy): domain Eukaryota; kingdom Metazoa; phylum Chordata; class Amphibia; order Caudata; family Ambystomatidae; genus Ambystoma; species Ambystoma mexicanum. Next base: position 285,495,179 of record NC_090922.1, read on the forward strand.
CCTGGACCTGAAGTCCTCCCAGCGCTTCCTGACATGTTGTAAGTCCCGGACTGCCACCCCCTCCGCGTTGATGGCAGTCACGATGTCAGTCCAGATCCGAGTCCGTCCTTCCTTGTCGGCGCGGGAACTTCCAAAGAGGGCATCATACTGCCCCAGGACTTGCTCCACCAGGACACCAACTTCGGTGGCACTGAAGCTGGTGCCCCTCTGCCTCTCTGGCCGGGGGTTGTCAGTGGTCGCAGATGGTGTTAGCCCCGACATGACAACCCCAGAGGCAGGAGTGGGTGGGCAACTGGGTCCTGGGGCTGGGCTGTGGAGCGATGGAATTCCAGTCGGGAGTCTTCTGTTCCAGCAGGGGTGGTCACAGCAACAGCACCCCTGGCTGATGTGCAGGCAGCAAATGGCAGTGCACGTGGGCAGCAGGCAGTCAGGCAGCAGCAGATAGCAGGTGGGAGCGTGCTCGGGGCTCTGGGGGGCAGTAATTCGGCCTTCTGGGCAGGAGCGTGGTCTCCCGTGTGCTCACGCGTGGCCAGCTTGGTACGGAGTGAATTGGCACGTGAAAATCCTGCACGTCAGCGTGAAAACCGAGGAAAGGCCCTTAGCGCGTAAGCGCGTCAGTACGCATACGCGATTCCATTGGACCAAAGGCCCTCAGCGCGTAGGCGCGTCTGTGACGTGACCCGCACGGGTGTTTCCCACACAGCACGTGATGACAGCACACGTGGAAAGACTGCACGTCAGAGTCTCATTGCTTGTGATTGGTGGAAATGGCCGTACACCGGGATACAGGTGCGCTGACGTACTTGCGTGTGTAAGTGTCCGCGCACACCTCATATACACGTACATAGGCCAATCGCGTGTACACGCACTTTTGTCCAATTACACGCGATGAGACTCTGACGTGCAGTCTTTCCACGTGTGCTCTGTCATCACGTGCTGTGTGGGAAACACCCGTGCGGGTCACGTCACAGACGCGCCTACGCGCTGAGGGCCTTTGGTCCAATGGAATCGCGTATGCGTGCTGACGCGCTTACGCGCTAAGGGCCTTTCCTCGGTTTTCACGCTGACGTGCAGGATTTTCACGTGCCAATTCACTCCGTACCAAGCTGGCCACGCGTGAGCACACGGGAGACCACGCTCCTGCCCAGAAGGCCGAATTACTGCCCCCCAGAGCCCCGAGCACGCTCCCACCTGCTATCTGCTGCTGCCTGACTGCCTGCTGCCCACGTGCACTGCCATTTGCTGCCTGCACATCAGCCAGGGGTGCTGTTGCTGTGACCACCCCTGCTGGAACAGAAGACTCCCGACTGGAATTCCATCGCTCCACAGCCCAGCCCCAGGACCCAGTTGCCCACCCACTCCTGCCTCTGGGGTTGTCATGTCGGGGCTAACACCATCTGTGACCACTGACAACCCCCGGCCAGAGAGGCAGAGGGGCACCAGCTTCAGTGCCACCGAAGTTGGTGTCCTGGTGGAGCAAGTCCTGGGGCAGTATGATGCCCTCTTTGGAAGTTCCCGCGCCGACAAGGAAGGACGGACTCGGATCTGGACTGACATCGTGACTGCCATCTACGCGGAGGGGGTGGCAGTCCGGGACTTACAACATGTCAGGAAGCGCTGGGAGGACTTCAGGTCCAGGACCCTGAACAAGGCCCGGCGCCTCTTGAAGGCAGCGGATGCCAAGGGGCGCCGGGGCCACTTGTCGGAAGAACAGATGGGGGTCCTGGAACGCATATCCCCAGCGCTCCACGTCCAGGTCCTAGAGAAGCAGAGCCGTCTGGAGTCGAGCGGTGAGTGTACATGCATCCTGGTTGTGAGCAGGGCGTGTGGTGATCATTCCCCATTGTGCCGGTTGCACATCTGTTTGTATGGGGTGGAGTATGGGTGGGGGTGTACAGGGCCGTGGGGCTGACACATGCGAGGGCTGTAATGTGTGAGACATGGATGGTGCTTGTGTGTGTGGGCTTGCATGGCAAATGCAGTTGTGCGTGCACACATGTTTGGATGAATGTGTATGTAAGTAGACATGTCCGTGATGTCAGGCATGTATGTTGTTTTCGGCTGCATGTATGAGCACTGTGTACATGTGCATGTGTGTGTATTTGTCAAAGGTGCAACAGTGATGCTACATGGATGCATGTGACAGCGGTATGTGGAAGCCTGATTGGCAGATGTGACATGGATGCCCGTCTGAACAGTGCGACACTTGGCAGAGGTGTAGACATGCATGCAAGTGTGGTGGTGTGTGTACATGTGTGGTGCACTTCCTGTGTTGCATGTGATGTATGGCTCCCCTTTGGCTGCTGATGCTGTTGTATGTGTAGGGATGGTGGTGGCAGTTGCGATATGGCTGTGGTATGGCTCATGTGTGCCAGTTGCAATGACATGTGTGTTGGGGATTGTGATGACATGTCTGAGGTTTGCCAATGCCACTCATGTGCAACTGTCGTGCGTGTATGTGTCCATTGTACAGTGCCCTGATGCCTGTGTTTTGTTTCTCCCTGTCTGCAGCGTCAACTGATGAAGAGGGCGGAGAAGGTGCTGTGGAGCACAGCGGCGGGGATCCGACCGCCAGCCGGAGACGCAAGGCCCGGCTCCCCTCCCGTGTTGTCATCTCGTCGGGGAGTGAGGAGTCCGGTGCCGCGTCCCAGGCCGCAGCTGCCGGGGGGAGGTCCAAGAGGCGGAGGTTGCAGTTGGACTCCTCGGCAGCAGAAGGGGCAGCTGGGAAACCACAGGGCCCAACAGGGGAAGATGGCACGGAGTCATCCAGGTTGGTGGGGGGTTTGGTGGAGGAGGGGGCCGCGCAAGCACCAGAGACAGGGTCTGGAGGTGGGGATCCCACTGGTGCTAGTGGTGCAGTGCAGGACCAGGGACAGGAGGCAGCACAGGCGGCCGCGGAGGTGCCTGTGTGCAATCCTGTCCCCGATCCTGTCCCTGCATCATCTTGCACCAGCAGGGATGCCTACGTCCAGACCCGTTTTCAGGCAGGGGATGAGCTGACGTCAACTGGCCTTCCTCTGCCTGCGGACGTGGCCATCCAGGTCCGGGTTGAGCCTGTCCTGGCTGGTGTGGCGTTGCGTCAACGGGCCATGCGAGGTGACCTGCAGTCTTTTCATGGAGAGACTGCACGTCATCTCGAATGGCTCGTTGACCACGTCAGCCTGCTGGGACAGGTCACCCAGGCCGGATTCCGCTGTCTGATGGGGCTTGCTCCGACCCCCTCCTCAACTGGACCCCCTACGCGCCAGTCGTCCTCTGTGCCATCTTCCCACCCATCAGTCACCTGGGTGCCCTGTGGAGCTGCCTCTGACAGTGCGGCCAGGCTGGTGGAGGAGGCATCCCTGCCACAGTCGGGAGTCGGACGTCCAGCAGGGGTGGCCACATCAACAGGTGCACCCCAGCCGGCGGAGGATGTGCAGGCAGCAGGAGGCAGTGCACGGGCAGAGGCAGAGCAGCAGCAGCAGCAAGATGGTGGGAGCCATGAAGGCTCGGGGCCTTCGACATCGGAGGGGCAGGCATCGGCCGGAGGGCAGGAGGACCCAGGACAGAGAGTGTCTTCCGTGTGGCAGCGGTTGGGCCACGCCATAGGTGCGGAGCGGCGGCGGGCGGAAGAGGCGCGGCTCACAATGGTCAGGGCGGAGAACTCCATGCGGAGGGCCCTGAGGCGGGCCGAGTGCCTCGAGGCAATCCGCAGGGGGTTGGAGGAGGACACGGCGTCGTCCCTGCGGACCCTCGGGGCCATGGAACTGGACCGCCTCCGGGACATCGAACAGGAGTTCGATGATGCCCTGGCCCGGAACACCACAGAGTGAGCCGCTGGACTTGCCCGCCGCCTTTGTATATAGTTCTTTAGTTTTAGGTTTCCTTTCGTTCTTATTATTATTTGGAGTCGACGGACACTGCTCCACTTTTTGTATATAGTTGATATTTAGGTAGGTTTTTTAGGAGGTTTCCTTAGTTCAGTTGTGATGATGGACCCTTGTTATTTTTGTACATAGTTCTTTGTTGCATGGAGAGTTTTTACATTTCACTTTGGACATAATTTTTTTGATTTGATTTTCTAGTTTTGTGTTATTATGCGGACATGCAGCTTATTTTTTCACATTTACATTGTAGTTAGTTTTCTTTCTTTGGCATTTGTATTTTTTTCAATACATTTTTTTTTCCATTGTTCACTGTGTGGTTTCATCTCATTGGTTTCATGCATGTCATGTTGTGTGTTTTCCCATTCAATTTGAAAATATGTGTGTGACGGACATGGGTTCATTTGCTTCATGTACATTGGGGGTGTAACATGTGATTTCCATTTCCATGTGGGTGAATGGGTTACTTGGTAGGGCTTTTTGGCTGTGGAGGCTGACCATTACGCACATAATTGGGGATTGTGAGGACCTGGTGGGGGCTGCACATGGTGGCAGGGGGGTGGGGGTGGTGGGAGACATGAGTGGGGGCCTGGTGGAGGGTGCCCCTGGTGGCTGGGGGGTGGGGGTGGTGGGTGACATGAGTGGGGGCCTGGTGGAGGGTGACCCTGGTGGCTGGGGGGTGGGGGTGGTGGGTGACATGAGTGGGGGCCTGGTGGAGGCTGCCCCTGCACTGCTGGGGGGTGGGGGTGGTGGGAGACATGAGTGGGGGCCTGGTGGAGGGTGACCCTGGTGGCTGGGGGGTGGGGGTGGTGGGTGACATGAGTGGGGGCCTGGTGGAGGGTGACCCTGGTGGCTGGGGGGTGGGGGTGGTGGGAGACATGAGTGGGGGCCTGGTGGAGGCTGCCCCTGCACTGCTGGGGGGTGGGGGTGGTGGGAGACATGAGTGGGGGCCTGGTGGAGGCTGCCCCTGCACTGCTGGGGGGTGGGGGTGGTGGGAGACATGAGTGGGGGCCTGGTGGAGGGTGACCCTGGTGGCTGGGGGGTGGGGGTGGTGGGAGACATGAGTGGGGGCCTGGTGGAGGGTGACCCTGGTGGCTGGGGGGTGGGGGTGGTGGGTGACATGAGTGGGGGCCTGGTGGAGGGTGACCCTGGTGGCTGGGGGGTGGGGGTGGTGGGTGACATGAGTGGGGGCCTGGTGGAGGCTGCCCCTGCACTGCTGGGGGGTGGGGGTGGTGGGAGACATGAGTGGGGGCCTGGTGGAGGCTGCCCCTGCACTGCTGGGGGGTGGGGGTGGTGGGAGACATGAGTGGGGGCCTGGTGGAGGGTGACCCTGGTGGCTGGGGGGTGGGGGTGGTGGGAGACATGAGTGGGGGCCTGGTGGAGGGTGACCCTGGTGGCTGGGGGGTGGGGGTGGTGGGAGACATGAGTGGGGGCCTGGTGGAGGGTGACCCTGGTGGCTGGGGGGTGGGGGTGGTGGGTGACCTGAGCGGGGGCCTGGTGGAGGGTGACCCTGGTGGCTGGGGGGTGGGGGTGGTGGGAGACATGAGTGGGGGCCTGGTGGAGGGTGCCCCTGGTGGCGGGGGGGTGGGGGTGATAGGGGACATGAGTGGGGGCCTGGTGGAGGCTGCCCCTGCACTGCTGGGGGGTGGGGGTGGTGGGAGACATGAGTGGGGGCCTGGTGGAGGGTGCCCCTGGTGGCGGGGGGGTGGGGGTGATAGGGGACATGAGTGGGGGCCTGGTGGAGGCTGCCCCTGCACTGCTCGGGGGTGGGGGTGGTGGTTGACATGAGTGGGGGCCTGGTGGAGGGTGACCCTGGTGGCTGGGGGGTGGGGGTGGTGGGAGACATGAGTGGGGGCCTGGTGGAGGGTGACCCTGGTGGCTGGGGGGTGGGGGTGGTGGGTGACCTGAGCGGGGGCCTGGTGGAGGGTGACCCTGGTGGCTGGGGGGTGGGGGTGGTGGGAGACATGAGTGGGGGCCTGGTGGAGGGTGACCCTGGTGGCTGGGGGGTGGGGGTGGTGGGTGACCTGAGCGGGGGCCTGGTGGAGGGTGACCCTGGTGGCTGGGGGGTGGGGGTGGTGGGAGACATGAGTGGGGGCCTGGTGGAGGGTGACCCTGGTGGCTGGGGGGTGGGGGTGGTGGGTGACCTGAGCGGGGGCCTGGTGGAGGGTGACCCTGGTGGCTGGGGGGTGGGGGTGGTGGGAGACATGAGTGGGGGCCTGGTGGAGGGTGCCCCTGGTGGCGGGGGGGTGGGGGTGATAGGGGACATGAGTGGGGGCCTGGTGGAGGCTGCCCCTGCACTGCTGGGGGGTGGGGGTGGTGGGAGACATGAGTGGGGGCCTGGTGGAGGGTGCCCCTGGTGGCGGGGGGGTGGGGGTGATAGGGGACATGAGTGGGGGCCTGGTGGAGGCTGCCCCTGCACTGCTGGGGGGTGGGGGTGGTGGTTGACATGAGTGGGGGCCTGGTGGAGGGTGACCCTGGTGGCTGGGGGGTGGGGGTGGTGGGAGACATGAGTGGGGGCCTGGTGGAGGGTGACCCTGGTGGCTGGGGGGTGGGGGTGGTGGGAGACATGAGTGGGGGCCTGGTGGAGGGTGACCCTGGTGGCTGGGGGGTGGGGGTGGTGGGAGACATGAGTGGGGGCCTGGTGGAGGGTGACCCTGGTGGCTGGGGGGTGGGGGTGGTGGGAGACATGAGTGGGGGCCTGGTGGAGGGTGACCCTGGTGGCTGGGGGGTGGGGGTGGTGGGTGACATGAGAGGGGGCCTGGTGGAGGGTGACCCTGGTGGCTGGGGGGTGGGGGTGGTGGGAGACATGAGTGGGGGCCTGGTGGAGGGTGCCCCTGGTGGCGGGGGGGTGGGGGTGATAGGGGACATGAGTGGGGGCCTGGTGGAGGCTGCCCCTGCACTGCTGGGGGGTGGGGGTGGTGGGAGACATGAGTGGGGGCCTGGTGGAGGCTGCCCCTGCACTGCTGGGGGGTGGGGGTGGTGGGAGACATGAGTGGGGGCCTGGTGGAGGGTGCCCCTGGTGGCGGGGGGGTGGGGGTGATAGGGGACATGAGTGGGGGCCTGGTGGAGGCTGCCCCTGCACTGCTGGGGGGTGGGGGTGGTGGGAGACATGAGTGGGGGCCTGGTGGAGGGTGACCCTGGTGGCTGGGGGGTGGGGGTGGTGGGAGACATGAGTGGGGGCCTGGTGGAGGGTGACCCTGGTGGCTGGGGGGTGGGGGTGGTGGGTGACATGAGTGGGGGCCTGGTGGAGGGTGACCCTGGTGGCTGGGGGGTGGGGGTGGTGGGTGACATGAGTGGGGGCCAGGTGGAGGCTGCCCCTGCACTGCTGGGGGGTGGGGGTGGTGGGAGACATGAGTGGGGGCCTGGTGGAGGGTGACCCTGGTGGCTGGGGGGTGGGGGTGGTGGGTGACATGAGTGGGGGCCTGGTGGAGGGTGACCCTGGTGGCTGGGGGGTGGGGGTGGTGGGTGACATGAGTGGGGGCCTGGTGGAGGGTGACCCTGCACTGCTGGGGGGTGGGGGTGGTGGGAGACATGAGTGGGGGCCTGGTGGAGGGTGACCCTGGTGGCGGGGGGGTGGGGGTGGTGGGTGACATGAGTGGGGGCCTGGTGGAGGGTGACCCTGGTGGCTGGGGGGTGGGGGTGGTGGGTGACATGAGTGGGGGCCTGGTGGAGGCTGCCCCTGCACTGCTGGGGGGTGGGGGTGGTGGGAGACATGAGTGGGGGCCTGGTGGAGGGTGACCCTGGTGGCTGGGGGGTGGGGGTGGTGGGTGACATGAGTGGGGGCCTGGTGGAGGGTGACCCTGGTGGCTGGGGGGTGGGGGTGGTGGGAGACATGAGTGGGGGCCTGGTGGAGGCTGCCCCTGCACTGCTGGGGGGTGGGGGTGGTGAGAGACATGAGTGGGGGCCTGGTGGAGGGTGACCCTGGTGGCTGGGGGGTGGGGGTGGTGGGTGACATGAGTGGGGGCCTGGTGGAGGCTGCCCCTGCACTGCTGGGGGGTGGGGGTGGTGGGAGACATGAGTGGGGGCCTGGTGGAGGGTGACCCTGCACTGCTGGGGTGTGGGGGTGGTGGGAGACATGAGTGGGGGCCTGGTGGAGGGTGACCCTGGTGGCTGGGGGGTGGGGGTGGTGGGAGACATGAGTGGGGGCCTGGTGGAGGGTGCCCCTGGTGGCGGGGGGGTGGGGGTGGTGGTAGACATGAGTGGGGGCCTGGTGGAGGGTGCCCCTGCACTGCTGGGGGGTGGGGGTGGTGGGAGACATGAGTGGGGGCCTGGTGGAGGCTGCCCCTGGTGGCTGGGGGGTGGGGGTGGTGGGTGACATGAGTGGGGGCCTGGTGGAGGGTGACCCTGGTGGCTGGGGGGTGGGGGTGGTGGGTGACATGAGTGGGGGCCTGGTGGAGGCTGCCCCTGCACTGCTGGGGGGTGGGGGTGGTGGGAGACATGAGTGGGGGCCTGGTGGAGGGTGACCCTGGTGGCTGGGGGGTGGGGGTGGTGGGTGACATGAGTGGGGGCCTGGTGGAGGGTGACCCTGGTGGCTGGGGGGTGGGGGTGCAGGGGGACATGAGCAGGTGTGCAGGGTAGTCCCCTGTTTTGTGGGCTGCCTGCAGGGGCTGTGGAGGGTGTACAGGGAACACCTGTGAGGACCCACCCAGCCTAATTGCGTGTGATAATTCCCGCACACCCCTGTAATACACGTACCTGGCCAAATCGCATGTGAGAATTCCCGCGCACCCCTGTAATACACGTACCCAGCCGAATCGCGTGTAGAACTTCCCGTGTACCCCTGTAATACACGTACCCAGCCAAATCGCGTGTGATCATTCCCACATACCCCTGTAATACACGTACCCTGGCCAATCGCGTGTAGAACTTCCCACGCACCCCTGTAATACACGTACCAAGCCAAATCGCGTGTGATAATTCCCACGCACCCCTGTAATACACGTACCTGGCCAAATCGCATGTGAGAATTCCTGCGCACCCCTGTAATACACGTACCCAGCCGAATCGCGTGTAGAACTTCCCGTGTACCCCTGTAATACACGTACCCAGCCAAATCGCGTGTGATAATTCCCACATACCCCTGTAATACACGTACCCTGGCCAATCGCGTGTACAACTTCCCACGCACCCCTGTAATACACGTACCAAGCCAAATCGCGTGTGATAATTCCCACGCACCCCTGTAATACACGTACCTGGCCAAATCGCATGTGAGAATTCCCGCGCACCCCTGTAATACACGTACCCAGCCGAATCGCGTGTAGAACTTCCCGTGTACCCCTGTAATACACCTACCCAGCCAAATCGCGTGTGATAATTCCCGCGCACCCCTGGAATACACGTACCCAGCCAAATCGCGTGTGATAATTCCCGCGCACCCCTGGAATACACGTACCCAGCCAAATCGCGTGTGATAATTCCCGCGCACCCCTGTAATATACGTACCCAGCCAAATCGCGTGTGATAATTCCTGCGTACCCCTGTGATACACGTGCCCTGGCTAATCGCGTGTAAAACTTCACGCGTACCCCTGATATGCACGTTACCCGCTTTGCGTTCCTTGTTTGGCAGCCCTGTGGACTGGTCCAGGGTTAGCGCTGCCCTTTGCGATGATTTAGCGATTTTGATGGCTTTTCCTTGCGCGAGGGCGTTCTTGGGGGCGTTACTGGCGCTGCTGCAGGGTCGCTGCGATACTCTGCGCCACGGCTGGTTTGGGAGCCTGAAATCCATGAATACGCTGTGCGCGGAAATCGGTTTTAGCGCACGTGCCTGGCGCAGTCAATCGCACGCGGACACTCTGCGCCAGCCGCTTGCGACACTTTTCTGCGAAATTCTATGAATTACCCTGTTAGTGTGGTAGATTAAGAGAGCATGGTGTGGTAGACAGAGAGTTATGTGGTAGTGAGAAAATGGTTTGGTGAAAGGGGTGATGTGGCGGGGTGTGGTAGTGAGAGGGAATTTGGTATTGCGAGTGTGGGGTAGAGAGACTGGGTATTCAAGAGACGGGATGTTTGGCAGAGACAGGATGTGTGGCAGAGGGAGGGAGTGTGGAAAAGAGAGATGGGGAGATAAAGAGAGAGAGGGAGATAGATGGAGATGGAGGGAGAGAGAGAAAGAGAGAGAGAGAGGGAGTGGTGGAGAGAGGATATATTCTAGAGAGGAGTATGTAAGAAAGAGATATGGGGTGCAGCAGTGTGATAGCAAGAGAGAGGCAGACAGGTACTGTGATAGAAATAGGAAGGAGCTTAGTAGAATGAGAGTTGGTGGGGTGGAGGGGGGACATTGTGTTAGAGTGAGAGGGTGTGTGATAGAAAGAGTGGTACATGAGTGAGTGAGTGGGTTGTATAGACAGGGGTGGGTCAGCAGAAGATTGGATGCTGGTAGTGAGAAACAGTGTTATAGAGAGGGAAAGTTTGATATAGAGAGGAACTGTGGTAGAGAGAGTGGGAGTTTGATAGAGAGAACAAGTGGTATAGAGAGGGAGGTGTGGTAGAGAGAGGGGCGTTTAGTAGGGAGAAAGGGGTTGTGGTAGAGAGTGAGGGGAATTCTAACAGACAGAGCAGGTGACTCGTAGAGATATAAAGTGGAAGAGAACGGGAGGTGGTCGTGAGATACGGGTTGAAAGAAAGAGTGGTTAAGAGAGGGGAGGTATGGTAGAGAGCGGGGGTAGCATCATTGAAAGTGCGTGGTCTGGTAGCGACAAGCAGTGATATAGAGAGGTTGAGTTTAATAGAGAGAGATGGATTGTAGTAGACTGAGGGATTGCGTTGTGTAAAGGTAACATGTTGTAGAGAGAAGAGGGCATTGGTAAGAGATAGTAGGGAGACAGGGAGTGTGGTATAGAGAGAGAGGGGGTGGTAGAGAGAGAAGGGCAGCATGCCTGAGGGAGCGTGGTGTAAACTAACTCCATGTTGCCCAAGCCCAAATTAGATGCCACTCTAAGAATTAATATTAACGTTGACTAGTAAGAGACCTCTAATTCCATTCCAGAGAGTAAGTGGTTAGACGTGTGTGTATGTTTGTGCGCATCCGTGTATATGTGTGTACTCAGAATGCTAAATCATCCTTTTTTTTTTTTTTTTTTTTTTTTTTTTGTGTTTAATCAACAGATTTTTACAAAAAGGTAGAATTCGCATAAAGCTGGTGTTGTCGCTGAAATGTTGCTTAAAATATTGCTTGAAATGTTGCTTAAAACGTGCCGCCCTCGCGGACTATGCCCGTGGCAGGTTTAGTGATTCTAGAATTTTGTACGTGGCTATCTGCCATTTTGTCTTGTCTCCTCCCATTAAGCGAGCCCAACAAGTGTCTTCGTCAGCTATAGTAAAGTCCGAAAAGATATGTCTCAGGTAACGGCTTCTTACTTGTTGGTTAGCAGCACATTTTAGCAGTAGATGGCGTATTGACTCTATTTCTTGTATGTTACAAAAACGACAGAAGTTGGATTCAGTTTTGCCTCTTATCGCCAAGATCTCGTTTGTTGGCAATAGATTGAGGCGAGCACGTAGTAACATGTCTCTCCCCTTCCTACAAGGGAATTTTTTAATGAATTCTTGTAGTTCATTCAGTCTTTTTACGTTTGGTGGCAGATGTGCAGTTAACTTGTTTTTTTCTGCAGTTTCCAGAGTTCGTATCCAGTCGTATTCTCTTAGTTTTTTGAGGACAAGTTTCGGGTTAGTGGTTAATCATCCTTTTTAGTTCTGTTTCACTGTGTTTTAAACAATATTGTTACATTTGAAATGCCAATAAACTCGGCAATCATTACAGTGGGACACATATTTATTGAAATGAAATAAACAGCAGAAATATCATTTCCCAGTTTGCTTCTCTTTTCCGTGATGGATTGAAACACAAACCTGCCACTGAGATGCTTACTGTCAGACCAAAGTAATGTTGACTGAACGATCGCACGACTTTTCTGTAGTACTTTATTGAGGCAGGAAGTATTCACAGCAAATATTTTCAACCTATTTTTTGCTGTTTCATCAACAATTCAGACATTTCAGGTGGGAGACAGAGCCGCCAGTAATACTGCCCCTTGTTAAGGCAAATTACTCAATCCATCCTTGCCTAAAACTACTCTGTTAACCCAAACCTCACCCACCATGTAGACAAAGGTCTGAAATGCTACCCTACACAAACCTTATCATTTCTGGCTGGCCAGCACAAACCCAAAAAACCCACGAAGAAAACACAATCAGGCAAAGAAGACTTTCGAAAGTCATGTGTCTCCGTGATGTAATAATGAAATGAGGGCTGTGGGGCACCTTTATCCCTGTACGTAATTCAGTGATAATGGCGGCGCTCCTCGTGAGCTTCAACACTCTGCCCGGGGGTGTCCTCACTGCATCAGCATGGTTCATCAGCTGATTTCCCAAAGACAGGAAGGACAGACATATCCCGATTGTGGAAGGGGGCCCCTGCTAGGAGGCCTCCCACTGCACCGTGAACCCTCCAGTTAACAGAAGACACAGGAGACTCTGCTTCCCATCATGTACTCCACGCGTGCTCTGAGTTGCATGTGACATGCGTCGTTATTTAAACCCACACGCAACAGAGTTACGTCACTCTGTCACGTGTGCCTGTTAAAGGGACACCACACTCAACCTTTTTCACAACAACAACAGCATAACAAAACCACCCCCCACACAATACACATGGAAAATCACACCCTTAAACTAAACAGGTGAAACAGTCTCCAGCACCTCCCGGCTGCTCGACTCAGGGGTCCAAAACATTGTCATTCAGGTTGGCAGGTCTCCCCCTCCCAGCTCACTGGGGATATCGTCTGCCCCCTTCCCAGCTCGGCCTCTCCTCACCTGCGTCCCCTCAGTCCAGGGGAGTCTGCGTACAGTCGGTCCCACCACCTTCATCAGATTCCTTGACGCAATATCTGCCTGGGGGATGCCCCCAGTCGGGTGCCATCTCCCAGCCTCTTGAAGAAACTGCCATTCCTGGTAACGGGGGTGTTTCCATCGAAGGCTTTCACCATCGACCCCTTCATCGCAATCGCGTCCATGGGGCTCGGTTCGTAGGTCAATGACAGTTTCCTTGCGGGTGTCTTTTCCTTACTATCACCTCATCTCCCAAAGCTAACTGGTCATGTCGAAGCCCTGTTCTCGTATTCGCGCCCTCATTTTGGTATCTCCTCTCCACCTCCACCTGGGCATCATCAATCACAGTGGGTTCCCAGTCACATGCATCCGGTAAAAGGACCCTCAGGCATCTCTTAAACATTGCTTCCGCTGTGCACCTCGTTGGCAATGTGAAAGCGGTCCCCCGCCAGAAGGCCTCCGATTAGAGCTTGAACCCCACCAGCCAACAGAAGACACAAGAGGCTCTGCTTCCCGTCCGGGTTCCTCGTGTGTGCTGAGGCACACGTGACACGTAGCATTTATTTAAACCCACATGCAGCAGAGTTACATCACTCCGCTGCGTGTGCCTGTTAAAGTGACACCACACCGATAACTATGCTACGCTAGTCATAAAAGTTACAGCTATGTGACATATTACAGCACTTATGATTGTCACACATATTATGAACTAACCCACCATTGTTCGATATGGTGGAGGGTGTCTGAAATTAACAATTAGTATTTTGGCAGATGTATGCTAAAACATTGCCAGTTGCCATGATAACCGCATTCTCTTTTGTCAACACCCTTCCCTTCTCGTTTACCTGTAGTAAATATTTTAGCCTCGTAGTGATGCGGCATGCCACCAAATGTGAAACACCAAAAATGTTCCCGAGAATACTTGGCAGCTCAGACAAATCAGCAAAACAAAACATCAAGGCAACTTCCAAAGCTCCCCAGGAATTTTTCATATAGCAGAAAAAAACTGAAACAAATAAAATTCCACAGGAAATACAGCATAGAGATAAAAACGCAAGACCTTAAAGTATTTGAAACAGTAAGGAAAATCTCAAAAAACTTAAATCTCATGCTCTTTACTTTGCAAAATCATTTCAGTTTGTGTCTTCATAATTTCCATTGGGGTTATTAATATGCAACAGTATGCGTCCGCTAAAGGTCATAATACAAATATGATATTTCACGCAATATCATGTGAAATGTATGCAGGCACAATTTTACGGCATGACAAATTATGGCAACAGCATAAAAAGTAGCTGGCAAAGGTTTTATGCAAATTTGGTGAGCAAAGTTTTGCTGAACAAGTTTGTTTTTTTCCCCAGAGAATGTAAACCCCATTTACATTTCTTTGAGAGCGCAAATAAATTTTGACGCCATGTTAGTCCAGTTTTAAAATCAGACAAGATGCAGGTTTTGATACCTTTTTTTGGACTAGCTGAAAATGCTAGGCAGAGATGGAACAAAGCATTTGCTTTTAAAGGTCCCACAGATGACTCAATCAGAGGGTGCAGAGTTAAATGATTAGTAATGGAAACATATATTCTCAAAACGAAGGAAAAAAAAGGAAAAACATGAACATTTTAAACTTCACTGGCCGAAGACACACTATTTATGGAACAGGGAACACATACTGTCTTGGAAACAGTAATATTGGAAGCTTTATAGTCCCTTTTCAGTGGAATTTGGGGAAGTATTACAGACTAACGCAAGGAACATTTGGGTGTCACACAATGGCCCTCATTACGACCCTGGCGGTAAGTGAAAAACGATGCCGGTAAAGGGTTACCGGCATCACTTACCGCTAGGTCCTATTATGATCCGAGGAAGTGCAATTAGCGGCACCGTAGATAACCTTGTCGCTAACGGCAACCAGGGTGCGGGCACGCGACCCCCCCTTGCCGGAAATAATGGCATGGCGCAAATTGGGGAACATCACAAGTCGAGCGGATATGCACTTAACGCCCTTGCGAAGGCCGTAAAGTACCTTACCGCCATTGTGCTAATACCGCCATCGCGGACCACCCGTAAATGGCCATGTGCAGTGTTCCCAGCTGTCACAGGTGCACACAATCAGCACAGGTGGAGGCAATACAGACTGGCCAAGTACAAAAGGAGCACACCCCATCCCTTCCCACACTCCACAATGATTCCAATACGACTAGCAATGTTGGGGCTGGAGGACCTGATTGCAATGGAAGCGCTACATCAACAACAACTACTACAACAACAGGCAGCACACAGGAGACGCAGGAGGAGGAGGAGGGCAAGGCAGGGCCGAAAGCCCCACCAGCACAGCCAGTGCTACCACACAGGCAGCCACCAATCCCACGCATCAGAGACAGTCCATTCAACCTCACTGCTGAGCAGATCCACACCCTGTACCGTTTGGACCGGGACACCATCACCACCATCGTGGACATGATACACAATAACATCGTCAGCATGATTGAAACACCCACCGCCATCCCCCCCCACTGAAGGCAGTGTCCGTGCTCCACTTCCTGGCCACAGGCACTTACCAGCACACAGTGGGGCACTTGCATGGCATTTCACAACCATTATTCTCACGTACGCTGAACCAAATGCTCAATGCCCTCCTCAAGCACACAGATGACTACATTACCTTACCACGGACTGCCCAGGAGATGGCAAACACCAAAGTGGGTTTCCATGCACTGGCCGGCATACCTAGTTGCATTGGTGCCATCGACTGCACCCATGTGGAATTGGTGGTCCCACATGCCATGGAGGTAGCGTACCGCAACCGTAAGCAATACCACTCAATCAACGTACAAATGGTATGTGACTCAAACAGGATCATCACACATTGTTGTGCCCGATACCCCGGATCAACCCATGATTCAATGGTCCTGTGGAACTCCACAATACCACGCTTCATGGAGCGACATGCAGGGCAAAGATCCTGGCTACTGGGTGAATCTCATGTCAGGGCCATGGAATTGTGAAGTGGATAGGTGATTGACGTACCAATGCATGCTTTACCTGGCTGACGGGGGGGGGCAGGATGCATACTTCATCTGGCTGACAGGGGGGGAAGGATGCATACTTCATGTGGCTGCGAGTAGCAGAGGTAATGGAGCCAGCTCATACCCTAAAGCAGTCCAGATTTTAGCTGACACCTGACCACATAATGCCAGATGTAGGCAGCCCTACCATGTGAATGAAGATGTGTCCCAACCATGACCCAACCAAATGCATGTGCACTGTACAAAATCAGACCACATCCATCTCAAAGAAATGCACCTACATGCAATGACTTCAGCCAATACACGGCGCCAACCACAATCAACTGGAAGGGCAGTCCACCATAACTGCGCACAAAGGAGCCACATGATGGACATGAACATCAAAACACCAATACATGGACACAGGGGCCCAAATGAATTGCATAACAACATTTGAAGTGCTCAGTGAGGTCTCCATGAGGCTGACAGCAATGGTGCCATGATGAGAGCATTGATAACACATGGACATCGGCCAGATCACCAAAACAACCGCTATGTACTAACACAGTGAATGTGCACTCATAAGGTACTGCACCCCCCTGCATACAGTGGTTGAAGGCATGCAAAACAGTCCATAAGAGGAATACACATATAGCGGTCACATCGTGTGACTCCATTTGTGCATGGAAATGGGGTTCAAAGTCAGAGATGAATGCATGCCATGGTGTCACATCATGATTTGAAATCTGATGTCATGACTGACCCATACATTGTTGCCCACATACAGGTGATGCAGGCTATCCCTTGAAGAGGTGGCTCCTTACCCCAGTCCGGAACCCACAGAACCGGCATGAGAAGGACTTTAATCGTGCACATACACGAACCCGTGTGGTGATTAAGCAGACATTTGGCCTCTTGAAGGCACGGTTTCGCTTCCTCAGCAGGTCTGGTGGGGCACTCCTGTACCGCCATGAGAAGGTGGCAAAGATCGTCATGGGATGTGTAATGCTACACAATATGTGCATCAGACAGAGTGTGCCCCTGCCCCCTGACGCTGAACTGCAACCACCTGACGATGAGGATGAGGAGGGTGGGGATGGGGCAGCACCTCAGGGAGGAAGCGATGCACAGGAGGGATGTGCCATGCGTCAGACTCTCATTAACCAATGCTTCTAGCACACATGGGCGGTGGGTGTCACATGGAGATGGCACTTGGGGCACTGTGTGTGTCTGGGACATGCACACTGTGGACTGTTCACCAATAAAGCACACGTACACAATGAGCAATGTCCACACATGTGATTTGTGCATAACCAAAAAGTGTATTGAAATTGTGATTTGAATGAACACACCCCATCCCCCCTCCCCACTCAACTCCCCAACACACCCCATCCCCCCTCAACTCCCCAACACACCCGATCCCTCCTCCCCTCAACTCCCCAACACACCCCATCCTCCCTCCCCCCTCAACTTCCCATAAAAGTGTGTGAATGCATCATGTGGGATTGTCCCACTGGGTGGACTCTATTGCCCCCCCTCTCCCTGCACCCGGGGCACCCCTGCCTGTACTCCGCAGGTTCCTGGCAGATCTGCGGATGGGGCTGGATGGGGCAGAACTGGCAGTGAGGAGGTACTTGGCCCCTCACAAGGACGCATGTCCCTCAAAACCTGAACAAGGTTTGCGAGCATGTGCTGCACCGCGGCTAATTCCGTACATTTATCCTTAGTTGAGGATTCTATTGCCGCCTTCACTGTATCAGCACATTTTTGCATTTCGGCCCTAGCACTCCCACATTCGGCCACATGCTGGTTCATCAGTGAGGACAGTTGTTGTTGCCGCTGGATTATGTGTTCCATTGATTCCTGGTTTCTCGGGGCCGACAAGGATGCCAGTGGCGTGTCGAATGTGCTGCTCCCCTCCTGCACAATTTCAACTGGGGATGGAGTGGCTGAGAGTTATGAGGGGATTGACCCTGTATGCCTTCATCGTGCAGGCTACATGGGGACAGGTAGGGGTGTTAGGGAGAATTCTCTGTTTAGGCTGAATTTCCTAACCTAGTGAGTCCCCCAGCAGCTTTGCTGGATTTCTGGAGTTTGTTTTTTTCCATCCTGCCAAGAGTGAGACTCTTTTTCTCCCACTCTTGGACATGAATGTGTGTAATTCCTTTGACTGTCAATGTGTTCTATGGGCTATGGGGTCTTTTACTCCATAGGGTCTCATATGTTTTTCTATGTGTGTTACACCGCACCCTACGTGCCGTAACACTGGGGCGTCCTAGCGGACCTCCGTCATAGACTCCATACCCGGGGACTGACTACTGTCTCCCCGGGCATGTAAAGTCACCATTGGCTTTACTAGACCTAAATTTACTAACAGAACTAGTACAAACCATCCTATTGTGGACGTACTAGTAGGGGTAATTCGGTTACTCCTGGGTCTGTTATTCGAGGGGGCACTGTCCCGTCCCCCCTCGTCGAGTTTTGGCTGGTGGCAGTGGAAACTACTTGTTATGTTCGACCCTGAATATAACACTATGGGATTCTTCCCATTGTTGGAGATTGATACTTTTTCTCGTTAGTCTCTAACATACCACCGGTCTACTTATCTTAAATAAGTCTATCGGATGGTATTTTCTGCCAGAACTTGGTTTTTAAAATGGCGTCTGTGTTCGTCTCTGTGACTCCTAAACCAAAGGTTGAGCCCTTTGTTCCACTTTTGGCGGGCCTCTGTACAGAGACCCTCCAAAGTGGTGGCATTCTGTCTGGGTTACCACAGGGGTGTGGGAGGGGGTTTAGGCACCCTGGACCGAGTTGCCTTGCCAACTCCGGTCGCACTCTGGTGTGATTGGCCCAAGTGGTGAGCCTCCCCGCTCACCACTTAGCGTGTGTTGATTGACAGCTAGGCTAAATGAATGGGGGTTTTCTGCATAAAAGCAGGGCTTTTGGGACTGGATCTTCAGAAGTCGCCACAGGACCTAAGAATCCGACGAGGGTAAAGCTGAGTCGACCTGCAACGACGACACCTCCGGTGGAGCCCTGCTGAACCGACTCACCACTTCCCAACGACAGAGGAGATCTCCCTGCCACTACCCCTGTACCGCAACCAAAAGGTGGTGCCTTGTGACGGAGCACTCCGCGGCTGGTCTCTTCCCTGGTGGTGCACCGGACTTCACTTTTCTTCGACGACGAGATCATCTCTACTCTTGGCAAAGACCCGACGTGCATCCACCACCAGGAACAACTGCCCCCGCCGGAGCTGTCTCTCCACAATCAAGGTACTGTGTCCGCCTGGCTTCCCTTGTTGCCGGATAGAGTGAGGTGTCTTAATCCTCGCCTCTCCATAGGGTCGCCTACAAGCTTTCTCTAGCGTATTGTTCTGAACTGGTTCAATCTTCCAATAACAATTTGCTACACAGACTTGAACGCATTTCCACAAAGAGACTTTTTGGGACATATCACCTTGCCTCTCTCCGAGTGGGCCTGGCCTCTGAACTTTATGATCTATTGTGGTTCTTGTCTTCTTGCCTTGCATTTTTCCAGTGAAGTATTGAACTATGTTAATTTCGTAACCTACTATTTTTCTCTCCCGTCCTAACGAATACTAGAGTGCCATCTAGGTGGCAGCATACACCTCTGTCTGCAAATAAGTGATGCTGGTAAAACCTAGACTTGTCGAACTATTGTTAGGGGGATTGATCTTTTGCTTCGTAGAGTAATTGTAATTGAATTGTTTGCCGTGATAGTGCCAGAGTGTTTTCTATAGATGTTCCATTATAAATAAATACCTGTATATCTTTACACCGAAGCCTTGTTGCGTGTTTGCTTGTCTTACTGTGAAGAATTGCCCTATATTGTATACTCCACATACTGCTTAACTCTTCTTGAGGGAAGTCTGACTGCTCAGCCACAGCTACCAAGTGAATCTATGTGGTACAGACTGCTACCAAGTGGGTTTACTGCCAAACACCTGTAGTCCTAAATCTTTTGCAGTGGTTCCAGAGGGAACTGCACAGGTTTCCGCCTAACACTGGTGTACAGCGGTGGGATTTGTATCGAGTATACAGTTTAGAGTGCTTTTCGACACTTTAGGATAACTAACCACAAAGCTTAGCACTAAAAAGCAACTTTCAAAAACATGTCTACCATAGAAACTTACAGTCAAGAATCCTTGTCAGGTGAAAATACTGAGAGTTTGCGAGCTCTCTGTAGGCAAGAGAATCTTTCTGTAAGAGGCAAGAAATTAGAACTAATAGAGAGATTGCTGGCGAACCAAAGTCTGGGTACTGGTTCAGAGGAACCAATTTCTCCAGCAAATGTAGAGAACAGTGATGGTGTTGATCTAAATCATAATTGTGATGATAGTGATGAAGAGGCTGAAGAGGAAGGAGAGGCTAATGAAACTGTCTCCCCTGCTCCTCTACCTGCCTTACCCGCTGTACCTACGGGGCCCATACCAGGTCCCACAAGTAACCCTGCTTATTTTGAACTCGAAAAAATGAAGCTCGAATTAGAATACAAACGGTTCTTGGCTCAATCTGAACGAAACCAAGAGCTCGAGTTCAGACGGATGAATGCCCAGGCTGAGCAGAAGCAAGCTGAGTTAAGACTCTGGGAAATAGAACTTAATCACGAGTTAGAGATGAAAAAGTTGTCTATGGAAAATGCTTCTCTCTCCTCTGGTTCCTCTAGAAGCTCCAGTCCCAAAAGACCCCGGATGCCGAAGGAATTAGTGGGTATGTATGAACCGAGATTGGATGTGTTAGATTGGTAAAAACTGTTTGAGTACAATCATGGGCTCCAGGACATCACCGGGAACGATTTACTTCCCTGGTTGTTCTCTAGGCTCACTCCTGTTGCGACTGATGTGGTAATGGAATTGGGGGAGGCGGATAAGACGGATTACGAAAGTGTGAAACTAGCTTTGATAGCTAGATTCGGGAAGACCCCTTCCCAGTATTTTAAGAGGTTTAGAACCCTCAAAAAGCATGAGGGTCCCCCTTGGGCTACCTGGGTGAGTGAAGGGTTGAAAAACTTAGAGGGATGGATTAAGGGTTACAAAGTGAACACTTATGAGGGTATGAAGAATCTTTTTATGTTGGAGTCGATTTATGATGCCTGTTCTCCTGAGCTCAGACAGCACTTGGCTGATTCGAAGGAATTAGATTCCCGGAGCTGGCGAAGGCTGCTGACTTGTGGGTTGCCAACAGGGCTACTCATAAGGATTCTGGGGCAACTCAGAAAAAGGATGAGGGAAAACAGCCTAAAAAAGACTCAAAAGAGAATTCTAATAACTCAAATTCCAACGAGGGCCCCAAACAACATAACCAGGGTAAACCCCCGGGAAAACCACAACCGAATAGTGTACCTTCTGGCCACAAACCAGAAGGAGGTCAGAACAAGCCACCCTTCCAGAGAGCATTTGTAACATGCTAATTCTGTGGGGCAACTGACCATATCAAAGGAGATCCAAAATGTAAGGGTAAACCTACTGGGATCAGCACAGTCTCCTTAGCCTTCACTCCTGAGGAGGAAGTCCAAATGACTAGTGCTCACTTTGAAGTCTTTGCTGGAGAACCTTGGGTTCTTTTGGGGAATGATCTAAAAACTCTAGGAGTAGTATCCAGTACCCCCAGGCCTCCCAGTGTGGAGACCCAGAACCAAACCAAATTGGCTAGAGAGGCCACCTTAAGGAACCACTCTAAGCCTGTGGGAACCTCTACTGAGAACCCCACAACAAGCCCTGGCGTTAGTAAATTGACCTCTGACCCAGGCAAATTTCAGGCTAACATGTTAGGGAAATGGGAGCCCCAACCAAGCTCCATCATTGTTCCCCCAGTTATAGAGTCTGTGACTCCCCCTGCTTCTGAGGAAGAGGTGGATAGACCTACTGGAACCCTAACTAGGCCTAAGAGAACTGGTAATTCTCAGTGCTGGTGGAAAACCAGAAAATAAAAGTCTAAGGCCAAAAACCTTCAGACTGTTGGACCTTCCACAGAAGACTCCAACCCAATTCCTAGACTTAAGGGGGAAACTCCTAAAGTAGGGAAGGTAAGATCTCAGAGGAAGGAGAAGCATGTACCTTGCTTATCTCCATCCCCTCCAACCAAGAGGCCTAAAACTCAACCTTCTCTCAACAGAGAGGTAGGGAAGACCTCTGAAGGCCCCTCTAGATCTAAGGAGTTTCTTTATAAGGACTCCTTCAAAAAGCCTATCATAGGTTCAGTAGTTGTCTCAACTTCTGAGGGACTGGTCAACCAGATCCCCTATAAACTTAAAAAGACTGATGTTCCTAGGAAGGTTTGTAGGTCATATAGCTTACAAAGGAAAACCTTTGATTTGATCATAGGACATAGGTCAAGGTGTCACCACCAAAATGCTGATGGTCTCTCTAGAATGTATGTCATCGACTAGAGGTATGAGATTCATCCAGTAGTGGATTAAATCCTCATGTCCCTTAGTCTGGGGGGTGGCGAGTGTTAGGGAGAATTCTCTGTTTAGGCTGAATTTCCTAACCTAGTGAGTCCCCCAGCAGCTTTGCTGGATTTATGGAGTTTGTTTTTTTCCATCCTGCCAAGAGTGAGACTCTTTTTCTCCCACTCTTGGACATGAATGTGTGTAATTCCTTTGACTGTCAATGTGTTCTATGGGGTATGGGGTCTTTTACTCCATAGGGTCTCATATGTTTTTCTATGTGTGTTACACTGCACCCTACGTGCCGTAACACTGGGGCGTCCTAGCGGACCTCCGTCATAGACTCCATACCCGGGGACTGACTACTGTCTCCCCGGGCATGTAAAGTCACCATTGGCTTTACTAGACCTAAATTTACTAACAGAACTAGTACAAACCATCCTATTGTGGACGTACTAGTAGGGGTAATTCGATTACTCCTGGGTCTGTTATTCGAGGGGGCACTGTCCCCCCCCTCGTCGAGTTTTGGCTGGTGGCAGTGGAAACTACTTTGTTATGTTCGACCCTGCATATAACACTAAGGGATTCTTCCCATTGTTGGAGATTGATACTTTTTCTCGTTAGTCTCTAACATACCACTGGTCTACTTATCTTAAATAAGTCTATCGGATGGTATTTTCTGCCAGAACTCGGTTTTTAAAATGGCGTCTGTGTTCGTCTCTGTGACTCCTAAACCAAAGGTTGAGCCCTTTGTTCCACTTTTGGCGGGCCTCTGTACAGAGACCCTCCAAAGTGGTGCCATTCTGTCTGGGTTACCACAGGGGTGTGGGAGGGGGTTTAGGCACCCTGGACCGAGTTGCCTTGCCAACTCCGGTCGCACTCTGGTGTGATTGGCCCAAGTGGCGAGCCTCCCCGCTGACCACTTAGCGTGTGTTGATTGACAGCTAGGCTGAATGAATGGAGGTTTTCTGCATAAAAGCAGGGCTTTTGGGACTGGATCTTCAGAAGTCGCCACAGGACCTAAGAATCCGACGAGGGTAAAGCTGAGCCGACCTGCAACGACGAAACCTCCGGTAGAGCCCTGCTGAACCGACTCACCACTTCCCAACAACAGAGGAGATCTCCCTGCCGGAGAGTCTCTTCCCCTGACTGTTGGGAACAACCAGTCCCCTTTGCTTTTTCTTCGCCTCAGGACGCAGTGGTCGAATTGCCCGTGCAGAGCACCTCGGCAACCGGATAGCCACTACCCCTGTACCGCGACCAAAAGGTGGTGCCTTGTGACGGAGCACTCCGCGGCTGGTCTCTTTCCTGGTGGTGCACCGGACTTCACTTTTCTTCGACGACGAGATCATCTCTACTCTTGGCAAAGACCCGACGTGCATCCACCACCAGGAACAACTGCCCCCGCTGGAGCTGTCTCTCCACAATCAAGGTACTGTGTCCACCTGGCTTCCCTTGTTGCCGGATAGAGTGAGGTGTCTTAATCCTCGCCTCTCCATAGGGTCGCCTACAAGCTTTCTCTAGCGTATTGTTCTGAACTGGTTCAATTTTCCAATAACAATTTGCTACACAGACTCGAACGCATTTCCACAAAGAGACTTTTTGGGACATATCGCCTTGCCTCTCTCCGAGTGGGCCTGGCCTCTGAACTTTATGATCTATTGTGGTTCTTGTCTTCTTGCCTTGCATTTTTCCCATGAAGTATTGAACTGTGTTGATTTCGTAACCTACTATTTTTCTCTCCCGTCCTAACGAATACTAGAGTGCCATCTAGGTGGCAGCATACACCTCTGTCTGCAAATAAGTGATGCTGGTAAAACCTAGACTTGTCGAACTATTGTTAGGGGGATTGATCTTTTGCTTCGTAGAGTAATTGTAATTGAATTGTTTGCCGTGATAGTGCCAGAGTGCTTTCTATAGATGTTCCGTTATAAATAAATACCTGTATATCTTTACACCGAAGCCTTGTTGCGTGTTTGCTTGTCTTACTGTGAAGAATTGCCCTATATTGTATACGCCACATACTGCTTAACACTTCTTGAGGGAAGTCTGACTGCTCAACCACAGCTACCAAGTGAATCTGTGTGGTACAGACTGCTACCAAGTGGGTTTACTGCCAAACACCTGTAGTCCTAAATCTTTTGCAGTGGTCCCGGAGGGAAGTGCACAGGTTTCTGCCTAACAAGGGGGAATGAAGGTGGCCAGTGGGGGGACCCACAAATACATCTGCATTCCCTGCATCATCGTCCAAGCCACCTGCGGTGGCAGCAGTCTCGCCCATTGTGCTGCTTCCGGCAGAACCAGTTCCTTTGGTGGGCAACACTTGCTGGGTGTATGATGCTGGTGCAACCATGGTGCTTGGCCTGGTGGACATCTGTGTCCCGGCCTGTGTTGTCACTGATGATTTTGGCTGCTGAGGGATTTTGTGTTTTACAGCAGAGGTGGAGGGTTGTTGTGTGGGGACATCGGGCCTGGCTTTCTTTGCAGGTGTGGTGGCAGTGTCTTCCTCGTCACTGTCCGAATGAGAGCCTGTGGTGGAGCAAAGTGGGGAAAGGGTTAGTGATGCCTCTGTGGACTTTGAGCAGGCATTATGATGGCTGCATTCAATTTGATTTCTACATGTTGCACGTTGGAGGCAGTGACATACTTGTAGGTGGTATAAGCATGGAGGCATGTGTGTGGCTACGGGAAGGGTGTGCATACTGCATGTGTACAAGGTGGAGGTCAGAACTGCCTGTTGGCTGTAATGTGCACATGTGTTTTGTTAACCCTGTCAGGCTTCATTGCAATTCCCATCAAAGTGGACTTCAGTGAATTTGGCATGGCTGGATTTGAGGGACCTACCGGCGTCACATGAGGTCGGGGCTCCTCTCTCCATGTCTCCGACCCCCTCGATGCATTCGGTGCCAATGAGTGCGGCACATGTCTCCCTCCCATGGCTGCATTTTTATTGGGGAGTGTGCTCCTCCACTAGTTTCCATGGCCAGGTTCCTGTTGGCAGAAAGAATGCTCCTTACGCGGAGCCGTAGGTCATCCCTCCTCTTCCTGCACTGTCGTGCATTGCGGGGTGTAGTGCCAACTGCACTTACCCTCTGTACAACCATGGCCCATATGGCCTTCTTACGGGCTATTGCTGGCCTTGTCATCTCAGTGGAGAACACCACATCTGCGTGTTCCTGAAGTGTGTCAGCCAACATGTTCAGCTCCTCCTTAGAGAAGCGCTCCTTCCGCAGCCGCTCTCCACTTTTTTTAACAACTTTTGGCATTGTGGTGAAGGATTGAGGTAGAGGAAGGTTTGCCGAGGTTGTGGGGGTCAGGTGTCCACTGGTTGCGGCGGGTGGCAATGGATTGTGTTTTTGAAGATGGCTGCCGTGCTCTTTCCTGTTCCTGTGTGTTGATGCAACTTCCGGATCCGCTTATTTGTGGTCACCGCTAATAGCGGTCCCCGCTATTTGCGGTCACCGCTAATGGCGGTGATCGTTGATATCGATGGCTGAGGTGGCGGACACGCTATTTGCACAGCATAAGATGCCGGTGAGTGGCGTTTTTAGTGCTTTACCGCCATGGCGGTTGTTACATTACCGGCATGGCGCAATGCTCATGTCCGAGAGGTCGTAATGTGCCGCTTTTAGCGCTATATGGCCAGCACGGACACGGTGATTGCGCCATGCCGGTAATGTCCGCAAATTACCGCCAGGGTCGTAATAAGGGCCAATATGTGGACTGTTGCATGTTCAAAAAGGATGTTGCAAATTTCTTTATGTGATATTCCTTGTGAAACGGAGGTCAGCTGGGAAGCGCAGTATAGGTGATGCATTATAAATGGTTTTCTAGGCAGAGGCATATCATTCCAAGTATGGCGGTCCGCAAATAAGGGTGCCGGTAGAAACGTACCACAGTATTTCTGGACTGCCAGACTATGAGATTGCTGCCACGGGCCAGAACTACTGGCAGGTCTGACCTGCCAGGAGTACCAGGCCCCTGCCGGCATGGTTTTCACGGATGCACCTGCACCGTTAACAGAATTGCTGGTGCTTCTGTGTCCCCATTCCCATGGAATCCTATGGGACTCCACGGGAATGGGGATTTACTGTTTCTGCCTTTTGACATCTTGATCCAGCGCTCGTCGTAATATCCCGGTGGGACCGGGATGTCAGGCGGTGGAAAAACAGTGTTACAGGGTTGGCGGCATTGACATTAGGTGGATTACGTAAACGGTGCAGTGAGTTGCACACTACTATTGTTGTATTAGTTTGCACCTCTTGGATATTTTCCTCCAATGTTGCTAATTTGCACAAGCGATTATTTCAAAAGGTGGCATTAGTAAATGGAGTTGGGTGATATGTTTTTGACTTTGTGTGTAGTTTAGAGGTGTGGTATGTGTGATATCATCTGCTTGCTAAGAAAATAAACAAAAAAGTGTCCATAACAAGTAGAGCACAGTGACACTGAAAGGAAATTTAATACGCCACGTAGAATTTGCACCAAATATTTTCCTCATTACCTGGTCATCTGTCACACTATTGGACTATTGTAGTATAAAGTATGCTCTTTCGTTCTATCTCTCTCTCTCTCTCTCTCCCTCTTTCTCTTTCTCTTTTCTCCCTCTCTCCCTCTCTTCTTTTCCCTTTTCCTGAAACAAGCCACCTAGAAAGTTGTTGCTTACAAATGGAGCATGCATAGTCATTTTCTCCCGCTCCCTCTCTCGCTCTCCCTCACTCTCTCTGCCTCCCTCCCCCTCTCTTTTCCCTTTTTCTGAAACCAAAAGCCACCCAGAAGGTTGTTGTTTACAGATGGACCATGCATAGTCATTCTCTCTCGCTCCCTCTCTCGCTCTCTCTCACTCTCTCTGCCTCCCTCCCCCTCTCTTTTCCCTTTTTCTGAAACCAAAAGCCACCCAGAAGGTTGTTGTTTACAGATGGAGCATGCATAGTCATTCTCTCTCGCTCCTTCTCTCGCTCTCTCTCACTCTCTCTGCCTCCCTCCCCCTCTCTTTTCCCTTTTTCTGAAACCAAAAGCCACCCAGAAGGTTGTTGTTTACAGATGGACCATGCATTGTCATTCTCTCTCGCTCCCTCTCTCACTCTCTCTCAGCCTCCCTCCCCCTCTCTTTTCCCTTTTTCTGAAACCAAAAGCCACCCAGAAGGTTGTTGTTTACAGATGGAGCATGCATAGTCATTCTCTCTCGCTCCTTCTCTCGCTCTCTCTCACTCTCTCTCCCTCCCTCCCCCTCTCATTTCCCTTTTTCTGAAACCAAAAGCCACCCAGAAGGTTGTTGTTTACAGATGGAGCATGCAGAGTCATACGCGAATATAATTTGTAAGCCCTGAGCTATAAAACTGTAAAGCAAAGCACACTGATATCACCAAGAGGCTGCCGCCTCACACAAATAGGAGATGTTAATTGCAGTACATTAAAAATGCATTCGCAAATCATTGTATTGTCGCTAGTGCTAAATGGAAGAAAGTTAACTATCAACCCTTGCTCTTCTAGTGGCTCAAGATGGAAATATCTTCTTCTTTTTATACATAACTGCCCAAAATGCTACATATCTACCCCTGTCCTTCGTGCTGCTACCCATATCTGCTTGGGCAAGCATGAGGGTATACTAATTGTGAATGCCCTGTTTGTTGAAATGATTCAGTGTAACAATCTGCTTCACATAGTTATGTGGTGTCTTTAAGTTGCAAAGTGTGTCTATAACTCATATACGCCATGGTCCGGCTTTGCAGTACTCCTGTTACTTTCTTCATTTCCCTACAATGCTCTCTAACCAATTAAAACAGCATGGGCCTCATTACGAGTAGCCCGGTAAAAACGGGTTCATTATCGGCATGCCGGTAAGAGCGGGTCCGTGCTCGTATGAACCCGCCAATAGCGGGTGATTATGAGTGCGCGAGCACGCGCGAACCCCCATGCCAGTAATGGCAATACCAGTCTTTTCGTGTCGTGCTGCGTCAGAAAATCCTGAGGATGTCCAAGGCCACCCAGAAGACGACACCCCGGAAGCTGCCCAGATGAAGAAAATGCAAATCTGGCAGGAGGTTGCCCAGAGGGTGTCGGCCGTGGGGACCAACCCACGTACAGTGCGGGACTGCCGCAAAAGGTGTGATGACCTCCGCTTGAGGGTGAGGAACATCCTGGCAGCCACCAGGAGGGCGGCCATGGCGACAGGCGGGGGCCACACTCACCAGCAAAGCTGATGCCCTGGGAGGAGACTGCCAGCTCATTCATTGATCTCGAGTCAATAGAGGGATTTGGAGAGATGGAGATGGGCGCCGCATCATCCCCAGAAGGAGATGAGTGACCCTGCACATCCCTGTAGGGGAAACCATGACGTAGCACACGTGACGTGGAAGTGAGACTAGGCAAGCCAATGCATGTCCCAGACCCACATCAACATATCCAGTCAAGAATGCGTGTCACACCCTGCCACACACAAATGCATGCTGAGTGCCAATCCCAATACCAACACACGGGCAACATAACACGACCGTGACCATGTAACCCAACACACAGACCCCATATCAATGGCATGCCACCTGCCATGCATTGATAGCCTACATGGCCCCTCAGAACACCAATTGCCACACCCCTGTAATAAATGGATGCATGAATGTATAAATATATCACAGCGCAATAGTATGTCGCTGGCATGTGACACCATCACTGATGACCTGCATCTTTTCTAACCCCCAGGCACCGATGAGGAAGATGCCAGTCAGGAGAGGGGCGCAAGGGCATCAACATCACGCCATGTGACAAGGGCCACCGCCACCACCACCCCCCAGCCAGAGGAACAGGCCAGACCAACAGGCAGTGTGCCAGAGCGGGTTGAAACCCAGCAAAAAACACCTGCTGCCAGTGTGGGCCACACACATCAAGACAAGCAGCAGCCACCCACAACAGTTGGAGGGGTTTCCGTTCCTGCACCACCAACCACTGCAGACGTTGTGGATGCAAATGTGCACACCGAGGGTGTCACAGTCGTGTCCACTACACCCACCCCAAACCCCCTGACCACCCACCCACCCCATATGGAGGCCGACAGCAGTGACGATCCTTGCCTCCACGACTCTGACCTCAGAGATTCCGACATGTCCCTCTTCGAGGAGGACAACACCCTGGATGTGGGCCCCATGCATGCACCATCCACCACCACGGCTACCACCACCCCGGCTACCACCACCCCGGCTACCACCACTCCAGCCACCACCACTCCAGCCACCAGCACTCCAGCTACCACCAACACCTTTGAGGCTCGCCTGTCGAGGGTGGAGGCACGACAGGAGTCAATGCTTGATCTCATGCGGCAGTATATTGCCGATGAGGAGGACACTAGGAGGGCCATTGCTACTGCCATTGGGGAGACCACAGCGGCCATCGCTGCGAACACTGCTGCCGTTAACACATCTGCAATCCTCATGAGGGACTGTCTGGGGGCAGTAACGCAAGTCATAACGTCCATTCTGCTCCATATGCAGCAGCCACGCCTTGGAGCAGGCGTGGAACCTGCCTCTGACACATCCTCCACCTGCAACCTCTGCCCCCACAAGCCTTGTGCGGATGACCCGGAGGAGTGCACGGCAATCGGAGATGCCACCCCCGGATAACAAAAAGGCCAAGAAGTAGAGTGGCCAAACAATGGGAGTGGGACACATGGTTGTTGGTGAAGGGAGCAATCATTTGAGTACATTTAGGGACATTTGTGGTTTGTAGGGTGGGTTAGGGAGTTCACTGGGGGTTATTGGGGTTTGTAGGGTGGGTTAGGGAGTTAACTGGGGTTATTGGGGTTATTGGGGTTTGTAGGGTGGGTTAGGGAGTTCACTGGGGGTTATTGGGGTTTGTAAGGTGGGTTAGGGAGTTCACTGGGTGTTGGGGGGGAGTGTTCACATTGTTTCCTGTTTGAAAAATACACCCGTTGTGTGACAAAAATTCAATGGTTGGACATTCTTCATTTTGTGCATGTTCATTTAATGTGTGATGGTGTTCAGTGGCCAACTCACAACAATACAAGTGTGCATGTCCACTTGGAGCCAGTGTGTCACTGACACGTCTATCATAGTCCCTGTGTTTCAGAAGTATTCGTGAATTAGTGCTTGGCGTACAGCATGGCAATCCCGTGCATCACGTACTGGCAGGGGGGCTACTTCATCTCCGTCTCCATCCTCATCATCCTCACCCGGGCCATGCATGTCAATGTCAGGTGGCAGTGGTACATTTCTCCAGATGCAGCA
Source organism: Ambystoma mexicanum (assembly GCF_040938575.1). Taxonomy (NCBI): domain Eukaryota; kingdom Metazoa; phylum Chordata; class Amphibia; order Caudata; family Ambystomatidae; genus Ambystoma; species Ambystoma mexicanum. The sequence goes on from NC_090922.1 coordinate 285,525,526, forward strand.
TGACACAGGCCATGGTGATCTTTGCCACCTTCTCAGGCCTATATAGGAGTGCCCCACCAGGCCTGCTGAGGCAGCAGAACTGCACCTTCAACAGGCCAAAGGTCTGCTCAATCACAACATGGGTACGGGTGTGCACACGATTGCACTCATCTTCATGGCAGTTCTGAGGGTTCCGCACAGGGGTAAGTAGCCACAGCCTCACGGGATATCCTCCATCACCTGCATGTATATACAAATAGGTGTGTGTCATTCTGAATTGCCACCTTCAGGGAGCACAGTCATGGTGACAGCTATTAGGTGTGGGCATGCACATGTCCCTGTACGCATGCAGAAATGTCACCTAGATGCAATCTATACTGTCATGTGGTGTGGTAGTCTGGATGGGGTTCAATGGATGATGCAGGGTGTATTGATGCATGCCGAGGCAGATGTGCTGTGGTAGTTCAACAATGTTTAGCCTCCTTTTCATTCTGTTCATTCTTCACTATGCATGGTCACACTGGCCACATTGCCACAGTTGCCATCCTGTTCATTCATGCATTGCTTGCCATCACCATGGTGGCCTGGTTGTGCCTCTTACTTGTTGTCATCGATATGCATAATTTGTGAAATGTGGCCCAGTGATGTGTCATGTTCCGTTTGGCCAGTTCAGGTCAGGAGTGTTTAGCTCTGCATGCATGCTCCAATCACCGGCAATTGCCACACAGGTGGAGTATGCCCCCCCTTTCCCACCCAGGTGGAGTATGCCCCCCATCCCACCCAGGTGGAGTATGCCCCCCCTTATGCATCCCTACACATCAGTACCCCAAAGCACTGCCATGGGACAGTTGTGCAACTCACCAAGCAGCCAGGCACGTGGTCCAGCATGTCGCTCCATGTGACGGGGTAGCGTGGAGTTGCGCAGTACCATGGCATCATGTGTTGATCCGAGAAATCGGGTGCAGCAATGTGTGATGATCTTGCTGGAGTCACATACCATTTGCACATTGATGGAGTGGTATTGCTTGCGATTGCGGTACACTGCCTATATGGCATGGGGGACTACCAATTCCACATGGGTGCAGTCGAGGGCACCAACACAATTGGGCATGCCTGCCAGTGCATGGAAGCCTACTTTGGTGTTGGCTATCTCCTGGGCAGTCTGTGGTGGGGATATGTGGCTGCTTGCGTGCTTCAGGAGGGCATCCATGCGTGAAAATAGTGGCTGTGAAATGCCATGCAGCTGGCCCACTGTATGTTGGTAGGTGTCTGTGGCCAGGAGGTGGAGCACAGACACCACCTTTAGTAGCGGGGGGATGGCAGTGCGTATTTCTATGAGGCTGGCAATGTCGTTCTGTATCATGTCCACTATGGTGGTGATGGTGTCACGGTCCAACCAGTACAGGGTGTGGATCTGCTCAGGGGTTAGGTTAAAAGGGCTGGGTCTGGTGTGAGGGATTGGTGGTTGCCTACGAGGCACTGCTGGCTGCGCTGGTGGTAATTGCTGGGCCTGTCTCACCCTCCTTCTCCTCCTGCGTCTCCTATGTGCTGCCTGTTGTTGCTGCTGTAATTGTTGTTGTTGTTGCTGTTGTTGCTGTAGCTGTAGCAGTATGGGCATGTCCTCCAGCGCCATGATTGCAACAGCTAGTGGTAGCATTTTGGTGTTGGAAGGGGTGTGGTGTGTGCTCATTTTATACTGGCCCAGCCCCCATTGACTCCACCTGTGGGGATTGTGTGCACCTGTGGCAGTTGCCCTGTATCCTGATTGCTGTTGGCGGGTGGTCCGCAATGCCTGTGTGGGCGGCATCGTGCAGCCCGTGGATACCGGCTTCGTGATGCCGGTACTTGCATGTCTGCATGGGTTGGGATTACCTCCTATTACCGGCATGCCGGTATTTGCTCCCCGGAGGGGCACATGTACGCGGCCATGCCGCTATTAGTGGCGCCATTATTTAGGGTGCCGCTAATAGCGGGTTGACGGGTCGTGATACACTGGAGCAGTAAGCAATGCCGGTAATCCATTACCGGCATCATTTTTCACTTACCTGCAACCTCGTAATGAGGCCCCATGTGTGAGATAAAGGACCACCTAATTTGATGCACTCACATCATATTTGCAGTGCTAACGCCACTAACTAAACATCACATGCATTTCTCAAGAAAATGTAGTGATTCGCTGAAACAAATGTAACGAGTCTGACTACAAGTTCTGAGCCAGGAACCTATACATAAAAAAACCCAAGCAAACAAATTTAATGATTTCCTTAATTTACAAACGTGTATTTATTGAATGAAGAAACAGATGAGTTCTCAGTCTGAAACTAAGGAACGTTTTAAAATCCTTATAGAGCAAGAAACCCCTCATGTACAGTATGTGGGTGCTCCGCAGAAGGATAATGCTTGGTGCACGTCTATTCCGGAAGCTATGCTAGGTAAACTAGAAAAAATGAAGAGCTATGCTAGGTAAACTAGAAAAAATTAAGAACATTGCACTAATAAACTTATCAGGCATAATGCCAGCAGAAGCTCCTGAAGTAGCGGCATCTGTAGTTAAGTCGTCAATGCATCAATTTAGGTTCTCCCCTATCTCAGCATCAGAACTGGCTACCATTATTGAACATCTCAAACCAATACAATTTAAAGGCGATCCATGTTCAGTCACAATAATAAAATCCTGCTCACCCGCTCTTATCGATCCACTTTGTACATTTGTGAATGCCTATTTTGCAGAAAACCATGTTCCATTAGGGATTTAAAAAAAGGCTTGGATAACTCTGATTTAAAAAAAAAATATGATTATGTCCTGAAATGCCTTTAAATTATCGGCACATCACAAACAACCTTTTTCTTCTAAAGATCCTAGACCGCGTGGCCTGTGTCCACATTTTGGCCCACATAAATAAATACTCAATTCTCAATAAATATCAGTCCGGTTTTAGACAAGGTTATGGGGCCGAGACAGCTCTTTTGGAGCTGAAGTCTGGTCTTCTTGATGGTATGGACAACGGACAGGCTTCTCTTCTTCTGTTGTTAGACTTATCTGCGGCTTTCGACCTGGTTGACCATTCCATTTTGGTCACCAGGTTGAGGGATGTTGCTAACTTTTCTGATGATGCAGCACTATGGATATCCTAATTTTTGAGTAATAGACAGTGCAGAGTTTATTTTGGAGAGGCTGGGGCACTGCGTGTTATTTGGGAATACACAGTCCCTCGGGGTGCTTGTGTATCCCCCTCCCTATATAATATTTTCACGGTCCCTTTCTTTGATCTCCTGGAATTAAATGGTGTGGTCTTTACAAATTATGTTGATGACATGCAATGTGTCATCCCTTTGAACAGAGATAAGACAGAACTCATGGTGGTCGGCATTCCGAATATGATACACAAATTAGGATCCATTTATGATTGTTTCTCTATTGCTGAATCTAAAATTGGCACTAAAAAGAAAGTTAAGAACTTAGGCATCACACTCGATCAGCATCTACATATGAAGGCGCAGGTTCGCAGTTTGGTTTCATCCTCTGCTTGCTATATAAAATTGTTAGTCCATCTCCGTCCATATATTACTCAGAATAACGCTGAAACTATCGCCAGAGCCATAATAGGCTCTAAAATTGATTATTGTTGTAGTCTTTTGATTAGCATTCCAAAAGTGGAATGCAACCGCCTACAGGTAATTCAAAACAGAGCGGTTAGAGTGGTCTCAGGCCCTAGTTGGAGAGATCATGTTTCGGAGGCCAGAAGGAGCCTGCACTGGCTCCCAGATTAATGTAGATTACTGTATTGCCATTTGCTGATCACCCACAAATGCTGTGTGGCAGTGATGCCAACTTATCTGCAGGAACTACTTATTGAGAAATCAAGTACAAGACTCCTCAGATAGAACCGTTCATATCAATTGAAGCCTCCCAGATGCAACACTTATATAGCTATGAAAGGGGCTTTTGTGAATGTGGAACACAGGGCATGGAATGCCCTTCCGTTGGACCTGAGAGACTTAAAGTCTACCAATGGTTTTAGAAAAAAATGAAAGACATTTTTATTTTCCTAGACAAATCCTACTGTTCCGTTGCTCACACTTTACTAGGCTCTGTTTTTTGGCTTTTCTTTTTTTGTCTGTTTTACTTGTCTCTTTTTATTTGTGCACCCTTAAGCCTACGGATCCCTGGTTGCACGTTATGGATTAAATAAAGTGAAGTAAAGCTGTTCTTTGAGGAAAAACTCTCTGAAAAGGCAAATGAGTGTCTCAATCTTAATTATGTAATTTGTCCTTCATCGTTCCTTCGTGGAATCTGCAGTATGTTACTCATCTGTAGTGGACACAAGTACATGTATAGTTAATTTCCCCTTTATCTGTTGCTCATCTCACTCATCACAATAAAGTGCTTTTCATCCTAAGAGGCAAACACCCAGTTGGTAAAAGATACAGAAAACTAGTACCTGTTTAAGGGAGAGCCAATAGGACTCTACTCTTTCTGTGACAGTGTATTTATGTGGCCAATCAACCCTGCAAGTCATGTGTTTTACTACTTGTCTTCAAACACGTGCTCTGAATGGTACATATCATGCCAACCACATTTCTTCTGCATATGTCCCTCCAAAATTAGAAGGGCGGGGTCCTAGTGACCGGTGTTCCCGGTCCACGCTCACTCACCTCTTTAGGTCTTACAAAAGTCTCCCATTTGGCAGGGCACTATATGAAGAGGATCAGAAGATTCTGCTTCCTTCCTAGGACCCTGCTGTGATCTCCATGATGGTTCTACAATGGGGCAAATAAGAAATTAAGCCACCTCCCCCCACACTCCCTTCCTTTGCAAGCATAGGGAGGGCAGAGAGTGGAGATGTTCCACCCCACCTGTGCAAGATGCACCTGGATGAAGGGACAAAGAAACGGGAGCCATAACAGGGGTCATCATTTGATGTAAAAGAAGAAGATATACAAACCTAAGTGGCATCTCACCTAACATAGTGTGTTGGATGATGTATGAAAATACAACATTAGACTCATAGTGTATGGAATGGGATGATGGAAACATAGACGGCAGAGCTCCTGGAAATATTGAAGCCAGTATGGGTCCACCTCTCACACCAGATCATTTGCAAGGGTCAATGATTGTAAGAGGCACCAAGCAGCCCACCTCCCATATAATCTTGACTTGTGTGACATGTCTTTTGTGGAAGGAGGTGTTTGGTTTGGGTCCCATGTGTGGGGCATAGCGCAACTATTTGGCACCACACAGCATGCTGAGTGTATTGCTGTGGATGAGGGGGAGAACTACCATGAGAAACATTAGCAGGAGGGCATGGCTGCAGATGTGCTGCATCAGAAGGTGGACCTACCTGTGGGGAGGAGAAGGGGAAGGTACAGGAAGACGTGGCAGGGAAGGAACCTCTTCCTGACATGTTAGAGAGGGAAATCCAGTATAGCAAAAAAGGAATGGGGATGTCAACCTCCCCACAAATACCACAAGGTCCTGGGTGAGGGGCTATTTTGCCCTGCCACCACAGGAGACACGGGTACAGGAGCATGAGGTCTCTTGCATGAGGGTTTACTTTGGGAAGTGGGTCAAGCAACAGCACAAGGCAAACAAAAAAGGCTACTGCATCCTTGGGAGAATGTTGTTGAGGAACCATGGGCACCAGTGATACAAGGGGATGTACCAGGCACACATGTCTCCAGATGACAGTCGCCATGAAGCCATCACCACCGCCCCTCTGCATAGCAGCAACACTGGGCACTACTGTGTCAAATCCACATAGCCATTCAGCCTGTCCAATGAGTGTCAGTGGTATTGGCAACCATGGCCAATGGCAGCACCTTTTTATTCACTGTTGCAGACTTGTTGAATATTTGGCATTTTTTACTTATTTATAGACTTGGCTCACAGAAATGTGAAATGCCATCTCATATTCCCAAGTATACAATCCCACCCCACAATTCTGGGCAAGGAACAAACAGTGAGGTAGTTAATAATCAAAAAATATTGAAAGGAATAATGTTTCTTCAACTAAGTTGGTCTCCAGCTTTTCATAGTGGAGAGCAACACAATGGGCCTCATTACGAGTATGGAGGCAGCCATGCCCTTAATAAGGGCATGGCTGCCTCCATACCAGGTCCCGGTACCGGGTTCCTCCAATGAGGACTTACCAGGCTATTCTAACCATGGAGGACCCGGTAAGTCCTTATTGGAAAAACCCATCCCTATTCCCATTTGAGCCCCCATAGGGCTCAATGGGAATGGGGAGGGAGCTAATAAACTCCTTGGTCCCCTCGCGGGACCCGGGAAACCAGACGTCTGTTCCGGGTCCCACTAGGGGACCTCTTTAATCAGGCATCCCGTAATGAATGGTGCCAGTCCCGTACCAGCACCCTTCATTACGGGAGCACCATGGCCGTAATGAGGCCCAATGTAGTGTTAAACATTTCCAATAATCAACAAAATTGAAAGCAAATTACCTGTCTATTTAAATTTCACTATTATAAGTCCACAAAGATATTCACGCTTAATTTAAACACACCACATGTAAATATATTGTAGCCTATATAAATATAAGACATTCTAAATGCTACTAGTCTCCATTGCCTTCAGTCTAAATACCAATAATTGATAAATAGATAGCATTTCAACATAAGGCAAGTGTGTTTAAGACATGTGATTTTCTCCCATATCAAGACTAGGTATTGGGGACAAACCACCTAAAGCAATAACAAGTATTCCAATGTATTCCACTTAGCCTCCCTCTATATGTGTGAGGTGATGAATGGATAGGCTGTGTAGGCTCAGTACATATAGACAATGCCCGGTTTGTATTGTCTCCTGATGGTTTGAATACAAAATTGCTCACTGTGTAAGGGTGCTGCTGTTCGTGGCTGTTGGCTGCCCCTACTCTTGTCGTGAAACTGGGCCCCGCTCCCCTTGCACTCACCGGAAGGAAGCTGCAAGGGATAAATCCCATGGAGTCTTGCACCTGCGGCATAAGCCTGCTGTGAAAGGACGCTGCTGTCCGTGGTTGTTGACTGCCCGGGCTCTTGCCGTGAAATCTGGGCCAGCCCCCCTTGCACTGAGCAGAAGGAAGTTTCTAGGATGAAACCCCTGGAGTCTCACCCTTGTGGCATAAGCCTGCTGTGAAAGGGCGCTGCTATCGGTGGCTGTCTGTGGTTGACCAGTGTGCTCTGGGGGGCCGGATTACACTAGCAGTTGTGCTTCATGCCTGGACGGTTATAAAGAGGAAGCAGAGTCTGGAGATTTAGAGACTTGCTTTCTCATTTGAATGTCCTGGAGCTGCGGGTATTGTTGTTTGTTTGGTGAAATCTTGCTGCTTTCTATGCATCAGTGGACTCAGTCTGACCTGGTATAGACGCGAGCGGAGACGAGAGTAGTCTCTAAAAGGTTTTGATTTGATCGAGAATATCCCACAATACCTTGCAATCTTTTTATTTGTGGTTATTTTAGCTAAATTAACCATTAACTATTGACTATAATTACAACTAGAAAACATAAAAGTGTGCATAAAACTTGCAGAATTTGTACAAAACTGCTACATTTGCACATATTGCACAATTTGCACACTCGGAATGGGCAAAAAAGGCAGGCACTTCTATTTCCCCTACAAAGGGTCACACAAGACTATTTAAATTACTCAAACGTATCGATGATGTCAACATACTGATTGGAGAGATCAAGGACCTTTTAGGCGACCTTGAAGCAACTGAGGCTGGGAAAAGTACCATTGAGGAATCTGGAGCATGTACTTTACATTCTTATTGCAGTGTACATTTTAATGAGCCTAATTTAATGTCAATATCACCAGACCCAATGTGTGGGTTCAATGCAGCAAAGGGTAAACAAGTAGTTGATTTGTTGGAGCCATTTAAGGAGGCAAACCCCACAGACCAGAGTGGCAGTAAAAATGATGTGATCCCAATGTCTGGCTTGAATAATTTTCCAGGAAGGGGATCCATGCAATGCCACTTCAGTGTCAACTGATAGGCAGAATATAGAGGAGAGGGTAGCCCGGGAAAAAGTAATGTCCTTTCAGTTATTCGAACAGAAGTGCCCTCCACCCCAAATGGCCGAGGGAGAAATCTTAATGGCAGTTCTGCCAAATTAAGTCGGTTATGCTCACCCAATATGTGTACCTGGTGTAAATACCCATAAGGATATGGGACCATTTTTAATGACAGATCACAGTGAACCTATTGAATCAACTATTGCTGTGTAAAATAGTTTTGATAACGAATGGGGTGACCCAGGAACGAGAGGAGGTGGGGTGGCCAGTGAAGGAAAGCAACAAGAGGGGCGGGGGGAGGAAGAAGGGAGAAAGTCCACCTGCTCAAGAGGAGTTGCCATGCTGTGCAGCCAGTGTTTGTGGCAGTAGTGGTGGGGTTTCGAGTGGATAATTAATGCTTTGGGTAACATTACAAAGGAAATGGCAATTTCAAACAGGGACATGGTCAAACTGCTCAAAGCCACTGAAACGCGGGTAGGTTGGATAGCTACCACAGAGTCTGATAAGGGCACTGTAAGCTCAATAGTTAATCTAGTGAAACCTCCCTCGGTGATGAGAGGTGCAGAGCTGTGCAGTCCCAAGGACGCACATAGAAAAAACTGTAACAGTAAAAGAAGGCCCCTGCCATGAAAGATGTATGAAAGGGTTTTGGTTATCGAAACAGAGGGGCTGAGAGCACCCGTGATAATGATCTAATCACCGGAGTTCTCGAACCGACACAGGCCATTCCAAATGATAATGTTTACAGGAACAAAAGCAATGGTTGACGCCAATAAATTAAGAGCTGCGTATAGGCACTCGCCTCACTTGCAAGAAAGAGCTAAAAACCAATCCGATGTTAGAAAGGGTCCAATGTGGGGAAGAGAAAGGGACGTGTTCATGTATGATGTTCCGCAACTAAGGGCAGGTTATTCAGAAAAAACAATCGGCATTGGTGAACAAAGTTATACATTGGCTGTGATATGTCAGAGGATGTACGTCTGTAATCCGGGAAGATATTATTTACTGTGGGAGAGGCAGGATGCACTTGGGAAATCAAGATTGTATCCAGATTACCCTGGTTAATACAGACGTGGTCGAAGGGCTTTTGTCAACAGAGTATAGATTTTGCCACCCAGCATGTACCAACATTTCTTTATGACCCAAAATACCAACACTGAGGTACTTTGCCCCAACAAGTTGAGCATGCAGCTGGGAACTATGGCAGGATGTGGTGAGGGTTTGGATGTAGTTGATTGACTAACTAATGAAAATAATAGGAATCCCCCCTGTTTGGAACAGGAACCCCAGCAACCACCAGAGGAGGTCGACATAGCCAAAGTCAAGGAACTGATGGTTCTCTCGTGGAATGTTGCAGGAGCATATAAAATTACGTTGGACTCTGAGTGAGTCCGATTTATCCATCAGTTTGACCTTGTCTGCCTTCAGGAAACATGGGCTTTGGAGAAATATAAATGTCTGGGGTTGATCTCTTATTGTCTAGGGGCAACAAAAGGCCCCAGAAGTAGACCTCAAGGGGGACTGGCAATCCTAGTTAGCTCAGCACTGGACATGACAGTTAAAGTGTTGCCAACAGATTTAGATGATCTCCAGTGCCTAGAGATGACAAACTTGAAGGGGAAATACATATTGATCTTCAATATTTATGATAGACCAGGGGGAGTGCCCCTATGGAAAGCTTCAGGGTTATGTGCCATATGATTGTGGATATTCAAAATAATAACACATATTCACCTTTAAGTATGGCTATGGGGGATTTTAATGTTCAATATGAAGCAATGGAAATGTTAGCTGGCCTATGGGATGACCAAGATGTAGCGTTTGGGATCCCGAATTTGGAGTCTGTTAAACCTATTTGGCTCTTTCCCAGCACCATAGAAGTCGACAGGCTAATATGCAAGGTGGGCTTGCTCTACTGTAATGTGAGGGTTTCTTAGGTCAAACCAGCAGCAGTAACTTTTGAAGGGTTCCAGGGTAGTTCATGGATAGATTACATTTTGATTAATGTGACTAACTGGGATTTTGTCTCCAGCATGGAAGTAATAACGCAGTCCGACAGTGACTACTACCCATTAAGTTGCATCTGGAGATTGAAGTGGACTGGGAGGTATTCATTTGGTGACAAAAGAGCTGTAAGCCTAATCACTATCACTGGCAACTCACAACAGGATGTTAAATGGTCATCGATGGACCAGAGCATGATCAAACAGAATACTTATGCAAGCATTGACCAATACATTGTGGGAATTGGTCTGGTTGACCCTGTGTCCCTAAATATCAGCAAGATATACTGTGACATGTTGAAAACTCTGTTGTTCTATTTCCCTAAACCAGCAAGTAAAATTAGAAAATATAACCTGAATTATAATGGATGGTATGACAAAGAGTGTTTGTTAGCAAAGCAGGACCGATTGAATTGCCTTAAAAATACACAGGTGATCGATATATCTAATCTTAGGAATAGCAGAGGAAAAAGCAAAACATTCAAAAAATGAATGGGACAAACTATTATCTTATAATAAGAATTGTGACCAGACTCATTTTCGGAAGCTGGTTGGGTGCAATGAAGTGAAATCGGTAGAACCTGTTTGTAGCCATATCCCACTAGCTGAATGATCTAACCTCTCTCCCTGGCTGTTCACTCCTTGCTCACAGCATCACTGCTCTCTGTCCCAATTTTCAGTGCTATGCTGATGATACCCAGCTCATTTTCAGGCTACCCTCGGCCTCCTCCTCTCCCTTTCTCATCTCTGACTTCTGTCTGCTATCCAGGAGTGGTGTGCAACCAATGACCACTGCCTTATTGCCAGTAAGACTGAGATACTACTCATCGGCACACCCACTCCCTCCTTCCCTGAAGCTCTCTGGCCGGCCTCTCGTGGCCCTCTTCCCACCCCTACTTGCGAGGCTAAAAACCTTGGAGTCACCTTTGACTCCACACTCTCCTTCTCTCCTCACATCTCTGACGTCTCTAAGAAGTCACACTACCAGCTGCACCTCCTCAGAGGTATTCTTCCTTTCCTCTCCTTCCCCCAGAAGCTCACTGTCTCCAGAGCCCTGGTTCTCTCCATGATGGACTACTGTAACATCCTCTACCTAAAACTGCCTGCCTCTACTCTCCTCCCGCTGCAACTTATCCAGAACAGGACTGCAAGACTTGTCCTTGGCCTCAAGCCCCAGGATCGAATCTCTCCAGGACTGAAATCTCTTCACTGGCTCCGAGTGGCTGCGAGGATTACATTCAAAACCCTCTCCATTGTCCACAAGACATTCTGGGGCCTGGGGCCGCAATACCTTCAACTCTCTCTTCCTAAATCTCTTCCTTCTCGAGCTCTTCACTCTTCCGCCTCCAACTCCCTCAGGGTCAGTCGCTTCTCCAAGCAACGAGTTGGTGGTAGAACTCTCTCTTCCGCAGGGGCCTCCCTCTGGAACAGCCTTCCTGCCTCCCTTAAACTTGAGGAGAACCAGGCCCCGCCAGTTGCACACCTGCACTGCCTCCCCGGCAACCCTTGCACCTGGGGACTGTTTTCTGTATCCCTACAGTCCCCCTACCAGCACTTACATATGCACTTACCTTGCACTTGCTACCTCTGGCTGTTTACTATCTTATTTATTCTACTATCCCATGTACTGCACTTCCCCCCACCCTTCCCTCTTGCACTTTTCCCTTTCCCCCTTTCCATGCACTTGCGCAATCTGAATGACACGGGGCCTAGTAAGATTGTTGTCTGTCTTCCCCTGTTCCCCCCTGACCTTGCCTCGTCGCGCCTTGAAACATTTGTGTATAGGCGCGTTGTAAATGCCATATCATATCATATCATATCATATCATATCATATCATATCATATCATATCATATCAATGGTTTAAGCATTTTAATAAACTCTATAAAAAGGGACAGGAAGAGTTATATGTTAACCCTGAACAGCATTTTGGTAAAAACTGTGAATATCCCACACTAAAATTCTCCATAGCTGAAGTGTTTAAGGCTATTGTAGGCTCAGGATTGGGAAAACACCAGGGCCAGCTGGAATTCGCATCCATTTATTCGAAGATGAGCCCTTGATTTGGGCCCCTTTGCTAACCTGTGTATTTGACCATGTTGAAAGTAGGGGAAATGTGCCACAATCATGGCATGAAGCAATTATTATTTCACTGTATAAAAAAGGAGAAAATAAAAACCCAGTGAATAATAGACCGATCTCAATGCTAGATGCAGTGTGGACGGTCTATGCTAAGGTACTGCTGTCCCACCTAAATCTTAGGCCCCTTAGGGTAACCATATACATCATCTACAGGCTGGATTTCAGCCAGGCATTGGTACAGCAGACCAATGTTTTTGGCTGTATGCAGTCCTGGCCAAGTATATCATCCTGCAACATAATAGGATTTAGGCTGTTTTCATAGATTTATGCACAGCATTTGAAAGTGTGTCCCGATGTAAGCTGTGGTTTGTTCTGAGAGGCAAAGTTGTATCAGGTTATTTTCTGTCTATCATTCAATCACTTTACACCAAAAATGGAGCCTCTTTAAGGTGGGGTTGGATGGGAAGAATACAGATACCTTTCCAGTAGAGAGGGGGGTGCGACAGGGGTGTGTGTTGGCCCACCTCCTTTTTAGTTATATATGAAATTTAATAATTGAAGAGTTGTTAGCTTGTGGTTTGGACTCCCCCAAACTTGGAACAAATATATTCCCAGCTCTTTTCTATGCAGATGGTGCAGTGTTGTTATCCACCTCCCTTATGGGCTTAAGACACAACCTGACAATCGATGTTAATAAATGTGAAGAACTCTCGATGGAGCTCAATATAGAAATAACTAATGTGATGGTATTTCATTGCAAAAACAGAAAGAAAATGCATTTGAGGATAATAATAGAAGCGTGTATATTGGAACAAGTATGTTCATCCGATTATTTGGGGATCAGGTTCACATAAGATTTAACATGGATAGCCAATTGTACTAAAGCAGTGACTCCCTTAGAAAAGTATAGTAGTGGAATATGGTGCTTCTTCAGAACACATGTGAGAGGTGCAATCCCCCCACCCTTAGGGGATCATTCACAGAATATTATCCAATGGGGTTTTGCCATTATAAAATATAAAATGCGTCTGTGAATTAGGCCCCCTGGGATGGGCAGCGACCCTTTACGGTGCTGAATTATTGGGCCACTCTGTTAGTGCACAGATTATTGTGGCAGATAATCATTTTTTAAGGTTGCTAGCTTGTGCTGGGAGTGCGATCTGGAGCCCCTATCTGAAGTTGCAGCAAGTAAGCCATCACTATTTTGGGCTAGATTGTGGAGCACACCAGAACTTGTTAAATACAGGGAAGCTATTATTAGCCTGCAGAAGGTTCATGGATCAAGCACACTTCCATGGTTTAGGAATATTCCTAAAGGGTTCGATTACTTTAATTTATCAACTTGTACTTCCAAAACGATGGTTAAAACAAAGTGTCATGATGCTATGACTGGGTATTTGAGAAGGGCCTACCCTGCACTGAAGTCTGATGTACCGTACTTAATGCTGAAACAGACTGAGGGCTTTAAACCATGCCAAGACGGATCTGCATGATTTTTCCATCATGGAAAAAACAGTGATGGAAAAATTTGCATGGGAAATGCACGTACCACCAAAGGTGAACATGCGAACAAACACTGCAAATCACACATACCCATACCCCCACCCACACCACAACACACCCACGACACCCCCTCACCCACACACCTGATACACCCCTGCCACACCCCAATGCACCCCCACCACACCCCCACTCCCTTACTTACCTTCCATTTTGCCGTGTCCCTGCAACGCCAGTTCCCTTTCACTTCATTGATTGGGAACAGGTGCCACAGTGTCCTTTTCTTTTTTTTTTTTACGGGCAGCTGCAGGGGTTTACCTCGCAACCTCTGCTCACCATATACTGTGTGGTATAGTGAGAGGGGTGTTGCGGGAATCACCCCCGCAGTCCGTGTTTGTTGTTTTTTCGGGTGTGCTGTGGGGGTGTCCCCCACAACACCCCGCTCACTATACCGCACAGTATATAGTGAGCGGAGGTTGCGAGGTAAACCCCTGCAGCTGCCCGCTGCCCGATGTTGGGTGTGCAGCAGGGGTGTCCCCTCCAACCCCCGCTCACTATACTGTATAGTATGATTCACCGGGGTGTTGCGGGGACACCCCTGCAGTGTTTTTTTTACTTACCTACAATGCATGCCACCAAAGGTTCAAACTATTTTACAGACTGTTTGTGTGGTCGGACCTTTTTTTTGGTCCATTCGTACAATTCCTACCAAGACTATGTGGTACCCAGGTACATTTGAGCTTTGTTCTTTCATCTCTGAACAAACACATTAAAGGTGGCCTTTTTTACAGCAAGGCGGTCTTGCTCTTTAGCTACTGAAGGTAATGTATGTGGTAACCCAGAGGAAACAATGCAACTTTCTTTGTTTTTCTGTCCCGGATCCTTGAATTTTAGGAGATGTTATCTTGTCCCACTATTCAGATTAAAAGGTGATATGCAAGTGGAAGTAGCTATGACATTTTGTAAAAGTACTAATGATGTGAACGCAGTTTATTTTATTGCAACATTTCTCCACAGGGCGTGGTTATGAAGAGGGAAACTGGCACTGTAGAAAAGTGAAACACACTGCATATTGAAACTTTATTTTAAATATTGTATGGATTTCTGTTGTGCTCTAGTTTCGTTATAGTATGCATTCTTACCTGTACTAGTTGCATATGAATTTTAACTCTTTTTAACCTATTTTATATTTGCTCTTAATGTAATAATGCTTTTATTGTTAATATTGCCAAACAAAGCTTGTTTGACTACACAATTGCTCCCAATGATTTATTTATTATGTTCTGAACCCACATATATACTGTGTTCGCAAAACGAATGAGTGCAGCTTTCACTAAACATTTATGTGTGACTCAGTAAATATGAGTGTATTACTTGCATTCTGCACTTGTGTGTGTGTGTGTGTGTGTGTCTGTGTTATGAAAACAACTATATATGCAACTTCAAAATCATTTGTGTGTGTGCACTGTTTTAATCTACTAGAGTGTATTTTTTGTATTTCTTTGTATTTTTATTATATGTTTAGAACGCTTGTTGCCTAAGCACTTTACAGAGCAAACAAAACTACATAAAACGAGTAAGTAAATAATGATATCAAAATTTGTTGGAAAGAAGATATACTTTTAGACTAGTTTTGAAAAGAGAGAAAGATCAAATAAAGCGGAGGGAGAGGGGTAAAACATTCCACTGCCTAGGTGCAAGAACAGAAAAGGAACGGAAGAGGATGGGGTAGAAAGAGACAGAGAAACAGTTAGAAAAAAAGAGATTGAGAACAAATAGAGCATGTTGGTGAACAGAAAGAGATAAGAGAAGAGAGATTAGGAGGAGTAAGGCCATAGAGGCACTCAAAAAAATTCATAGAACATTCATTAAAACATAAACAGGCTTCAAAATAGCATTTGAAAAGAGAGTATAGAGTAGACAAAATAGAATCACAAGGAGGTAGCAAACACCAAGTAAGAATAAACAAGAGATTGATAGAACAGAGAGGGGCAAGATGAGTAGTAGGAAGACCAAAAGGAATAGTGGAGCAATAAAAAAAGATGAGATTAAACAAGGGAAGATATAAGAATCTTAGAAGGAGGAAAGGTTGATCAACAGAGAAGCCTTCCAAATGGTGTATAATTGAACGTGACATGAGTGTGCATTCTTTAATCTACATAGACCTGCACAACTTCAATGCATCTCTGTAGCCTGCCTGTATTTTCAGGCTGAAGATATACTATTCACCTCTAACATGTAAAATGTTAAAGAATTAAATCTTTCATTCCCCATTACAACTGAATGTATCTGTGCATTGAAAGATAAAGGAATGCGGGGGTAGCCCTTCACACCATTCTTAATAATTGGAATGAATTCACTCAGCATGCAATTTGTTGCTCACATATCTGGTTTATCACTATGGCTGTCCATGGCCGATTTGCAGTTTGACCAACTACTTATATTTCAAATAGTACTTAACTTTACAAAAGCAGTCCCACACTAAAGTGCCATGAAAATGCATTCCATTCAGTTTTAAATTTCATTTTTCAAAGCAAAGTGGATTGGACACCACCTCACGTTGTATTGAATGTAAATGATGGAACACAGGGCATTGAAATGTTAACACATGCGCCACTGTTTTCAAACTGCATTCCCTGTAGTTCTGTTTCCTTTAACATCCCAGATTTTTACCTTGGTCAATCTAGCTGGACAAATTGACGTTGATTGGGGTTTTCATTGTCCTTTCAAGGTATAACTTCTGATTTTAGAGAGCCCGCAGTGGACTCAGTCTTCCAGTAATTAGTCCTTTAGCAACCCGTATGTTCAGGTAGCTTACTTCAAAATTATTCTCCATTCACAGACTAGTTTTCCATCTATGGGATAGTCTCTTATCTGTATGGGGTGAGTCCTCCAAGCTCTGTTCTCCCATCTTGAGTTCAAATTCTTAATGCTTGTTGCCCCACATTTCATAATCGTCTCCTTCTTCTTACAACTTTAAGTCTGTGAAGAACAGATGTCTGTTTGATGTACATATATAATTCAGTAACCTTTCCCTTTACCACTTGGAGTAATGCAGAATGTATGAGATATTTGGACCCATGAAATTTATGACAAGGGCTTTAATCTGATGACTGGAATCCATTAGTGTATGTCTGGCATGTCTATTTTAATTTTTAATGTTTTTATTTAAGTTTTTATGGCTTGTCATGCACGCCTTTTATACTATACAGAGACACATATTACAAAATAAAACAGATTAGATTGTTAAAATGCTAACCATATCACATTTTGTTAAAATACAGAACTATTTTCACATCACCACAATGAATGAACATGATACTATACATGTAACACATCCTATTCCGTCATTCCCATACAATTTTCCATGTGTGGTACACTGCTGCATTAATAACAAGTGAATATGCCCTATAAACTGCTGACCAATGCTGATCAGAGCAAGGATTCAAAAAAGTGTTCATATGCTTTGCCGTATTCAACATTGAACATTCAATTACACATGTCTGGCTGTTTCAATATTGCATGTACAGAGTCTGCAAAGTCGGGTTGGTCTTGGTATGGCCTTCCAAGCACCAGTGTTCTCCAACACAGGAAGGATGTTAAAATGTAAACATATTTTAAAATGAATCAAAGGGGGAGTCATGTATCTTAATTCAAAAACCCACAAGGGGAATCAGAAAAAGAACCCTGTCTAGCAAACTGCATATATCTTTTCTTTACAACAAGTTTATTAATTGATTGCACGCAGTCCCATGCAAATGTTGGATCTTTCAATCTAATCGACAACTTCGTCACGAGCAGGCATAACCACCTCTTCACTTACTCCACAGAACTCCTTAGTTGAATCGCACAACATAAAAGCACAGCACAGGTACCAACATCTTTTCGAATCATCATTTGTTTACAGCACCTGTATAATTTTCCAGTTGGAGCAATGAGATTTAAATTTGTGACCATGCACCCAGTTTTAATAGTGTGTGACCGCAGGGAACTGATTTGACCTATTTTAACTGTTTCTCCTAAAAACGTGTCCCTTCTAATCTTATGAACAGAGTCATGCAATAATGTTCTCCTCTTATATAAAGCGAGATCAAAAAGAGATAGATGTGTTTTGACAGATTGGGCATCATTACGAGCTTGCCGGTCCGGATACAATGGTACCGGTAAGCATGACGGTACCGTTGTGTGCAGACCAGAAAACTCTGAGTTGATCTCGCGGGTGACTTTCATTCCATCAGTTCTGACCCGGCGGAATGAAAGGCACACCCGAGCACAATATTTTTCATCATGTTTTTCAAGTCCCACTGACTATGATACAGTAACTCTGCATGAGAATAGCCACAAAACATCAATAAGCGGTTTATATGGATTATATTATCGTCAGTCTAAATAATTCTATTACCATGTAGATTGATGTTTGCATTCCCTCGAGGTAAACTCTCTGGGTGCATCTTTAAGTGCATAGTCACCGTGAGCGTTGCATGGTCGCTCAACAATGTAGGAATAATGCATATTTCAAAACACAAGAGGACGGCATGCCATTATTCCAAGTATAGTAGGGGAAGAAGAAGCTTCCCTTACACTCAAGGAGGGGACAGTTCAAATTGAAATAAAGTATCCATAGGTGACCTCTCTTTGTCCACCTATGGGAACATAAGCCTTTTTCCACAAACCTATTTTCGGATGCGCTCTCCCCCCCATTGGCCATAGTAAACATCACAATCACCAGCCACAGTCATGCCAGCACATGGAAATTGTGAGCTCCATTCAGTCAGAACATATAAGTTATTAGCTGCTCCTTGTATGCACCATCGGGGTTGGTCATACAGAATGAATATCAATGTATTGTTGTCAGATACGGGAAAGTATAAAAGCACTACACAATTCGTGTGATCCTTACCACCAGCATATTCTCTCAAAGAGAGATGGGACCTGGTGCCAATCAATTGGCCACCCATCGGTTGGCACCCAATGAGGGCAATGCCAATCGAGATACAACATTGGCAATGCCAATCGAGATACAACATTATATCCATTCAGGGAGAACTCTGTCTGCAACCACGTCTCTCGTAGGAAAAACACCTTAGCATCGAATAAGGCCTTCAGAACTTTAGGATGGTTAAAAAATGAGTGGTATCCACAAGTATTCCAGATATAACACTGAACCTGTCAGCAGCCTGTCTAACATTGTCAAGGCTGAGACACTCCTGCCAATGGGGAAATGCAAGAACCATCAGTCATTCTTGCTGGCTGTACCATATTGTAAGCTTTTGTGTAAATCATATTTTGTTGATCAGTGAGAGTGACAGGTGAGCGGTGGGGGCCTATAGGCACACATTTACCTTCAATGAATATAAAGGCTCAAAAGAGAACACTTAATATGGTACATCAACATGTCGAAGCCCACACTAGCCAAAAAGTGGTATATAATCTTATTTTCTCCAAAATAAATGGATTACACAAACGTTATTATTGCCCAGTTGGTCATAATAAATAGACCAGGAAGTTCTACACCATCAGTATCACTAGAATATATCTTTTCTTAACTCAGGCACTTGATGGAGCAGCTCCAAAATCCTGGCAGGATTAAGAAAAGGGGTTGCCGCTCAATTAGCTAAAGATGCTTGCTCGTAAAACCTCCAGTCATACCAGCTAGATCAGACACATGAGGCACATATGGCACATGCTTTCACTTGCTGCCAAGATCACAGTTTCACATATAACTGGCACTGAACCAGTAAGATTGTTCCCTGAATGGCATAATTTAGTTTTACACTGTACACCAACACTAGTCTGGTTAACACAAAGATTACTGCCCAACCCCAATTCATCATTTTTCTGCACATACTGACTTTCAGCAGCAGGAATATTAGAAGGCAGACCGCCCTGAGGAATTTCCATAGGCACCTGTAGCTATTTATCCAATGGCCCACATTTGGGGCCTCATCACGAGTTGGGCGGTAACGCCGGCGCTATTAGCCCTACCGCCAAACCCCCGGTGCTATTAGTGCCGGATCACGGGTTTGGCGGAAGGGTTATTGCCAATTCCCCATTGGGCCCATTCAGGTATTCCTCATTCCCCATTGGGCCCAATGGGGAAAATTCGTGCTATTACCAAAGCCATGATCTGGCGGACCCTTAAATGCAGCGGTAATAGTGCTACCGCCGCATTTAAGGGTTACCGCCAGACTCGTGATGAGTGTTTTGGCCCATAGACACTACTTGAGCCTCAAGTATGATAAGTGAGTCCATTATAAAAGGATGCTCCATCTTCATTAGTAGGGCTTACATCAGTACGCCACACAGCAGATAGTTTTGATGTTAGTGCCAGAAGGGGGTCCACAGAAGTTCTATCTTCTTTTTCCTTTACACTTTTTAAAAGCACCCCTAGTACAAGGCAGGAGTTACTACGTTAGCAGCCAGAAGGCCCTCACTAGGTGGTGTAGAAGGTGGGAGAACAGTATGATCACTTTCACTTGTCACAAATGAGTATAAACTCATCCAGCTCGTGTCTAAATCTGAATTCATGTGCCACCCACTCTCCCTATTTCATTGCATTACATCAACCAACCAGGCCAATATATACTTGAGATTTGAGTTTGTTCCTGGACCAACGTAGAACATAAACCAAATACTGCTTCTATAGTTACTGGAATAGAATTCAAAGAAGGATTCAATAATACTGTTTTCATAGATAGACTCGAACAATCAAGGACTACAGTCAGGCTAGAAGCAAAAGCCAAGGTAATCCATACAAGATCCGGGGAGACAGACAAGTGAGGGAACGGAAGATGGTTATCACACCCAGAGCACTTCCCGAGCTGGGTATAGGCGCCGTGAATACTTGAGATTTAAAGAAAGGTTTAAGAAACAGTTCTCATTGTCAAAGCCTGCAGAAATAGTAGGCGAACCTGCAATAAGGAGGGGTAATGGGCATCCCAATATTGGACCTTCAGTTGCTGTAGTTTCTAGGACCAGGGATGCGAAGTATTAGATGTCCTAGCCTTAGCCGCACAAGTTGGTCGAGCAGTCATTGTTAAATGAATTCAGTACAAATTAGTCAAGAACATGCGTATCACAAATGTTTTTGAATACACCAGAGTACTCACAAGCTCAAGGGAGCCGTAACGCTGCTGCACTCTATCTGCCTCCTGATGCCCGACTGCACGCCAACTGTGCTTTGCAAGCACTTTGCAGGCGCTTGCTGTGAGTTTTTATTTTAAAAAGAAACAGCCACGCCTTCAGGGATGTGCAATCACCAGCGTCCCAAATGATGAACAAACAATGCACACGCCAACAGGCTCATGATTCTCTCTACGCCAACTGTGCTTTGCAAGCATGCCTGTTAAAGATACAGGCCCAAACTGAACAGAAGAAACCCATTATGTGTGCTCTTCAAATGCATTTCTAGAATGGATCAGCCCATGAAATGTAAATAGATGGGGTATTTCAATTTCCCCATTTCAACATGCATGGCATATGAGAAATGGAACCTTTAAATTAGATTTCAGTTTCACTCCACATTTCCGATTCTATAGGTAAAAATGAAAAAAACAACTCTAGCCATTGAATACCCATTACATTTAAACTGGAGATCCACTTTTTCTTTACTGCGCCTATTTGCAATTGTGAGGACATATTACAGAATCCAGTTTTTTTAGACTTTAATTCTTTGGCTTCCAGTATTCTTTGGGAAATAAATGCACTATAATAGATGAAACATGCTTCTTGTTTGATTCTCAGCCTTGTCCTTTTGAATTGGTACACAGTGGCTGAAAGAAAATATGTAATCTACATTGCTGTATTCAGGTGAAATCCGAACTCAAAAATAAAAAAAAAAAATGTTACTTTTACCATATTTACAACATGTTGGGCACATGCAGATTTCTTTGTACTTTGTAATCACATCCTATTTAAAAATGTAAGCACGCAAAGTGTGCATAAATCTCAAATAAATGGAAAAATCTGTGAATGGTACTTCTCTTACTCTTCCAGGAAGGCCTTAGAGATTGTACCATATTTGAAGACATATTTAGGATGTAAATCGCCTGACAGAGCCCACAAGGGGTTAGGAGTGGAGCACCACTAGGTGTAGCATACATCTTTGAGTATGATCCACTGTATAAGATCAAGGCATGGGGGCACCTGCTGCCTTAATAGTAGACTGTTGTTTAGTGATGGGGAGCTGAAATGCATAGTGGTGGATGGCAGCCTGAGGAGGCCTATGGTGTTCCCCCAAGCTTGCTCCTGCAGAGGGTTGTGCATAGGAAATGGAATGAGGTGGTTATGTGGGAGGGACTTTATAGAGGTGGGACACACTTGAATAAATACCACAGCCTCTGCCTCTGTCTTGTTATAGCTCTTCCCTTCTACCTTGTTATCACTAATTTCCAAAAATAATGTTATCCCGCACCTCGCCAAATCTCTGCTCCTCCCTCCCAGTGAAATCCAGTATGTGCTCCTCTCCCACAAGCTGCCATTAGGTTTCCTGGCTCCTCCTACTTTTCTCCCAGGTTTAACCCCCGAGAAAATGTTTTGGCCTCACACTTCAATAAGTGGACGTTGACAGGTATGACACCTACACAATCCCTGCATCTCTGCTGTTCCATTCAATCAAAATCAGGTGACTGTTACTCTCCCACAAGGTGCTCTCAGGGTTTGTCGGGTCCTCCTGCTCCACCTCCCAGGTGTCATCTGATGGGAGATGCCTCATCCATTAATTTCAGGAAATGGACACTGATTTGTATTTTAAATGCTGCCCCCTCAATCTCTGCTGTTCTCCCCAAGCAGAATCATGAGAACATGTCTCCCCTGCCTCCAGGGTTTTCAGCTCCCCCTGCCAGGTGTCACCCAAAGGCATGTGCCTCATCCACTCACTTGAGGAGATGTACATTGACTGGTGTGTCAACTGCTCCATCGGTGAATCTCTGCTGCTTCCTTATAGCAAAACTAGGTAGGTGTGTGACTCTCCCATAATCTGCCCCAAGAGAGTCCCTGCTCCTCCCACTCATCCTTCCAGATTTCACCCATTGGCATGTGTCTTGTTCATTCACTTCAAGAGTTGGACTCTGACTGGTGTGTCACCTGCAACTTCCTCGGATCGCTTCTGCTTCCAGCAAAATCAAGAGAGCACAACTCTCCCACAACCTGCCATCATGGATTCATGGCTCCCCCCTCTCTTTGTCCAAGGTGTCATCTAATGGCATGTGTCTCATCCTTGACGGTTCAAAGGCATTGAACCAGGCTTCTCAGAATTGTTTGTGCGGTTTGAATGAGGCTTGAATGGGTTGGTCTTGTTGTTCCAGATGGGGATCAGGTGTAGAGCTGAGCTAGTGTTGACGTTTTTTGTGGTTTCCGAAGTGCAGATCATGAGAGCCACAAGGTCAGTTTGTCAGACAGCTCAATGACAAAGATGCTAGTGACTGGATATGCAGTTTGAGGTAGGTGTTCTGATGCAACGTCAAGAGTCACAGCTCAAAGGTACCACCAGGGTTAGTTCAACTGGTGGTGAAGATTAGCAGCGAAGATGCTGGTGGTTTGAATGGCGGATCAAAGTGGTGTTCTGCAAAATGCCGATCGTGAGGGCCACCATGTTTCGTTTAATGGGCAGTTTGACGGCAAAGATGGTGGGGACTGGATGCGCAGTTTGAGTTGGGTTGCTCTGATTCAGCGTTCCAAGGTCACAGCTTGAATGATCCCCAAGAGTCTAATCAAATGTAGACGAAGATAAGCAATGAAAATACTGATGATTTGAAAAGGTGGGATCAGCAATGAACTTCAAATTCAAGCCAGGTAAACTACACACTCAGCTGACAGAGTGTTACTGAAAACTGGTTTGAGAGTGCAGAATAGAGACTTGAAGATCAGCTGAGTGCCAAAGGCAGCTCCAGGTGTTATTGCTGGTTCAAACGGGGACGAATGGCTTGAATCACGGCTTGCAGATGTGTTTTTCCAAAAACACGTGAATCTTGGCTGCCTTGAATCTCTAGGTGCTGTGAGTCCCAATCCAGTGATTCTTTATTAAGATTACTCCTGGTTATCTGGCTCCCATCATGCGGGAGGTTGGCACACACCATGTGTTTTGCGACACAGGGAGGTCCTGGGCAGCAGTGTGTCTGGCAGAGATGCAGGTCTTTCTCCAGCAGCAGGACCCCCTTCACCCCATGTTCCCTAGGGATGGTTAGGGGACAGAGATTACCTCTGCTTTCAAAATCAGTGTTCACCTCCAGCAGAGGACTTTGGACAGCTTAACTCACCCAACAGAGGTCCAGCGAATACTTCCTTAGTTGTTTGTTGAAAAATAAATCTAAGAAGCAGTGTGAGACCTCTTATTTTAATGGCAATGCTCTACAGGTGATTTAACAAAAGCAAGCCAGCTTTGAAACCCAGTCCCTGTTGATATGATATGTCATTTATAATGTGCCTATACACAAGTGTTTCAAGGCGCAACGAGGCCTGGGAGAGGAAAGATAGGGAAGACAAAGACAGCAACCCTACTAGGCCAGGTCACATGGAGATCGTGCAAGTGCTGGGGAGGGTAATGAGGAAAAAGTGTGGCGGTAAAGGGAAGGGGATAGTGCAGTACATAAGATAACAGTAAGATAATTAAAGACAATAAATAAAGAAATACAAGTGCGGCCAGCAGGTGCCAAGTGCAAGGGTAAGTGCAGCCATCAGGTGTCAAGTGCTAGTCGGGGCTGAAGGGATACAGAACAGTCCCAGAGTGTATGGGTTGTCAAGGGGGCAGTGCAGGTGTGCAACTGGCGGAGAGGGGTCCTGGGCCCGAGATCAGAAGGTAGCCAGGTAGCCAGTGTAGTTTCAGATTCAGCCAGGAGATTAGCAGGGGAGAGGAGGAGAGAGAGCAGAAGCAAAGAGGAAGGTCTTGAGGTACTTCTGGAATCAGAGATGGTTCTCCTGAAGTTTCAGGAGGCTGGGAGGCTGTTCCAGAGTGAGGCCTGAGGAGAAGAAATAGATCTACCACCAACTTGCTGCTTGGAGAAGCGACTGACCCTTTGGGAGTTGGAGGTGGATGAGCGAAGAGCTCGGGATGGAAGATACTTAGAAAAAGCGAGTTGAAGGTATTGAGGTCCCAGACCCCAGAAGGCCTTGTGGACAATGCAGAGGGTTAATCCTTCGCGCCACTGGGAGCCAGTGCAGAGATTTCAGTCCTGTAGAGATAAGGTCCCTGAGCTTGAGGCCAGGGACAAGTCTTGCAGTCCTGTTTTGGATGAGTTGCAGAGGGTGGAGAGTAGATGCAGGCAGATTTAGAAAGAGGCTGTTGCAGTAGTCCAGCCTAGGGAGAACCAGAGCTCTGGAGACAGTGAGCTTCTGGGGGAAGGTGTAACGCTCACCTGATATCCATGGGGACGCCACTCACGCATTCCGGAATTCCGACCACTTCGAACCCTTCCTTGGACTTGCTCAACCAAGCTCTGGGCCTGAAACATAGTATTATCAGAGGTCAATTCCCTATTGGTCTTGCTTGTCTGGCCCCCCTTTTCTTCCCTGGGTCCGAACCTTCCTCCGGACTTCTCCTCACCTTGTTTTTTGATGTGGGGCGCTCTCCATCCTGCCGTCGAAGCAGGGGTGCATTGGGTGATGCGGGCTGGAGGGTGGCTAGTTGCTTCACTGGCACGGGCCCGGCGGTTGGGGCTTGCTGCGGGTTTAGCCCGACCGGTAATTGGAATGAGTCTTATAAAAGTTCTGATGGCTCTAGTCCCTTTAATACTGTGTCTTTCTTTCCTTAGGTGATGAAGGTCTTGAGGATGGTGATGTGCTGCTGAAGTAAGTAAGAATGCAGAGCGTGATGCTTATTGGCTTCCCTAGCACTAACCAATGTTCGTCTTTTCTGTGTCCTTTTAGGTGCCGCAGTAACCCAGCATGGAAGCGAGCTGAGGAGATGAGCTGTGGTGAGAAAGCGCGATGTGCGGCGCCTCTTAAATGTTTTGCACTAACCTGATATGTCTTTTTCCCTTTTTCAGATCGGTGCGATGCTCCCGATCAGAAGTTGTCCGATCGACGGGAGTTCAGGTAAGGATTAAACTCTATTTGCAAATTCGAGAGAGCTAAGTATTGCAGAATGCTTACTAACGTCTTTTCTTCTATTCTTCTCCCCTTTGGTAGGGCGCGGCGAGATGGAGATGACTCTGCCGTAAGAATCCGCAAGACTGGGAAGAGCTGAACAGAAGTTGGATGCTCTTCAAGGTGAGTATTGGCAACAAAGTTCTTATTCTTGCAGGTGCGCTGGCGCTGAAGAAAGAAGTGGGCCTCTTCAGGATATCTGAGCACAGTGAGTGTCACGCTGCAGGTGCAGAGAAACACAAAGCATGTTTCTCAGGCCGGGTGTGGTTTAAATAGTCTGTAGGTATCCCAGGTATCCCTGGGCTGAGCCATACCAGAAAGACTAGACCGCTCATCCAGTTCAAGGAACTGAATTACATGGGGCCATCCATTGCCCCATAATACATTGCAAGTCCAATACTAAGTGGATCTCAGTTATGCGTGCGAGCTTGGTGCCAAAAGGTGCCAAGTGTTAGTCCAAGTAGGTGTCTGGGGAGATGGAGAGGCCCTTAGGGGCCCACTAGGTGGCCGTGACCTGACTCCAGCCTGATATGCCGGGGAGCTGGGGGCATGAATCGTGACAGAAGGAGAGGGAAGGACGGATACCTCTGAGGAGGTGCAGCTGGCAGTGTGATTTCTTAGAGATGTCAGAAATGTGAGGAGAGACGGAAAGTGTGGAGTCGAAGATGATCCTGAGGTTTTTAGCCTCACAGGTGGGACCGGGAAGAGGGCCAAGGGAGGTCGGCCAGAGAGTGACAGGAAAGGAGGCAGCAGGTGTGCCAATGAGGAGAATCTTGGTCTTACTGGCATCAAGGCATAGATCACTGGCTGCACTCCACTACTGGATAGCAGAAAGACAGTCAGAGATGAGAGAAAGAGAAGTAGTGGCGGAAGGGAGCCTGAAAATGAATTGGGTGTCATCCGCATAGCACTGAGAGTTGGGGCAGAGAGTGAGAGTGGCAATGCGGTAGGCAAGAAGTGCCAGGTAGTGGTTGAATAGCCAGGGAGAGCGGTTAGACCCCTGGGGAACACCACAGATAGAGATAGAGGAGAGGAAGGAACCAAGTTGGACCTGGGAGGGTCGATCAGAGAGGAAGGAGGTCAGCCAAGCCAGGGCCTAATCGGTGATACCCAGGTTATCACAGAGACAGTTGAGCAGGATGGCTGGTTGACCATGCCAAAGGCGGAAGAGAGATCAAGTAGTATAAGGACATAGGGGGTGTTGTAGTCAAGCTTGGAGAGCAGGTCTAAACGGATGTTCAGGAGAGAAGTTTCCATGCTTCTCTCAGCTTTGATGCTAGACTAATGTTCACGGAGACAACCAACAGATTCAGTGTGACGGTTAAGCTGAGAGATGGGCAGCTTTTTCAGGAGTTTGCCCTGGAAGGGAGTGATGGAAATTGGACGATAGTTAGCCGAGCAGGAAGGGTCGGCAGAGAGTTTCATAAGAAGAGGGTGCACAAGGGAGTGCTTGAGGGGAGAGGGGAAGACTCCAGTGGTGAAGGAGTGGTTGCAGAAATCAGAAATCAGCCAGAGCAGGAGCCAGGGTGTCAATGTGGTCCTTGATTGTTTTGGAGGAGCAGGGGTGAACCTGTTTTGATGAGACTTTCATAGATCGGACTTGTCTAGAAAACTCATCAGATTTCCTCAATGTGGACTTTGCCTTCTGGCAGCACATCCAAAGTGCTTTGTATTAAGCAGACAAGAAGAAGAGAGATAAAGAAAGAAAACAAGATATTGGAACATTCCTTCAGCTTGTTTAAACTCTCTCTACGCTAAACATGCCCCTTCCCTTGTCAATAGCATCAAAGTCCCTTTTGGAATGCAGCAGCTTGGTTTGAGTCTAGTACTTTTGTGAAGTGTGTGTCCTTTGATTCCTATTTCCATGACAGCTTCCTGTGGAGTTATTGTCTCACTGGGGCGGCTGTTCCCTACCCACACATAGGACAAAACCGAAGTAATTCCAAAGGCTACAGTCTTGCTGGGAGCAGCAGAGACAGACTGGATGGTGAGAATGCACATAACCCTTCCACAGCTGAGCTGGGCTCACATGGCTGACACATGTGTGATATCAAGTTGATATGGCATGGATTATTATGAGAGATACTAGACACCATAAGACAAACTCAGGTATGGCTTATAGCTTCAGTTTAATGTGCCACCAGGATAGCATCTCTCATATGTATATGATTTAGGGAACATAGATGTATATCTTAAACGCATCTCCTATCTGTGAAATACCTGAGGGTATCTTTTATGCGCAGGACCTTGGCCGCGCAGAAACCACGGACGATATTTAAGATTGTGGCTCACTCCCGAGATGGAGGTTGTCATGGAGAATATCACGTTCCGAGTCACGTGAGGACCGGACTTACGCCGCAGCGGCTTACTCACCTTCATGCTCCGCCTAGTTCAGTAAGTTAAATAGGTACTTTCTCTGTTCTATAGGGGGATTGCATTTGATGATACTTGTGCAGACCATTAATGATTGTCATTTCTATTTCAGCATTGGTGTAAGCGGTGCGTGTATTACCCGCTCTTTTGTGTGATCAATTCCTCTGTCTGTCTCTTTACAACAGCAGATGGGTGTATCATAAAAAAGATTTTCCCTCAAGTTGAGGAGGCCTGTATTCTGGGAGGTTGTTTTTCGAATCAGGCTCAGTGTCGATCTTGGCTTTTGTGGCTTTGCCTAATCCGAGACGACGACGACATCGCCCCTGGCAGTATAGGCGTGGTGAGTAACAGAATTAGAAGCCTAACATGTCTACGGATCCTGATGAGGCTCTGACCCAAAGTGCACAAATTGTGTCAGATTTAAGGACCGATATGACAAATGCACAAGAAGAACTTCGACAGCGTATTGACGCTATCCAGTCTCTTGTCACCACTAATGCTGCACAAAGGGCTGATTCAGCCATGGCCTCTGGTTCTAGGTTTCCAACCCCCAGACAAGAACCTACTCCTGTAGTAGTGTCTACAACCCAGTTTCCCCTAGCCGCACCAGAACGGTTTACGGAGTATCCTAAGACATACCGCACCTTTGTTAACCAATGCAGACTGCATTTTTTATGCCGTCCTGATTCATTTTCTACTTCAACCACGAAAGCTGCCTTTGTGTTATCGCATCTTAGTGGCACAGCTGCTGCTTGTGCTAATCCCTTATTGGAAGCCAATAGCAACCACCTCTACGACTGTGATGCTTTATTGGAGAAGATGAGCAAGGTATTTGATACCAGATACACTACCCAAGCTTCCGATTTGGAACTATTAAAGCTCAAACAAGGCAACACATCTCTAATCACCTATCTGGCTCGTTTCAATCAGTTGACCGCTGAGACAGATTGGCCGGAAGAGAAAAAAGCAGCAGTCTTCTATCAAGGGCTATCTGAAGAACTCAAGGACACCTTGTCCACGGTTCCAATCGTGCCCACTGCATTTCCAGAACTTCTGGATATGATACTCCAGATAGATGCACAGCGTTCAGAGAGACAAAGTGAAAAGAAACCTGCGTTCTATCCAATTGCTGTTGAGTCAGCAGCAACTTCTTTACCCGCGGCGGAGCCTATGTAGATTGGGGCTGTCTGGGGTCCACTTACCCCAGCTCAACGAGAGCACCGCAGGACACAC